>NW_020455634.1:357999-382174 GCF_003342845.1 Nothoprocta perdicaria
GCGGCGGCGGCTCCGCCCCCGCGCACTGCCCGCGGGCCTTCCCCGGCGGCGGCGGCGCCTGCCGCGATGGGCTCTCCCCGCCGCCTCTGTCTGTACGTGCACGTGTATGTGCACGTGTATGTGCGTGCGTGCAGGAATGGGGCTCTGGGCAGGCGCGGGGGTCTCGCAGCGAGGGCTGCGGGCAGCCGGGGTCACTTGGCAACTTGTGCCTCGTGAAAGCATCGCCCCTGAGCTGGCTCGCCGGGGCTGTGACCTGGAGCCCGGCTTTCCTTCCTTAGCTGGATGCTCTGCCGCGCGGAGCTGGCCGTGCCGCTAGAGGGCAAAACCCGCGCTGGTGGCACGGGCTGCACCTCCWCTTCAAGCGTTCGCAGACTCGGCGTTTTCTCCTTGAAAGCGTCGCACGGTGTTGCCCCGTGTTGCTGCTGGGTCGCTGCAGGGCGACTGCCCTTCACCAGCGTCACGGGCCTCCAGCCCGGTCCYGTCGGCTGCAGGGGTCTGGGTGCATTTCTGGTGGGGTTGGGGTTGGGGTTGGTTAGCTGTGTCCTCTCACACCCACTTTTGTTGGCATTGCTGCTCTGGTAAAATTTCCTGCTTCAAGCCAGAGGGCTGAGCAACACCATGGTTTCCCTGTGCTGGTTGCAGTGAGCGACCTTTGGAAGCCTCTCCCATGTAAAGCCAGGCTTTCCAAGCTGCACTTATCCGAGCACAAAAGTGTGCCCGGGATGGGCAGCAAGTGCATGGAGAGGCTGCGGCCAGGAGYGCTTACCGAAAGGCAGAGGACAGGGCAGGAGAGCTGAGATGGGGACTCGCCGCCAAGTCCTGGGCCTCAGCTCCACACACGTGARCCCCCCAGCACTCACACGGATCCCTCCCAAATGCATCCTGGCAGCTCCGCAGCCGGGAGCCCAGGAACCGGCTCTGTGGCACCACACGCAATGAAATACATGTTTTCAGGTGAAATTCCAAGCGAAACAGAAATCCGATACCACCCCAGCAGGCAGGAAGGAACCGGAGRAGGGGAAGCACTGAAGCCAGTAATACTTTGACAATTTCAGTTTTAAAATATGCTCTGGAGCTATTTGCAGGGCTGCAAATGGCAGCCCGCGCCTTCCCGAGGCTCCCGGGAGCAGTTCGGGACGCTGCGGGTGCTCGCTGACGTGAGCGGACCCGCTGTCCCGCCACAGCTGTGCTCCTGCAAGCCGGGGCGCGCTCCGACATGGCCCCGGCTCCGAGAGTGGAGCCCGTCCTGCCTTCCCTCACCAGCCCTCGGGACGCCCATGAGCAGCAATCCAGGCCTTTGGAAAGAGGGAGAAGGTGAAGCGGACTGCTCACTTGGCCAGCCGAGGAGCCTCAGGGGAAGCACGCGGCCGGGCAAGGCCAGAGCGGCGCTGCCAGCCTCCTCATGGTGGCCCGGGATGGGGCACGTCCTTGGCCACCCACTTCGCTGCCGCCGCCGGCTGCGCTCGGGGTCTCGCCCGTGGCGGGAGGGTGTCCCGAGCGGAGGCGGTGGGCGCTTCGCTCACCGGGCGCTTTGCGTTGCTCACCGCGCAGCTCGGGGCGTGCGCTGGGCCGCGGGCTCGCAGAGACTTGGCCTTGGCCACTGCAGAAATTAAGCAGATGTTCAGGGGATGCTTTTCAGTCAAACGTCTGTAAAACAACTCCYTTTAAAAATAAAACTGGCAAGAAATGGCCATGACAGGGAACATTAGGAGAGCTATGAAAGAAGCCAGTGATTTTTTTTTATTTCAATTTACTCAACTCGAGCACTTAATGAGTTGACAGTATCCTTTTAAACAAGCGAGACCTCTCCCTTCACACGATTTCTATCCTGTCCAGCTGTGCCCATCAGGGTGCAGTCTGGATGGAAGGGGGATCAAAGGCTGCATTCAGTTCTGTCCGTGCTTTAATTTAAATTTAACTCCAGTGTGCTTTATTGTGAGCTGCAGCCTTTCTAGGTAATGACATTTTCTGATTAACTGTCGAAATTGCTAATGAATTAAAAGCACTAGTCTGTCCTCAGGTTGCAAAAGCTGTAATAACAAGCTACTAAAAATAATTTAAAGCTTGATTTAAATCCACAAAAGCAAAGAAATTCAGAGTTACTCTGGCAGTATTGTCCTCTGCTGCCTCGTCCTCCTAAAATATTGTAGTACAAGGCATTACAGCCATGAGAAAAYCTATCCCCATATAGGCCTAATCCCAAATATCAGGGTCTACCTGGGCCATAACTTCCAGAGGGTCAAACCCTACAGTTGAATTGATGGCCACAGCGCCATGGCCAAGTAGGGTATGGCTGGGCACAGAGCTGGAAATGCTGGGGCAGTAGCTGTACAGGGCGCTGCTCCCTCTCTTC
Source organism: Nothoprocta perdicaria (assembly GCF_003342845.1). Taxonomy (NCBI): domain Eukaryota; kingdom Metazoa; phylum Chordata; class Aves; order Tinamiformes; family Tinamidae; genus Nothoprocta; species Nothoprocta perdicaria. Next base: position 360,353 of record NW_020455634.1, read on the forward strand.
AGCAAAAGAAAAACAAAACAAGGCAAAACAAAACAAAAAACCCCMAAACATGTTTGTCATACTGAAAGTCCATCAGCAAAAGCTTAGCCTCACCGTGCTCTTGCCTCTCCCAGCGCAGCTGGTGGTGGCAGCTTCCCAAGCATTTCTTGCCGAAGCATGAGACTGTTGCCCGGGATGCTCCATGTCTCCTTATGCCTCACTTGTGTACGTAATTCACGGTTAAATTGCTCTCGCTTGTCTTTCTGGAGAGATTTGAGACCCTTGAGGGGAGGAATGGTGAAATCTTAGCTCTCTTCAGTGGCACGATGGCAAATTAGGGAGCAGGTGATTCATGAGTACACTGCAYAAGAGCAATGAGCAAATCCCATCTATTCCATAGTAGTCAAATTAAAAGCAGGTGAGCTCTGTTTATCTGCCTTATCATCGGGCCTTTTGAAGGCAACATTAACTGTTGACTTCAGTCAGACTGAACTGTCTGACTTAGTGCTAATGTCTTTGCTTAAATGAAGAAAGACATGCCATTATTATTTATTCTCTCTTTGATTCTTTTTTTTCTGCAGTAAAAGAGCAGGGCTTTTGTTTTTCTCAACAGCTGTCCAAAATGGTAATATTTGGATTTCAGATGCTAGAGGAAGAATATTTACTTTAAAAGGTTGCTGTAATTATATTTTTCAAAGCGTGAATACATTTGCATTTGTTCCTAAAGGACTTACAAGGCATGTGTTTACGATGTTTAAATCTCTCTCCAAGTTCAAACTGATAAGAAGCTTCTGAGTTTCCTGGTGCTCCCAGGATAACTGATGATTTACAGGGCTGCCCTTTCTCCTGTGTACCCTGACCCCTAACACAGACAACAGTGACGAGCCCAACTCTTGCAGTATGACAGYGATGGCCAACTAATAACATTGGGATTTTCTGTTCCTATACGTGGGCAATACACATAGAGCATTCAGCTGATTAACAGTGGTATATCTAAATCCGTGGAGCTTTCTAATCAGATGGGATGTGCTTTCCCTTTCAGTGGCAGCAGGAAATGGACTTTCATACTAAAGGCTATATAAACTTCAAACTTGCATTTAAAAAAAAGCATTATTGAACAACTTTTCTCTTTGCAAATGGTGAGTGTATGTGAATGTGAACATACCCAGTAAGCAAGCACTTACTGAAACATACTGAAACAAGCTAGTGATTTTTACAGACATGTATTTGCTGCTGATGGTCTTACTGTCTCTCCAGCCCCAAAAGCTTTTAGCTYGTCCCATGCTCCCACCAACACCTCCAACTTGGGCTCTGCCCTGCAGCTCCTATAATATAGTTAAGTGCAACCAATATGCGTGCAAAGGCTTGGAGATACCAGAAAGCAAAATGAATTTGTTATCAAAGTAAACAGCAGGGGGATGCGATGCTGAGGTTATTGCTCTCTTTCATTTTTCATTAATTTAAAAGTTCCATTTATTAATTTAAAAATAAACTGCTGTGAAACTTTCGATGCAGTGTGCGGTGTTATAAAATTTAGGACCTTGAATTTAAGTTTCATTTACATATGAGATAACACAGGAATATTGTGTAATTGTGCCTCTGTGAAATACTTTGTATTTTGAAAAGCCTTTAGATACCAGTGATGGATGACATGTGAAGAAAAAGGAAAACCACAGTTTTGCAAATCCCTAAAATTAACATCAATTTATGTTGATTTTTTTACAATTCATTATGATAATTTTTACAGCAAGAGTAGAGCAAAAATAGTGCACTCAAACACAGGAATGCCGATACAGTGACCTAGTCAGTGACCATTAAACCAAGGAGCAGGGAGTTCTGCTCTAAATGTTGCAGTGTGATGCCCTTGAGGCCCTGGAGGGCAGGCAGCAGTAGATGCGAGGTGCTACGAGTGCTGCTAAAAGCCACTTCAGTGCCCCCTCCTAGGTCAATCAACGGTGTCGTGGTGGCACATCGCTAATGTGCTCCGTGGGCGACTTAAATGCATGATGAGACTGAAGGTGTGAAATAAAGCTTTGTGTTTGCGTGGAGGCTGACACTAGTCCAAGTGATCCTGTAGCTGTCGTGCTCCGAAGTTAAGAGACTCACTACAAGGAAATTCAGCATCAAGAAGCCCTCAAGCTCTACAGTGGTGTCTCCTTGATCATCATCTTTTCCTCAGCAGTAAACAGGAAAAGTGCCCAGTCCTCCAGAACAGATTTTGCATCCRTTGATTCCCCTCCTGTTCTTGGTGCAGGCTGAGCACCAAGGCTGTAATCTTGTTTTCTTCAGTTGCAGCAGGTTGGCCACTTCAATGCATCCTGACTAGAAGCGTTCCAAACACCATGTTTAGATCTCTGGTCAAAGGCAACCAACTCGATGATCCTGAACTCAAATTCCTATGCTTTGTTAAAGCCTGGGGTTCTTTTCACAACTGAATGCACCGTTGGAGAGTAGAGTTTCTCAGTGGGTAAAAGTGCACATTACACGATTACCCCATGACTTCAGCTATGTTCCCTGTACATTTGGGCCCTGGCAGTGCAATCACGGTGATTGCTGTCCCAAAAGTGCTCAGGTGGAGCTACTTTCTGTCTTTGGCTTGCTCTACGTTAGCCCATTGTACCCTTTTCTTGCCCGTGGACCACGGCAGCGAGCTGGAGCTCTTCAGCCAGGTGTGCAGGGAGAGCAGCTTAGCTGCACTCCTCCAAGCTCTACCAGCAGCCTGTGCTCCTTCCTTTAAGGTATTTAGAGGCTGCTTCATAAGGATTACAGCAGGAAGTGGCTTCAGCTGCCTTTAGCTGAAGTACCTGGATTATTCCCCTTACTGATTCAGTGTATCCCAGTTCTGGCCCAGGTTCCTTTGCTGCTTAATACGTGCGTGGTAACAGCGGTCCTTTATGTCCATAAGCAGCTGGGTAGCAGCAGGGGCACAGGAGGCTGCAGTGCGAACTGGGCAATGCTTCATCTCTGAAAAATATCCTGCCGAAAGGAGTGACATATCTTTCTGATTGCGTAGCGCGGCGAGGAAAAACGAAACAAACTCAATAAAAGTGTTCAGCGATCATCATCCGGACCATTGCACACAACTCCCGTCATAAAACTGCTATAAATACAAATCTCATTAGTACGGTTAGTGTTAATTAGAATTTGGGAAATCTTGTGCATTTAATCAGATTACAAACCTTGAAATGAATGCAGCTTCATCCTCAGCTGTGAAAAATCATCACGATGCTTTGAAACCCAAAACATTCATTTTCCCCGTGTCTTCCTTTGTATACAGACAGCCTTGCTGCACGATTATTGGAAATCTCATTTGCAAGTCAAGATTACCTYGCTGCCATCGTGTCTTTCTGTGTGCAACTTTCCTAGCTAGTGAAACTAAAATACAAATTAGGAGCTGGGGAATYCAGTTAGGAAATTCAGTTTCTTTAAAAGTGAATACATATTGATGTATTGACATGTGCAAGACTTGGCAAAGTCTTAAACATTTCCAAAGTCATATTAATTTAATAAAATAATAATCAGGGGAATTTTTTAAATGTGAATCCTTTTCATGCAATTTTATTGATAGGACTTGATATTGAAATTTCTAACAATTCACAATTTGTATAAAATCTATACAGGACTACTCTTAGTTAGTTGGGTGAGGGTGCACATTGTTCTGCAAACGTGAAAATAGGTATGGGTCCAAATCCTAGTGTCTTTATTTCTGAGAGTCATGTTTTAATAGGGCAGTTTATACAAGGCAGAAGGAAAAGATTTGTCCTTTGATCCTCGACTTGAGGATCCTGCAAGCACTGAATGGCTGGAGCAGGTGTAAGAGATGAGCAGAGGAAGCAGCAACAACACGAGGAAGGCTCTGAGGAAGCTGCCCTGGAAGTGTAGGTGAACTGAGGCCAGACTTGGAGGAATGCACAAAATTTCAAGTGGAAACAGATGATTAGGAAGAACTGGAGATTCTGTAAGAGCTCTTAGGTTGGAGCACAGTGTGATCCCTTCRTGATCTATGGCACTTTGTAACAGGTTTTTGATATCTTCTGTTTCCCACAAGGCTTTAGATCCACTACAAAAGTCTCTGTGAGTTAATTAGTACCTGTTTATTCTACCACCCTCCATTTAGTCTATAGGCATCTCAGTCTACATGCATCTCAGCTGGATGTCAGGCTTGTGGTTTTTCTACCTCTTTACCTTGAAATTATTTTCATTTTAATATGGGTTTTCTGTCACATGGACGATTTCTATTCAATGACTTGGTGTTGGTCAGATTCGGAGGATGTAGTAGTGTGTGCAGTCTGCTGTTATGGGAGGAGTTGTAATGTGCTTTCTTTGCAGGATCAGGGGAGGACAGTCCAGCAGGGATCACATTCTTGTCCAAGCATGAAGAACACAGTTATTGAACAAATTTAGCACAGTTAACAGCAACAAAAAAAAGGGTGGGGGTGTTTGCTCCAATAAATCTATTTATCGTAAAATGCCTGCAAGATGAAATTATTTTACTTTCCTTGTAAATCTCAGCTCTCAGACCGCCTGACCATACACATACAGTTTGAAAAGCAGCTATAAAACATGCTGGCCACTGTTCATCTCGCACAAACTCCCACGGGGCGAGTTAGCTGCAAGACTCCCTGCCAGATCCCCAGGCAAAAATTTGAGAAAACAGATGGGCCGTCCTTGTGCCCCAAAGGTCGACGGATTCTGGCTCCGCTCAGCCGCTGGGAGAYGTAAATTCCTGAGCCTGGGATGCTTTGCAGGAAGAGCGAGGCTTACGCTCTCCAGATGTTGGAGTTCCGGGTGTACCAGCAAGAGCGCTCTGGCTGATCTCAGCTGTCAAGATAGCCAGGACRGAGCAGAGAAATCCCTCCGGCAGCCGGGACGCGAGCCCCACGGCGGCGCCGTGCTCCCCTCTGGCTCCCGGGATGCAGCCCCCAGTATGAGCCAGCGCCGGGAGGTGAGCGGCATGGCCCACGAGGGACATCCACGCGGCGCGACCCGCGAGGGACATCCACGCGTGGACCCTTTCCTACCGTGGGCTCCCTGCTGCGCAGCTACGTGCCCGCCTTTCCCACAGTGGGTCTGAGAGTGCCACGCTGTGGCAGCCGGCAGCAGCGCCGTGGGTGTCCCTGCTCCACCAGGGACTGGGCCTGGTGCCATGGGAGCCCTGCTCCCCTTGACGCTCCGCCTCAGCGCTGTGGTGATCTGTGGGGGGACCAGAGGGGCTCTTCAATCAACTGCCCTTCTGTCTGGCGAGAGAGGAGACATTAATCCCTCAGGATGCTCAATGGTTGGACTGTTTGTCACCATCTCCACCTCATTCTTCAGGATGGGAAGTGAAAGTGGCACATGGAGCTTTTCTGCAAGGCCTCGCTTCCCACTCTCACTCGTGTCTCTGGCTTCTCAGTCAGCTCTACCTGAGCTGCCACTGGGGCCACTCAGGTTCCATTCCCAGTGCCGTCCCCTGCTCCCATCAGGAGCTGTTGAATGTCAGCATACTGAGATGATGGCTTTGGAGAGGGCTGTGTTGGCTGCAGGCTGTCCCTGCACGGTCTGGAAGCCGTGGACACAGCCCAGCTTCCCAGCGCAGCCACACCAGCTGGTTTCGTGCTCCTCACTCATCCCACTCAGCCAGCCCACCTGCAGAGCCCACACTGGGGACCCCCTTTCCAGCCACGTGACTTGGAGCCTGCAAAAATCATCACTTAGGCCTCCAAAAATCAGGMAGCTGGCTTGAAAATAACAAGTGTTACCTTCCCTCCTCGGTTCTGACTTGTCACATTAGTGTTGTGCAGGACATTGAATACAGTCCTGGGCACATGTGACCTTTCAAATACACATTTGCAGAAGTAATCCTGGCTCCTATGAACACCACTGCTCAACAAAATGAGAACAGTTCTAGCAAGGAAGTTTCACAAATTAGGCTCAAAATAAGGTGGGAAGGGCCACATCCACTTTGGATGTAGAGAAGATGTGATTTCTAAATTGCCCGTGCAAAGGTTCCAGGCAATCCCTCCTTGTGAGGCATTTGGTGGTAAATGGGACCCAGTTCTCCCTGGGTCCAAGCAAAGCTTTTACATTTTTTATAGGTAGGCTTTCTAGGAAAAGGAAGAAAAAAATATTTCGGGGTGTTTTATTTCTATGATTATTTATTTCTATGATTACAGTATCACTCAGAAATGTATTGGAATATGTAAGTACATCAGCTTGGTTATTACAAAACCAAATAGTTTATTAATTTCTACACCTGTGTCTGCAGCAAACATTCTTTCTCCCTGAATCAGCACTGATTTATCCACCTGGCTGATGACTGCTAAGCATCAGGAAAGCTTTGGCAGGACAGAGGCATTACGCAGGAAATTTTTTGGCTTTGCTAGCACTTCAGAGCCTGCTCCCCCACTCTCTTCTTAACTTGAATGGCCAAAAGAAATAATGCGACACAGGTGCTGGGGGACTATTTCTGCCTGTCGAAATATGTTTAGACCATTTAAAACCTTGGTCCATGAACACATGGACAAAGGGAAAACCCAGCAGGAGTAAAGAAGATAAATTGATAAAGTATTTTGGACTCATGTAACCCTTTCTGAAAAAAAAAAAAAAAAAAAGAAAAAAGTGTCTGGTTCTGCTCTCCACAATTCAAAAAGTTGGTAAATTCAAGGAGAAAGTTTGTACTGAGAAGAGGTATGAGATGATTAAAGACCTGAAAATCCACACTTTACAGTGGAAGACCTCAGTCCTCTTAAGCCTAGTGAAGGGAGAGGGTAATTGCTCATAGGCTGCAAGTATGTCTAAAAACTACGAGCACACAGACAAAGCCGTAATGAGATCCAGGAGCTGGGAGCTGACTCTAGACAAACGCAAGCTATAAAATAAGATGCACATTTTTAACAGTGAGGGTAATTAACCACCAGGGCAACCTAGCAAGGCGCTATGGCACAGCCTCCGCCTCTGGAATTTTTTAAATCCAAATCAGATGTTTCTCTAAGAGATGTTCTGTTTCAAAGTGGAAGAAGTCTGATGCTGTCAATCAGGAAGGCTGACTAGGGCATCACAGCTGTCCATCTAGCATTACAAAACATAAATTCAAAAAATATTTTTTTTTTTGGTAATGAACCTGATTCTTATGAGATCGTTTTGCCAGGGTAACATAATTGAAAGTAACATAATTGAAACAGTGTAAAGGTAAGAAAAACATCATTTATAGGGATTGTCACTAATTTTTATTCAATTAACTGTTACAGTTTGATCAGCTTTCATGAACTGTTTGTTTAGTCCTCCCCYCGCCCCTCCCCCAAGCTACATCGATGCATTTACTAAAATATTTCCCCTTTTCTCACCAACCCAGCTTCATTTTTCATGGAAGACAGTCAGACTGCTAGTCAGAAGACTAATCATTGGGACATTCAAAGGSAGAGAGAAATAGACTTGCAGCGAAGATGAGGAGAAGATGAAGGACAAACTGGAGGAAGTTGTATCTATGTGGAGAAGCCAGCAATTCAAGGTTTTTAAACACCTAGTCATTACCCACATAGTCAAAACCCACAGTTCCTGGTTCACACATTACAGAAGTGCTAAAGTCCTGAGCATGTGTGTGGAATTTGGCATAAATTTTTGGAAAAGTGATGATGGCTAAATTGCCTCATCTTCCTCCCAATTAAGATATCTTTYTTCTGCAGGAAAAGTAAGACATCTAACCTAGACTTCTCTTCACTTACGTGTGTTTCTTAAGGCATTGGARGGGGCTTGGCAAATTGGCTGGAATCTGCTTACCGTTTCAGCCAACTAATTCAAATTTCACACATCCTTAGATGCGGTGCTGTCTGTAATCCAAACCATGAGAGCATGGAAAGGTGTTAGCCAAATGTGTGGCAAAGCGATAAACGATTTACAAACAGGAAGCTCCGGGTGGCTCCCCATAGCATTGGGTGCATCCTCTTTCCCTGAGGCAGACCCTTGGAGATGCCTGTGTTATCTTGGGCAAAACTGCTAACCCTTCAGAGCGGAGAATCCCACGGCTTATAGTTACTGCTAAGAGCCATCGGTAACGCAGTTGGTTTTGCAGGAGTGACCTGGCTCAGCAGCCAGGGCGTTCTCAGCTGCTGTGGACCCTCAAAAGGACTCGAGATGGAGCAGGGAAGCGAAGCGCGGGGCATGCCCGGGCACACTGCTCACTGTCAGCTCTTTGCTGATGCCAGTAATCCTGCCGGCCCCTGACAAGTACAGAAATGTTTTACTATGCCAAAGTGAGCAGAAAAAAAACCCCAATCAATTGACTGACAGACAGTGAAAATTATGTGGCAAGAAGACTGTAACGAAATACCTAGTAATTGGAGGTATTGCAGCATTTTGAATCATTTAGTTATGCTAAAGTACGTGCACTCATTCTGTGGAGCATTTTCCTCTTAAATCCAATAATGCAGCTCAGTAATATGAAAAAAATAACTCTTTGTCTTAAAATAAATAGAATAAGTAGTTTTAAGTGGATCAAACCCATAAACAAATATATTTAAAGCATAATATTAAAAATGAGTTCACTCTTACAAATAACTTTCCTATTGAAATAAGAGAATAATTTTTATATGTAAGAATTACTACTCAATTGAACAGAACTCAGTTACCTTTGAGACTTCTACTTTTCTTTGAAAATCACTTCAAATGGTTTGGGAGGAGAGAGAAGGAAAATTCCATGTACAAAACTGTGATTATATGAGCTTCATTYTCTTGGTATTCTAAATAAGATCCTGATAAACCTTATGGTCTCTAAAACCATGTGTACCCTCTTACTGTACATGCAAAATGTTATCTTGTTTCCAGTCAGTTGATTTCTAAACAGAACTTAGAACAAAAATGTAGAACTGTCCTGAATATCTTTAAAACCTTCTGAAATCTTTACTTCTGAAATAATCTCTCAATCACTACATTTGAGTAAAAAATCAAAATGAAAATCTCAGTTAGAACCATATGGTTTGAACCTTAATGCATATTTATAACTATATCTGCATGTTTATGATGTTATATTGAAAACACTATAAGGGTACTTACAATTTTACAACATGTATTTGCGGATACAGATTRGTTTCAGGAAAACTAAACAACTTGCATAAAGTAATGGATGCATCAGAAAAAAAAAAAAAAAGTGTTAGTAATATACATTTCTTATCTCACAAAAAGCCCCGGTCTTGTAAACATTAGTAAAATGAAGCACACGCCTTCACACTGGCAGGGCGAGGCGCACGCTAATGCATCTACTGCGGCTCCAATTAACTTATCGGGAGAATCTTTGCAAACACACTAAAACTAAGACAGCAGTTATGAATTTATCCTGGGTTAGCACTGGGATAAGACATATGCTTTATGGATTACATTCCTTTTTTTATCCACCCACATATATGGTGGAAGCAGGGGAATGGACGGCGGGAATTGCGGCAGTGGCCTGCAGGGTGAGCGGTGCCCTGCCAGCCAGCTCTTCCCAAGAACGCTCTTCTGATCTGGGAAAAGGACAAGAAAAAAAGGAAAAGGAAAAGGAAAAGGAAAAGGAAAAGGAAAAGGAAAAGGAAAAGGAAAAGGAAAAGGAAAAGGAAAAGGAAAAGGAAAAGGAAAAGGAAAAGGAAAAGGAAAAGGAAAAGGAAAAGGAAAAGGAAAAGGAAAAGGAAAAGGAAACAAACAAACAGAAAGTCCCTTCTCATATTAAACAGGCTTTTCAAAGGCAGATATAGCCACTAGACACTAAATTGCCATCGATAGTCAATAGGAGCTAAGTGCCTAAGTGCTGCTTCTGCCTCTGAAAATCCATCCTGGTAATTGTGCCACCACTGAAGGGATGGACAGAGAGCTTAATCTTTCCCAGGAACATTCCCTCGCAGGCAGCCAAGCACATTTAGCTTTCACCATTATTTGAAATGACTCTCTGTTATTGCAAAGATAATTTTTCACATGRCCTTCTTAAATTTCAATCGCACATAATGGCACATCTGCCGCACAAATCTTCAACCACATTCTTACTTTCTCCCCTTGAGCATTTTTATGTTTTCAGTAAATCGGGGCAATCTCCGGGCATTTATGTCGCGTCTTGTGTCAGCGTGCAGCTTCTACACGCTACCTAATCCCCAGGTGGGAGGCGGCACCTCGCTCCGAGCGGCACAAGATGTCGGTCGGCGAGCGGGCGGGCAGGAGCGCGTGGCGTGCGACCGGCCCCGTTACCCCCTTGACTCGGCACTAATGGCTGCCTATTAATTACCCAGCAAAGGAAAGGGCACGCAAGTCGCCCTGAGGAGAGGTAGTTGCCAAGCAACATTGGCCCGAGCGCAGCCAGGGCGGGAGCCGCCGCCAGCTCGCGGCTGGCAAACGAGTGCGGACGCGTTGCCGCTTGGCGGAGCGTGAGGGCAAATGCTGCTCCTTTCCATGGAAAGGGGGAATCCTGGCAAACTTGGACGGCTGCTTTGTTGCCAGGATCTGCAATGAAACTCGGGACCAAGTCCCTGGTGAAAGGGCAGATGGTGGCGTGGGGATGGTGGAGGGGCCGTGCGGCCACTCTCCCGCTTCCCTGGGGCCAGAGCGGGYGGCATCAACGGAGCACATCCGTCACCGCTGCCTCCCAGGCCCTTCTTGCCCTTCTCTCTTCTCCCTGTCACTCCGAGCAAGGAAGAGCTCATCCTAGGAGCAGGAAAGACAGGAACCACCAGGCCACCAGGTGGCTCAGGGAAGAAGGAACCTGCCATATCCATGACCACAGAATCAAATAATGGTTAAGGTTGGAAGGAACCTCTAGAGATCAGGATGGCAGCAGGACATGGCGAAGCCATCTCGCCTTCCCCAAGGTGTCTATCTTGCCTCTCCATACAGAGACTAGGGTACAGAAATACCACATCATTTGGCCTCCTAGCTCCTTTCAGTTGGAGGAGGCTGAATGGGACACAGTTTTGAGAAGAGCTTCAATCCCGCCCTCAAAAGCATAGTTAGCATCCCTATGGATAACTGGTGCTTGACAGCTACCCTCTGGACCCCTAGCACCCTGCAGCAACATCCACACCCGAGAGCTTAGGCTGCTCTAGCCTGGGGCAGCTGCCTATAGTTTTCTTCCATCAAGTGGCCAAGGATCACTGTAGGGTTAAAGCAGACTTCAGGCTACTCTTGGACCAACCTAGGAGCTTCAGCAGAGCTTCAGCCAACAAGGCGCCATCCTAACTATAGCCTTCTGGCTGCCTCGGCAAAGTAGTTTGGCTAAAATACCACCTGAGTCCAGGCGACAGGTCACCGAGGTCACCCTGGAAGGAATTACATGGATAGCAAAATCCACTCGCTCTTCTGTAGAAAAAAAATAGGGGGCTTGAGTCTGAAGACTTGCCCGAGTAGCACCATGCATGAGTGTTAGCCTCACATGCCGACAAGACGATTTGTGTGCATGTGTTTGTGTGCATTTTTTTAAGTTAAACCAGCCCACATATGTTTTGTAGGAGGCTATGCAATTAGCTAAAAAAATCACCTCAACAGCATATTGCTATTTTGATAGGCTTAATACCAGTTAATGGGTTCAAAAGCTGTTCTCAAACTCTACCCAGAAAAAAATGCAAATATAACCCATAACATATTAAGGCAATTCAAATATGAAGCATCAATACACATCAATATGTACCCTCTTGTTTTGCAATGGAATGGATATGTTCTTTTAYTCAGCTTTAGCAATGTTCTACTTTGCAATTACTTAGCACCTTCCACCCAGGGTTCTCAGAGTGAGCAAGGTGTTCTCCTTGCAGCATCAATCACTCTCATCTTGCAGAGGGGGTCAGGGCAGAGCAGCTGGGCAGCTGAGCAGCCTCACGAGGACTCTGCTGCAGAGCTACAGAGAAGCCAGGTCTCCAGACTCCCACACTACCTTACACTTGGATCTCAGCTGTATGCAGCTCAGGCTCTTGAACACCCATTTCTGTAGGTACATGAGTTTCTTAGTGTAGTGTGTGAAGCCACCTACCCACCATACATAATTTTTCTCTGTTTTAAGTAAGGGAAGATTCTCACATGCAGAGTAATATTTATTTTGAAGAGGTCCGTTTCAGTAAGTATATACATACCTTTTATATATATTTATATATATGTATTTATACATCTATTTCTGCCTAGCCAAAAAAATACAGTGAGTTTTGCAAATGAAGTGCTTAACAGAGGAGCTGACCAGTCCCTGGTCAAGCAGGCATGGCATCACATGTGCTTGCAGCAGCAGGCATGCACACGCTGCTCAGGGCTGCTTGGAGCCTGGGACCTGTGCTGCAGGACAGCGACAGGCTTCCCCGCTGCTGCCAACCACCTACCCGCACTGAAAGCACTACTGGGACCTGGTTTCCATGCAAAGTGAGCGTGACCATGCAGTGCACGTGAGAACTGTGCCACGTCCCAGCTAGGAGCCTGCTCTGCTCCAGCAGCGAGGCAGGACTCCAGCACTTGCAGAGCAGGCTCCCAGAGGCCAGCTCGCTCAGCCAGCCCACCCAGAGCAATCCTCACAGCCCTTCCTCCTTTCTCAACTCATAACCTTTTATCTTTTGCCAGCGGTCAAGTATTTGACACTGGCATACAATTGACACCAGAGGCAGTTTCCAAATGCTTTCCCTTTCCAGTTTGCTGGCTGCAGTCTTACAACTTCATAAGCCCCAGGAGCCCCTTTGATGGCTTACTCACTTTGTACTTGGATGTGGATCTTCAAAGATCAGGCTGGTGTTCCACACAGCTTAATTTGGTCTTGAATCACAAAAACTATCACCAGAGCAAGACGATGAATTCTGCAAGCACGCTGACTTCCATAATTCACAAGAATCCTCCTGCCCATAAAGTAAAAAAAAATCATCCAGTTGCTAGTGGTCATGGCGAGGCATGCATGTGAAATATCTGTGTCCTGCTGCCCTGCTTAGCTGTATCGTACTGTACTTTTCCTATCAAGGAACATCTGGTGAAAATGCAGATAAATGTTTTCAAATTGTTTTCACAATTACATTTTGAATTAAACAGGACATACAGGCTGACAACACTTAGAGGCAAATTAGCACTCCCTTCATTGCAATACTTGCTGCTTTTATAGTGAGCAATGCAAAAGATCTGCAAATGAGTTCTGAAAATAAATCACTGACTAAAAAGCAAAACAAACAAACTTACAAAAAATAGAGAGGAAGAAGGACGAGGGCAATGACAAGTGAGAGGCAGAGCATCAGAATGGGTTCCTAAGCGTGGCTGTTGTGTGGCAAGCCATCAACTTGCCCATGGCATGCATAGCACACGGCAGGGATAGGGGTAACTGGATCAAGCCCACCACACATCACCCCTTTGGGGGACTGTAGGCAGCATTAAACCCCAGATGGCAGGCCAGACAAACTTCTTGGATTTCTGCTCTAATCAAGATGGGGCCCATGATCTGCCCAAAATATGCTTGAGGGTTTTTAAAGAGAAGAGCACCTTTGGAGAAGGAGAGCCACTTCAGATTTGCTCCCTTTATCGCCCGTGTGCAAATTCAGAGCTCCATTGCTTAGAGCTTGGCTACACAGAATAGTTATTGCTTTAATAAGACTAGCTTGGAACAATATCCTCAGTGCTTGACAAAATTATACTGGGTTAAGTAAGTTTATGCTGGACAGCCTTATTACAAATGTAGATGGGAATTTAGTTATATGAGGAAACAGTGTAACCTGATTTATACTATGAGCATAAATATCATAACCATTTGGAGAGGAAGAAGCACAAATAACAATGACAACAATAACAAAAGCACTAAGTGATATACCTATTTCAGGAGAAAAACCTTCTTTAAAGCATTCCTTAATGTGAAGCACAAAGTCTCAGCTAGAATAAGGAGATATCTCAGCAGAAAAATAAAATGCTAGAAAATACTTTTAGATTATCTCTTTTTTTATGAAGATTTTTTTTTTCTTTTGACAATAGGCCTTCTGAATGCAGGGCGCAAGTGAGATCCTTACTACTGAAGAAGGAGATAAAGGGTTTCCACGCAGAGTTACAAGTTCCTGGACTTTGTTCTTCAATCTGTGCTCCTCATGTGCTCTGGGATCAAAGCAAGCTTTTATCCTGTGAGTCATCATTTGCCTACTGAGACATTTGCTGAAGAAAGTGAGCCACAATACTTGCAAACACATTCGCTGTGCAGGTAGTGCACAGTACTGGGACCATTTACTGAAGCCCGGATCCTTCATTTAGATCTCCATATGCAAACATTTAAATGTGAATCAACAGCACCTCATATATGGGGTCAGGGGTAAGACCACACAGACAAAGTATTAAATCTGAGATAACTCTATGATAAGAACCACATTTAGGTTGACATTGAACATGTGTTGTTCCATAAGCATAAAATTTCAGCGGAAATAATTATTTTACCCTCATTTACACGTTCTTACTGTGTACATAAGTGCCATCTACTGGCCACAACTGTAAGAGCATCCATAAAACAAAAACTTTTTTTTTTTTTAATTAAGAACTACTTGGAGTAAAGCTTGCAAGAAGTATTTAATCAAAGATGGAGAAAGGCCAAGAGTAGCAAATTCGTAATGAAGACATTTCACCTGAAAGTTGCTTCCTAAAACTCATCACAGTGACATCAACCAACATCCTCCCGGTGTCGGCAGAGTGGGGAAGGACGAAAATGAAGTCTCTTCTTATCAGATAACGTGGCTTGCCTCACTTGGAAGCAGCTGCAACCGGTGGTTCCAAAAGTCCTTATCTGTGTTCCCGAGATAATCTCGCCGAAACCTGGAAAGCCGAACAGAACGAGCACGTGAGAGTCGTGTCTGTGCTGCTTCTCAGCGGTACCTTGGGAAAGTGTTCCAATCTCTCTTACGGCGCTTAAGCAGAGCTTCAGCAAACCTGACATCTCTGGCTTTGGCTGCAGCCTCACTGCAGATATTACGTATCTGAACCGACTGATTCTCAGCAATCTCTCTATGTATCTTCCACTCGGACAGAAGCCTATCCAAGCCCACATTTTATAAACATCGAATTTGAATTTGAATTCTTGAATCACTGTCACTTTCATGTATTTTCCCTTTCTCCTCTTTCAGGTTTGTCCTGATTGTATATATTTTTTTCACTAATAAACTATAACGTCTTTCAAAATGAGATCAAAATTGAATTAGTTACATATTCCCCCTYAGCATTAAACATTTTGTGGCTACATCTGTATTAAATTCAGCAACACTGCCAGTGCTCAGAATTTTACTGTGTCCTGTGACACTTGTTAAATGCCTTAAAATAGCACCTCTTGAAGTAATGGCTACATGATCATCTTCATGTTTTGTTGAAAAAAAACTCTAGCTTTCTTATCCACTTCTCAGGCAGAAACATGAAAACAGGAGTTTCAAAAGCCAGAAAGATACAGGAGATATAGATAGGTACACGTACAGATAGATTATCTTTAGATAGATATAAGATATAGAAAGGAGTAATGTCTGTCATTCTTGGTGATGAAGTATTGCTGTTACGTGGGAGACAGAGGACTGAATAATGTTTTTTGAATGCCTAACATATACAAAATAAAATAAAGCACTTCTTAATATAGGGTCAACAGAACTGGCTACTAGAAACACAATTTATGCACAAATAAAAACATCTTTACAATTTTCCCCAGATAATATGAGAGAAGAGGGCTGGCAGGAACTATAGGGTGTTACATACTRCAGGTTTTGTATAAGATATTTGGTGCACACTTTTGAGACATAAAGTGAGCATTATCTTTTACTTGAGATCATCACTAAGGACAAAACCTCCAATACTTCTCTGACCCACTGATGACACCCAGCAGGGTTTGAGGAGCTTCAGGAACTACCATTTTGCAGTAATTTATCCCTGAATCTTGTGAAGTCCCCTGAAATCCATTCAAGGTCTATCTCAGAGAAATAATAAAAAAGCACAAAACTTAAACTAAGCACAGCAGGTTTTGATCCTATTAGACTTGACCTTGCTACACTTTTTGCTAGAAGTTAATGTACCTCTTTTCTCACGAGAAACACAGTAGGCTGAAGTTGACTTATAAAAAATAGCTTCTGCTTCTGTTGATGGTGACCGTGCAAACTGGTTTTTCATCTCCTAAATAAACAAGCAAACAAATAAAATAGGAAATATTATTTCACTTCAGATGGGCAAGAACCTTTTTTTCTGCTTTTACTGACCTCATCCTGACATAAAAATAATAAAAAGGAAAAACTCACACATAAAAGACAAATTTGATTGAATGCAAAAATAAATATTCTGTTTTAAAACATGCAACAGCCAAGGAGATCAAGAATCAGTACCACAAGGYTGACAGAGAGGGAAGCAGAAGTTCAACAGGCGGTGAAGGGTTTTACATTTCTAAAACTTTTACTGTATTTTTGGCTTACCCACATAGCTAGAAATTAACTCAGAATTTTGGCTGCCCTAGAACTGTGGGTGCTTCTTTACAAGTAAATGATTAGTTGAAAAAAATAGCCTCTATATTTGTTAACTGAAAAAATTGGCTCCTATGGTGCAAGTTTTCTACTAATGATAGATTAGCACTGACTAATTAAAGTGATGAAGTGAACATATTTGTTATCTACAGCTGTTCTTAGTTCTACTAACTTCATTTTGCGTTAGATTGAAACTATTAATCACCACATATAATACATGTATCTGTATCTGTTTCCTTGCCCTCTATATTAAATTCCRTATGTTCACATCATCTCTTACTCCATGTGTAAACGCTGATTTTTTCAGAAGAACTAATTAGTCTTTAATTTTTGTTTGTTCTCTCTGTCCTTCTGGGGGACTGAAGCAGAACGAGGTACTACAAGTAATCCCTGACACACTTTGTCTTTGAGTCCTGCACGCACCACAAAACCTTGTCTGCTCTCACGATCTCGCCAGCCTCCACACCAAACCAGGAGGACGTGGTGAGACAACTGCAAAGGAACAAAGTAGGAATTTTGCTCTTGTGTGTCTGCTGGCAAAAGCAAGGTAAGTCTAGACCGTGCAGAAAATGCAGTTTGTCTTCTACCAAGTTCACACTCTAGCCTGTAAGTTTCATGTGCAAAGATCCCATTTGCTTGATAAGGATTTGCACAGGGAGCTTGCAAAGTGAGCTCCTTCCTGCCACCTTCTCAGTATAAACTGCAATCCTGTAAACACTGAGGTAACTAGCATTCAAACTACACTGAAGGCAGGAGTTTTTACTAAGAACTTCACTAGTGGGCAGGACTGCAGTCCAGTTTCTACAGGGCCATGCAAGGCATTTTTGTTAATTTTTGTTAATTTTTGTTAATTTTTGTTAATTTTTGTTAATTTGTTAAGTTTCATCTGATCTGCAAAATATTAAAATAAATGACTATGTTGGACAAAGGATATTGACAGGTCACAACCTCAGTGACGTGATATCCATTAAAGGCAATTTTAGGTATTTTTTGTCTCATTGGCAGTTTAAAAAACATTTTGAAATATTCAATAAATTAAGTCCATCACAGCAGAATCATGACAGATCATAAAAAACAAAACATTCATAACAGATGGAACATACATTCCTAAAATCCGGCTGCTCCAACTTAGCAAAACTAATGCTTGGCTAGAAAGAGTATTTTACATGAAGCTCAAGTCTCAACATTCAGTGGGAATACAAGAGAAAATATTAGTCTCAAGGTGAGCTTATCTCAAGTTGAAGCATCATAGACCTGACAGTCTTTACCATACAACTGACTGCAAAAAAAAAAAAAAAAAAAAAAAAAAAAAAAAAAAGAAATAAACAAAAGACTACTTTATTTCATCTCACTACAACAGGGCAAAGGATAAGAGACAGTCTCTGAGGTGAAACTTTACATGGCTTTATGAATTAGAACTCAGGGCTCTAGACTTAGAGCGGGACTCAAAATCAGAAGGGAAGCTACTGCTGTCTGGGGCACAGGCATCACCTCTGCACATTGATTCACCCTGCTGTGCAGCAGGAAAACACTCCCAGCTCCACAAAGCTTCCAAAAGGCCCTCAGACACAGTTCCACTGCAGCCTGAAACATCAGAAATACTCGAGCTTGCAAACTGTAAAAGAATCAGTTAAGCTCAGCATTAATGAGCACCATGTTAACCAAGCCCTAATGTGCAGGACCTCAGGCCAAAGGGTCTAATCCTGCAAGAGGAGATAAACAGCAAGAGACTGACATACCTGTCCCTCAAACACCTTCCAGTTTCAAGTATTTGGTTTTAGTGTCACTTATATTTGGTGCCAGCATTTACAGAGGACAAACAAGAAAAGCCTTGTCTATGATATGAAGTACCTCTGCCTAGAGGGCTAATCATACTACAAATATTGATAAATAATCATGGCAAATATACATGGTATTACATTAATAAAAAAAAATTWWAAAAAACCCTACAGCAGAAAGGAAACAACACAGGAAAATTTGTTTTCCTATTTATTGCACAGCATGTGGTTTCAGGAAGTTCTAGCCAAGAAGAGCTGCCACATGAATTAGGGACTAACAGTAAATTAAAGAGTGATAGTGAATTACAGAGCCTTAAGTGATAATTTACCAAAGGACAGAACAGAAAACATYCAAAGGGAAACAGAAAGTCAAAGAGCAGGAAAAAGGACTTTTTTTATAGATGATTATTGTTAGTCATTTTGCTTGTCAGTAGTGATGCAAAATGCTAATAACAATTGAGCCAAATTTATAGTTAATAGTTTAAAGACCAAGACTTAATCATGTTATTGTAAGAAATAAATAAGAATTTTACATAATGATGTAACTGTCCTAGCCAACTAAAAGTGAAACTTGCATTTCATTGTGTGCAGAATGACAAGGACTTTACTGAGGCAAAAAAGAAAATCATCTCTCAGCAACCTGGAATAAGGCTCTGCATCAGATGAAGAAATATATATGCCAAAGAATCATTACATCACTTAACCATAATTCATATTCTGAACAGCAATTTCCATACATCTGCATGCCTATTAATTGCCTATCTCGTCAGGAACAAAAGTAGGTAAACTGAACACAACTAAATAAATTAAACCCAAGCACTAGCAAGAAGTGAAAATGTTAAAAGACATAAAGAATAACATGAATGTTACTATGAATAATGTTATAAATGTAACATATTGATGTACATATTACATAAAATATACATTTAAAAAACATATATAGAACAAATGTCTACAAACATTGTATACATATATATGTATACAAACTACCATGTCATGCATGATCTCTGGGGCAGGACTGTAATTTATATTGGATAAATACACGGCACACAACGCTAGACAACATATATCATATATTTGCACAATATTGTTACTTTAAATAATGAACCTGCCACAAGCTCAAGTATTGAGAGGTATAAATTTGGCAAAAACATAATCAAGAGAATATGATTTTTATTAGCAAATGATACCGTTGTCTCTTTCCTTGCTGTAGATGATCATAGTATGATGTAAACAGTAGGAAAATTTTATTTTAAAAGTGAGCTGAGCTTATGATCTTGCTGAAGCAGGTCTGCTCTGATGGGCATAAGCACAGCCCAGTAAAAGCAACACTCGCTCTAAATCCCGAGTAATTAACCTGCTTCACCCTTCCCCACCCCCAAGCGCTGYGGGGAAACATATTGAGCCCCCAGGGAGCCAGAATTTCATTTTTCAGGAACAAAAGTTGCCAGGGCTTGTTGTACTGGCACTGAGGACCTGTTTAGGCTGCCAGCAGCCAGAGACCCCACTAGGGCAGGGATTAGAGTGGGGCTGCGCTGCGGCCGTCGTCGCTGCACAGGCTGCAGAGGCTGGAGCCACACTGGYGGGTGCCGGCGAGTCGTGAATCCCCAAACACACTGCAAATCCGCGTGCTGCGGTSAGGAGACTGGTGACAGAACTGGCAGCTACCACCACCACCAACGAGCAGACTCTGAAGCGTTTCCATGCGGAGCTTCCTGAGGAGCGAGGCTCTGCAGTGACACCCTGCAACAGGCAAACACCAGCAGTTCAGGAGGTTTCAGCGTGAGGAAGCAGTTTCAAATGGAACATGTGTTTCCAGGACCACCGACAGCCCTTCCTTGCTGAGGAAGCTGTCGTTATTCTGGACTCTGTACAAGCTACACCTAGAGCTGTACACGCTCTACGTGACCCTGCGTGTGCAGGGAGGTTKGACTGGATGACCTCTAGAGGTCCCTTCCAACCTCCAGGATTCTGTGATTCTATTACGTTGTGTTGATGGAGCTGCAATTGTATCGCCAAGCATATCCTGAAAGGAGCTCAATGACATATCCCCAGCTTTACAGAGAGAGCTGTCACCACTTAATGCCCAGGTTTCAAATCAGAGTAACCTACTGGGGTAGGAAGTCCATGCCTTGTCTCTCCCCAGCCCCAAATCTCCTAAAGAAATCTTCCTTACTTCTCCACCTTCTAGCTGCGGAGAGACCCAAGCAGAGACAAGTCCCTGCTTTCAATGCCTCACTTCTTCCACAAGTGGAAGTCACATATGAAGTAATCAGTCATGTTAAAACTGGCTGAAATCACAAGCAGCATCACAGAAACTGACATTACTAGTGCCATACTATCCTTTTTTTTYCCCATTCTTAGCCAATTTGGAAGCTTCCTCTGAAGAATAAAGAAAGTGCGAGTGGGAAATCTAGAGAAATTCATGACACTTGGACAAATTTTCTTCCCTTTGACTTCAGAATGTATCTTAAAGCACCTTTTGAGTAGTATCTTTATAGTCACACAAAACAAAACAAACAAAAATCTCCTTTATAATCCGAGTACAACAAAAGGTCTTGCCTCTCTATCAGCTTTCTTCAGGTTTATTGATTTTTAAATCTAAGTGTTGTGCTGCCCTGTATTGATGGAGAGGGGACACTTGAAGGCAACTTGCTTTTGACTTATAGTCCTATTAAATACCAGCTATGGCCTAACTGGACAACATACAAAAAACCAAATACCCTTTCTGTGACATTTGTGCAGCATTTGGAGCCCCGCTGCTGTCTCTCATTAGCTCCCTGGCCCCTGCTCTAGATGAGGGTCAGATGATAAGATTAGGAGTTAAACACTATCATTCAGGTTCAGGTTAGACATTAGGAAAATTTTATACACAGGAAGCATGGTGCAGCATTGGGAGAGGCTGCCCAAGGAGCGGTGGCATCGCCATCCCTGATGGTGCTCAAGAAACACGTAGGGGACGTGGTTTAGTGGGCAGGGTGGTGGTGGGTTTGCAGACAAACTGAGATCTTGAAGGTCTTTTCCAACCACAATGAATCTGTCGTTCCAACCACACCATATCTCATGGCACTGCAGATGCCTCAGGTGGCTGTTACGGGTCTGGACACTGATGCTTTGCTATAGCTCATGATCTGCTCTTTGAGAGATGCCACCTATGTTCTCAAAAATGACATTTTCAATGCAATTTTCACAGTAATATTGCCTCTTGTGGCTAGTGTGAACACAGCTGCAGTCAGAAACACTTATGAAGACGGATTAATTGGCTATTAGAATGAAACTGCACCTCTCCACCAATGCAAAAGCTGCATCTTTGGGGAGGCTTTTCCCATTTTGCCCCGTTTTACGCCACACCGCGCGCACAAAGCAAAACCCCCACCCACCCGTGAGGACACAGGTCCCGCACCAGGCCGCAAGGCGCATTCAGAGGCAGGGAGGGTCCCCAACCGCCCGCCAACGGCCACAGCAGCCGTTACAGCAACCGCCTTCACCCCCCGCCATTTCCCCTCCCCGGGGCGGGGCCCGCGTGACATGGCGGGAGCGCGGCGGTCACGTGGGTGCTCCCCCCTCCCGCCGCTCCCCTCCCCGCCGCCGCCAGTGGGTGGCGCGGGGCCGGGAGGCCTGCGCGATCCCGGCGTGCAGCGCGCGGCGTGCGCTCCGCCATC
>NW_020455634.1:382895-442160 GCF_003342845.1 Nothoprocta perdicaria
CAGGCGGCCGGGCACCCCCCACGGGCCGGCGTTTCGCGGAGCCGCGGACACCGGCCCTGAACGCGGCCAGCGCAGGCTGCGAGCGTTTTCTCCTCCTTTTCTCCCCCTCCGTTATGCAACGAAATCATCTTTACTTTCCAAAGTTTTGTTGTCACGTAATCTAAAACGACTCCGGGATGAGCTGCGGCTCCCGCCTCCGTTTGGCAGCCCGGTTTTGCGGCCTGCGGCGGGGCCGCGCACGGTCGCCGCAGGTGAGCGGCCCAAGGCGAGGCAGGACCTGCCCCAGGTCGCTCTGCTCTCCGTGTGTTTTGAAGGTTAGGGGGCCACGTGTCTGCTGAGGAGAAGCAGGAAAAATGGCAGACGTGCTCATGTGACGGAGTCAGGCTGTGTAAAGTTCACTGCCTGCGACTGCTCCTCCGTTGCTCTAGAGGATCACGACCAACACAACTGGAATGTACTCCGCTGTGACTGGATTGTGAAAGCACAAAGTGAAATGTAGGGGCAGCTCTCTCCATCTGCTGTTTTTATCTTATTTCTATTTTTTTGTCACTTTTATGGGCATGTCTGCACTGTGTTCTGAACCAGTGATGTGTTCCTTACACAGGGTTTCCCAGGATTTTGGAAGGATTTGTGTCCTTCCCAAACACGCTAGAGAGGAGTGGCATGTGCACTGCACTTTAAATTTTCTCTAAAAATAGAGGACAAAAAAAAAAAAAAACTTGACTAACAGAAATGCTGGCAGGTGGTTGCTTCCACTTMATTCATTGCAACATGTTGCTCTCACTAAGATGTAGCTGTACACACAGTGCTCAGTGTCTCTCATACAACGAAACATACTTTTTTTGCTGACCCTATTGTTAAAGTATGTGTGACTTCAGACCAACAACGATGTTTCTTAGTGTCTCAAGTTCGACCACAGTTTTAGAAATAGGTATGTTTCAATTCCTGTGTCTTTCCTGGACATAACAAAAGCTTGATGCATCTATCTGACACAGAAGTACTTTCTGAAAATGTGATAACCATGTTGTRCTGAAGCATGGTATTAAAACAGGGAGTTCCACTTGAACATGAATTACGGGGAAGAAAACTGTACTTGCTAAAATCTATGTGCGTTCATTTTTACATATGAGTAGTTTTGTAGAGCTATTTATGTGTAAAGTTAGCATCTTCATAAATCTGGGCTTGAGGTCTTTAATTTCTACGTTGATTGTAGCTGTGTGTATAGTGTTAGATCATGACATGAAGTCTAGTTCTTAAATTGTCTTCTGAATTTTCCCCACAAGTTGTGCATGTGAAATGATACGTACTAAAGCTTCAAACATATCTCACTTTTTTTGCTGAGAGGAAAATTTAAATCCAAATATTGTTAAATTCTTGTTTTTTTTTTTCTCGATTAAAAACAGAGCAAGTCAAATGGTATTTGGAAAGAGTCTTAGTGTTGTTCCCAGAATGATGGGAAAGTGAGAGAATGAGAAGAACTGTAGTGAGGTGGACATAGGAACCGGCTATTTCATTTTCTCCTGTAGAAAGGTAGTAGAGAGTACAGGGGTGTACCTCTCTGCTAACCAAACGGGTAATTATTTTACTGAGAGTGGAATAGCTTCAACAGAGAAGATCAAGGTTATCCCAAATTACCCTGTGGGTCAAGAATTCCTGAATTTACTGGCCAAAAGAGTACCATCGTAGCATACCTTTGTAGAAAGAGAATGGTGGTTTTATAATGGCACTTCTAATTGCACCTAGCATGAGCTTTGTGCTGGACTTGCTATATGTGCTAGAGRTGACTGTTTCCAGCTTTACTGCCCCTTCTCCCGTAGAAGGGGAAGCTGCTGGCTCTTTGCCAATGCACGTGTGAGAGGAGATGCCCTTTGGAGCATCAGGTAGATATGATCACGTAGGATCTGTTGAACTGATTTTGTGGTTACAGCAATTTCTTGAATGGGAGGAGATCTGAGTGCAAATCAGTGATGTAAATTTGGTATCCTCTGATCTTATATTGGTATCCTCTTTATGGGGGAGAGGGTGGGGGAAGCCTGGTGGGAAGAGAAAAGCACTCTGTAGCATTACATTTATATAAGTTGTTTTCGTTGAAGTTGTTTGCCCAGTTCAGCACAAATGTCAATAGTTTTGGCTGCCTCAGGTTCCAGTTTCACTCAGAAGTTCAGTTAATGTCCTTTGGGTTATAGGCTCCTTCTGAGGGCGCGTGGTTACGTTGCAGCGGAGTAACAAGTTTCTGCCTGTCGGCTCCTCGTGATAACTGCGCGATCGAAGCTGCCCCCTGGCTTGTGAGGCAAAACCCGCGTGCGGAGGTTTGAGCGGGCACGTCGCGCTCGGCGGAGAGCAGGGGAAGGGCCCTYGCAGCCGGCGCCCTTGGCAACTCGCTCGCCTTGCGTAACTCGACTGCATTTGATTGTGTTGCCCATACCCTTAATCCCATCCTCTCTACTGCACTTTGAAAGTGAGCTTACCGGGTGATTTTTCTCCCTAAAATCTTCACTTTTCTACAGAAGTAAGTGTGTATTGACTTTTTTTTTTCCCTATTAAGTTCAGTGGCTCTCTAAGCAAATATCACTCAGCGAATAGGTGCGATTTGACAGTTACATTTTTTTTTTTTCAAGAAAATTATTTAAAACTCTCTTTTGGAAGAATTGGCTGGGATTCGTGCATTTTTTGGTGTATATGGTTTGTCATGTTAATAATGCGATGTAAATAAATTGCAAAAGATAGCTTGTTAATGGTGACTTTTTTTTCCCCCCAAATATAAAAAAAGCCACATTGACCGTGGTTCATAGAGTTGGTAATCCTTCCTATGGTTTAACTTAGGGGATATGTGTTTCATTTGCTTTAATCTGGAAAACTTGAAAGATAACCTACTATTTATACAAGTTAGAGACTAGAAACAGAGATTTCTATGCACTTTTGCTGCTGGAAGTAGAATAAAGCCAACTTTGCTCTGTTGTAATTTTACACTTGTATTGTGTAATGCAGTATATTCATTTAACTGTGTGTCTCAGGTAGGTAATAAGTACTCTGTACTGCTAAACCCGTAACTTCCCCCTTCACTGTTCCTAGTTAACAAGCAAAATAGATATTTATGGGATTTTTTTTTTTCAAATTGTACCTGCAAACTATTCCTTTACAGTTTTTCCATGTTCAGTGCATTAGGCAATTTTATTTTAATCTGTAGCAGTCTTCTGCTAAGAGGGGAGTTCATTTTGGAGTTTGCAAGCTCCATTATAATCTCCTGTCCCTCCCCCAATCGTTTTCTTTTTCATTCTATTATGCCAGGAAGCTTTAGCTCCTGTTTTGGGAGGGAGCTGCAATCCCAGGTTTTGACTTGGATAGTTGAAACACGGATAACCTTTATTCTTTGGTGCTCCTTGTTCTTCCCCCACCCCAGGTCCTATAAATAGAGTTTGGCAGGATATCCTTCACGGTTGTTCTCCAGCAGTTCACTGAAACTTGTGCATCCTCTTTAGTTTTCCTCTGATGTACTGCAAAGAAGCAAGGACATGGGCACCGGTGTTAGTGTTTGGAGGAAGGAGTGACCATCATCATCTTCTGGGCATTCTGGTACCCTTCGTGCCTTGGAAAACAGGGGAAGCTGCTACCTCTTACTTACCCTATGCCTGAGACTGAAGTCTTTGCAGAAGTAACATGCACCTCTTTGGGAAGGAAGTTGCTTTGTTTGCTTTTATGACCTTGTCGCAGTAACCGAGAGAACAATATCATTATGAACCTGAAAGGGAGAGCACTGTCTTTTTCTTCTGGGTTAGCAAAACTGTTTCTAGAAACGTGGAAAGTTGTGATGTATTAACAGAGGCTTTCGACAGGAGGAGATGAACGGCTTTTCAGGAAATGTTGAAGACTTATGAGTGTAGAAGTAAAAACACCAATCCCAAGAGGCAGATAAGTTTCCAGAAATTATGTTAGCATTTTTATTTGAGTGTTTATGTAAAGATGTTTGTTCCTAGTGATTCTGATTTTGTGAATAGTCTTTTTAGGCGATAGAAGTAGCTTAGTGGATGAAGTATTATTTTGTGTGATTGCCTGGAGTTCATATCTGSTCAAATTTAAATCTCACTTTATTTTGCGAAGAATGTAGCCTGACAGCCACGAATTTTATAGTAGTCTCCTACCTTCAGCAGCTCCTTATATTTGCTATGCTTCACAGCTCATCGAAGAGTTTAAAGTGTGCAATGATCCACACCGAGACCTAACYGAGCAACAGAAGTTTGGCAGACATCGTAACCTGTTCTCCTTTCCATGAAAGCTTAAGGAACCTGAAGAGGAAAGTAACTAGTGGGCTTTATAGGGGGAGGGAAAACATGTCCAGCTAGTAGATGGTCCCATGTGAATTAAAAAAACAAACAAACAAACAATAAAAACCCTCACCTTTTAAGCACCTCATTTTGCATTAAGAGTAAAGGTGYCTTGTTAACGATAGTATCTGTGCTTGTTAATCGTATCTATCATCCTTCTTTTTCTGTAGCTATGTGAACAAGTAACTACAATTAATTATGTATAGGTAGTTTGGCTGTTTTGATGATTTTTAAATGCATAAATAAAATTGTCCCAACCTAATAAATGAATTCTAACTCCAGGTAGTGGCCCGGAGTACTGACTGTGCCTTCTGTTTATGTACAGTCTGCTTAGAGAAATGTTCTTGCACACGTTAAACTTGTTAGTTATTGAGGGCTTGTTAGGCTACTCTGTGGAAGTTGGAGAAAGCAGATTGAATGAGGGTATTGTCAGGGTGGCCTGAGTGTTTGGAATCCACTAAACACTAGATTTCTTTCAGTAGATCATGCATCTGTGCTCCCTGTATTCTGTGGATATATGATAAGTCTATGCATCTGAGCCATGCTTTTTATTATATGCATCYTTATCACAAAGAGACTTCAGCAGAAGAGCAAAGCCAGGGAAGTCGCTTCATAACTTAAAAGGTAGTTTTACCTTCACATTTTGCCTTTGATATCATGTTATTTCATCCTGAAAATGGATAAGTAGACCTAAGACCACCCATCAAGTTTGAGATGCAGCAAAAGACTGTTGAACAACCGCACCAGGGACTTTTCCCTGTGCAATGACAAAGGAAGTGTCACCTGTGTTCRCAACACAGAAAGTTYCATCTCCAGGTGGGGAAGAWTTTCTTTACGGTGTGGGTGCCAGAGCCCTGGCACAAGCTGCCCAGGGAGGTTGTGGAGTCTCTTTCTCTGAAGGTCTTCCAAACCTGCCTGGATGCCACCCAGCAGGTGTCCCTACTGGAGCAGTGRGGTTGGACGAGATGATCTCTAGAGGTGCCTTCCAACTTCAACCATCCTGTGATTCTGTGACACTTTCGCTTCCTTCTAAGCAGTTACAGGCTTGGGAAGTGCAAGGTTTTCTCAGACCTCTTGTCTTGCATCTTTTTCACGGTGCCTATTCCCTCTCTGCCCTCGCCTGCGCCTACTGCTGCCTGATTTTCTTGTAATGACCTCAGTAACGAAAAGAAGCTGCCAGGATTCCTGCATTTCTCCTTGCTCTTGTTTYTAAGACATGCCCTGCCCAGACATGCTGTCTGTTTAGGCTGCTAAGGCAAGGCTCTGGGGCAAAAGGAAAATAGCCACTTTCCCTTTGGCTTTGGAAGCCCGTAAAACAGACCCACAAAAGGGATAAACTATAGAAAGGCAAAATGAGTCATGTGCTTCTGGCAAGACTGAAGGTTAGCATCCCATTCCTTCTCCGGCTACCCACCCCTCCCAGGGCCCAAATAAGAATTTGGACAGGCTCTACAGTTAGAGGGGGAAAGCCTGTTACTTCTCTTGCTCATCTCCTGCCACTTGCTCTCTACTGTGCTTGGACAGTTCACCTTGAGTTTTAATTTGGGTGCCCTTCCTGACTTGCTCTTTGAGTAGCAGACAATACCATAAGAGTGTCCCTGATGCTATCCAGTAAGATTTAAAGAGTAGTTCCTTTTTGTTACTAACTTACTAAGCCTGAAAATGAGGAGGAGATTCTTCCATTTTTGAGGTGCTTGGAGTTGTGTGTGTGTGTGTATATATATATATATATATAAAAATATATTTTTGTTCTGTATGTCCRTGTGCGTGGAAATAGTCTTAAATCGCTCTTTTCTGGCTTGAGTTTGGTTGTCAGTCTTGTACTTTCACTTGTTTTCCAAGACGGTGTTCCCCAGTGCTGCCACATTGCATAGACTTTTAAATAGAAGGAGGGAGGTTCCAGAAATGTGTTTCGTAGTTCTTCWGTTAAAATTGTATGCTGTGCTAGAACTTGTGCAAAACAGAAATACATTTTTTTCATATTACTTCGAACATGTAAGACTACTATACCTAAAACAGTAAAGATTCCTTTCTGTAACATTTTGTGTAACATTTCTAAACCTTTTTATTATTTTCTACATTTCTTTTTCTGCCATAGTTGTATAAAAGGATCCATAGAGACAACAGGAGAGAATTATATAATCTGTTGTAATTACTAGAACTTGATAAAAAGAAGAAACCAGTCTTGAATAATCCTTAGGTTAATTGGTCCTTACTGAAAAAGGCCATTTCACCTCATGTCTTTTCCCCTTTTCTCTCTTGCCCTGTTCTCCTCCTTATCCTGGTAAACAGGACTATCTTCTGTTGCCTACTGCTGAACCTCAGCTTTCTGTGGTGTCTTCACTTGATTTTATCAGCAAAGGAGCAGGTTGGGTGGCAGTAGGCAGCAGAAATAGGAGTTGGGTTCAGTCTCCACGTATTTCATTAGCCAGTAGTGTCRCTATGTGGGAAATGGTGGTAGGGAGGAACCGTGAAGCTGTCTGACTGTCCACATCTCTAGCCCTGCTCAGTAAGAACGTGGTGGTAAATCAGCCATTTCCTAAGGAGTCAAGCTTTGCACGGCAGAACAGTCCGGGGAAATACTCCCGTCCTGAAGAAACGGGTTGAGAAAGCTCTCAAGTTATGGTTGCCTTTGCTGTGTCTTTCAAAATGCATTTATGTGTTGAAGTGTAGCTTTTTGCATGTTGCTTGCTGCTTCAGCTAGTCCAGCACCCTTTGGTAAATCTGGTGTCTTTCAGCATTATTGAATTGGCACGCATCTGAAAATAGCCACATTTTGCATGTATTGGTTTGGGAAATGTATATACATGGAAAAAGACTCAACTCTAGGAGAATATATGCACATGTGAAGTAGACACAGGGATAGTCTTACTGAAAATTTCTAAATCTGTCACAGGAATTTCATGAAGAACTACTGAGGCTGTTAAGTTTTTAGATTTGCCTTTTTTCTTCTCTAGAACGTGTTTCTAACACTTGTAAGTATGATACTGAAAATTGCATAAAGATCATCCTTAGTTATTTGCTATTCTAAAAAGCTTATGAAAATTTAAATAGACAACAAGATTTGCGATTTGGGATTTTGATGCACTGTTCTACACTATTTGATATACAGAAGACAGTGATAGGGCTGTGTGTGATGAGAGGGTGGAATAAATACATGTGTATGTATACACATGTGTATAAATAGAGGCTTTTCAAGTACCTTTGTGTTTTGGTTTGCTGTGTGTGTTAGCGCTGGCTCCTTCCGAGCCTCGCTCGCTGGCAGGGGCCACGTGTCCTGACCTCGCTGCTTTTACTGTGGTGKTGTTGCCGTTGCTCCGAGTGCCGCCTGTAACAGCAGAGGAACAATTCACACTGATCTGCTCAGTCCTGTTCCTCCGAAGCCCGTGTGCATTCGTGGGTTAGTAGCCTCAGCCTCTTCTGGTCTCTAATTAATGGCTTCTCCAAGCTACCATATTGTTGATTGCGCCCTTCCTTGCTACTTCCGTGCATCCAGCCGAATTCCCTTCTTCCTACCCTCCGGCAGTTAGTTGCTCCTTGGATTCTTTTATTCCCCTGCTCTTGAGTCATTCTTGGGGATACTTTATTTTTAGACCCTTGATTTTTCTGATTTGCTGTCACTTGTTACTGTTACTTGTTTTTTTTTAAAGTGAGTCACATCATGAACATGTTTTTCCTTCTCTGTTTTATATGATAGATTTTATGTGGCCATACCACAGTTTACGAGCAAGCAGGGATGTTAGGCTGTAGCATCTCCTATGGCTTGAATGGCTTTAAAAATCCAGTGTTGTGGCCCGGGAACTTGCTGCTGTGGTGATCGGTAACAAGTGGTCATGGTGCTGACTTGGTGCTTGTGTGTCTGACTACCACTGTCTCGAAGGACATTTTGTCTTCATTTATATCTCCTGGAATAGGAGACTTAAGCAAGTGAATTATGACAGTAATTAAGAAAGCAAATATCCTTTTCATTACTGTTTGTGTTTTATTTCTATGAAACTCTCCATTTGCTGAAAGCACTTAAGCAGGTGGCTGTAACTTTATCATCCTGTACCTAAATATATTTTAATTTTTCCTCCTTATYTGAGACAGCAGATAAATCTATGCAGGCTGGCTGCTTCCAATGCATCTTGGAATTTTAAATCAATAGAAAAATAAGAGATCGTTTTTTTGATTGACATCTGACTTTCCTTTACACCAGAATACTTTTTATTTTCTTGTTTTCCTTCATGTTACTTATCACATTTTTGGCTAGTATTCAGGGACTCATTTTTTTTCTTGTGTTTTTCTTGTGAAGACATGTTCAAATCAAATGATGCAATGCAAAACATTTTTTTTTTCCAGGATTATTTAGGAAAGTTTTACGGTAAAGAAGATAACCTAAGTATGGGAAATATAGAAGATCTCTRTGCTTTCTGCATTAAACAAGTCATTGCAATCTGAGAGTTCTGCCATTAAGTTTACGGGAAGAGTGCAGAATGGTGTTTAATCGACTAGAGCAGTGAATCATGAGCTGTAAGATGGAAGGAGGAGTTAAAAAGCAGCAGTGGGTGGGTTGTGGCTGCTCTTTTTACTTGGAGGATGCGAAGTAAGACTGGAGAAATCTGTCCTCATGCCAAAGCAGGCTGTGCTTCCAGCTCTATGGACACTAGAGTAAAAGCCCTCAAACTGCAGAAGAAAAACATAGCGTGGCATGAGGTCTAATTTTTGCAACTAGTTATTCTACAATGTGAGATTATCACAGCAGGCTGTGGAATATATAGATGTCACTGTGCAGCAAGCAGGCTAGTCTGGAAATTGGTGAAATTCATGTGAGGTTTTTTTTCTTGTGCATGTGCGTGCCCGTTTGTGAGTGCCTGCCCCTGGGGCTGCTGTTGGAAAGCAGCCTCCCTGCCCTCAAAACCCTCCCGTTCCCCGGTCCTCGTAAAATGCTGCTATGTGAAGGCACTTGTGGTTGGGGCACGTGCCCAGCCTCAGTGGTGCCAGGGACTTGAGAAACCAGCRCTTCTTTCCACCCACCTGGAGGTTTTGCCACTTCGTGGTGGTTATTCGTGCAAGTCTTGATTTCCTTCAGTTTGTAAAATGGGAAGCTAACACTGGTGCGGGACACTGTCAGCACTGCAAGATAGAGTGGCGCTTTCTTAGAAGTGCCTGGGTGTTTTTTTCCAAACAGGACCTTTCTGTTCCAAGCTTCGTGGAAGTGTTTGGTAATCGAATTCCTTGCTTGGAAGACGTAAGCCRTGGGGAGGCCGTTTGTGAATATGAAGATTGGATTGGTTTTCTTTCCCCACTTAGACTCATGTTCATGTTTGAAGAACCTACTTATCCTACTTGTATTCTCTGTGTTTTGAATTCAGATCTATTTTTTATTGAGTATTTTAATTTATTACTTACCATTCACTTTTTATTCTTAATGGTTTTAGCAGAATACCGCTCTTCCTAATTTCGGGTGTAAAGTGGAGTACCTGGGTGATGTTTACAGGAACTAGGTTGTGATGAATCCTGTAAATCAGGTTCACGGAATGCCTCAGCATGTCGTTCTTAAAGATTAATCACTTTTGAAAGCTTTGGCCTTMAGAAATTTAGCTTTTCAATTGGGAACAGTAGTATGGAGAAGAGTTCAGAGGAATCTCTGAAGCAATTGATATAGTTCACAGTTTTAATAGCAACATGATACGGTAATAGCAAGCTAAATAATAAATAGCTCCATTAAACACATTTGCAGCAGATTTGACCRTTACCTAGAAAGCTCTGCCTGTTGGTCCCTTCATATCAAGCACCAGCACTGAGGAGAAGTGTGGAATGTCAGTAATGGGTGTCTGAAATACTGTCTTTTTTTGCCTAATTGCTCAAATTTGGAGATAACTTTTTAATATTTCTTATTTTCTCCGTTTAGCTCTTTTCACTCATGGAGATGAAACCTCCTATTTCCCGAGCAAAAATGATTCTCATCACAAAAGCTGCCATTAAAGCTATTAAGGTAAYGTACAATAAAACAAAAATGAAAATGTAATAATAGCAATATTTTTATTACTTTGCGTCGGAGGTAAATACATCTCTGGATTTTCCAGCCTTTGTAGCTTCATGTAGCTTTATTTTATTCTAGTTGATTTTAAGAATGTTGTGTAGAGACTAGTGGGTGGCAAACATCATTTAGTAGCAAATGACAGCTTGATTTTTTTTTTTTTGAATCATTGCTTCCTAATGCTATTCTCACTGTGCTCTTACAATTTCCATCTGACAAGATGTAAAATGTTGCAGCATGCAACTGCTTCTCATCATATTGGTGGTCTTTCTTAGAAAGTAAACCCCAAACTTGTCATAATACCCTAAAAGCAGTTTCTTTCAAGTATACACTGAAGTGCTTTGAAGAAAAAGCAGGACTTTTCCCAGTCCATTCCCTCACAAAATCTTTTGCTCAATGTGGCCTGTCTTTCTAGAACACGAGCACAATGTCTTGTTTGTAGCCCGTCCTAACTGGTAGTAAGCACAAAGACCTAAAAAATCTCTAGAGTGATGCAGTACTATCAAGTAGATGATAAAATTAATATATGTTTCTTTTCCAGCTCTACAAGCATGTTGTCCAGATTGTAGAGAAGTTCATCAAAAAGGTAAAAATAAATACAATCTACAGATAAGATACTGGTTAACTTTATTCATAGTATCTGTTAGCAGAGTAGTGAATAGGGGAAAAAAAGGCCATGTTTGTTTAGGAATGGAGGATAAAATCCTGATTTGTTAGAATGTTGCAGATTTGTGTAGCTCTGACTACACAAATTTGAGTTTTTCATGTTTCAAGAAGGGAAGAAAAAAAAATGAATGCAAAATCCTTCCTGGAAAAACTRGAGATCTTGAACTTCAAACCAGTTTTGATTGGCTAGGATAATAGATCTTTTCAGAAAAGAAGATGCTCGTATTTGTCTAGAAATGCAGACCTGTAGTAGGCCTGACACTGCTGAGCTAAAACTTTTTAAAAAGCTATACTTAAGAAGGCTATATAGCTATATAAGCTATATAAGTRTATTTACTTTGTCCAAAATGTAAAATCTTGTTTTCCTCCTTTCTCCTCCATTCCTATGAACCAAACACATGTATTGCCTGTATGCAATGCAGAACTTTCTCATAAACCATTTAACTGAAAACATCCACAGCTAGAGCTGGTTTCTCAGTGTATATTGTTCATGGTACCTTTCTCTAAATACTGAGTTTTATATAGATTATTATTAAATATATTGAAAGCTTTTTAAAGTGAAGATTCTTTTCTTACACATTCATCATTTTAAGTTATTAATGAAACCTTGTATGGAGTTTTCTTAGGATAAAATTGAGTCTAACAACTTTGCAGAAATTTGCTTGTGAACGGGATATTACAGTTCAATTCTTGTTGTCCTGAAATAAGCCGTGTGTTAACARCTAATTGCTGCATTTGACTGTATTTAAATATTTGTTTTCATATAAAAGATGGTAAAATTTGTRTTTCAAAGTAGGTTTTTTTGGTGGTGTTGCCATAAATATCAGATCTTGAAAACAGTGGGGACTACCTCATGCTATTTGGCATTGTGCTGGACATAGTCTTTCCTGGAATCTTCATAGCTCTAGAGATGAATCAAACTATTTTATTCCAGCAGCTATGGAGAGTAAGCTTTCATGTATGTTGCCTTCTTAGTACCCATGCATAATGGAAAATTACTTTGTTTCCAGTGCAAACCAGAATACAAAGTCCCTGGACTGTATGTCATTGACTCGATTGTTCGTCAGTCTCGTCACCAGTTTGGAACGGACAAGGATGTTTTTGGGCCAAGATTCTCTAAAAATATTACCGCCACATTCCAGTATTTGTATCTCTGTCCATCTGAAGACAAGGTATACCTGTATTTTATCATGCGTTCTGAATTGCTCTCAGCATTTCTTTGGTATTTCTACTTGTGAAAGCTGATTTGATGTYGTCATAATTTGGTGTCAATTCGCCGTGTCAGTTACGGTGTATGTTACTACAGATGATAAAACATGTTGGGAGAGATCATTAAAGGTGTTTCTTAAGTGGGTCAATTCTAGCTATGAAATTATTTTGTGTAACTTAATTGTTGTTGATCTGCGAGTGGGCATTTGAATGTTTTGTGACTATGCTAAAACCTTTTTCTTGAGGCTTCTTGAGGGAAACTTAAGTATGGAAGGTGGCCTCTCTTTTCTGCGGAATGAAAAATGCGTWGGAAAAAAAATGTGAATTTTGTGAGCAGTTGAGGTTCTACATCCAGACTTCTTTTCTAATAGAACCATGATCTTGATTTCTGCAACTTTTACAAATCCTATACTTAACAATTCCAGCTCTCCATTGTCAAGATGTAAGGACATAAGGCCTCATTTTTCTTTCTTTGGCCTTACCTGGTGGAAGAGCAGAATCTCAAAGTACGCTGAATTGATTAGGGCTGTAATTGCTACCAAAAGAAGCCTTTTTTTTTTTTTTATACCCCAAGTTGGCACGGTTTCCAAAGGCTCCCAAGAGCAGTACGATTTAGGAGTTGCCAAGTGATTTCCAGAAAATTACCTGCTCACCTGTTTCCATAGCTGTAATCCTGTGAGAGTAAAATATGTTTCTCCTAACTGATACAACAGCTTTTGAAAGGCTTTGCTGCGGTCCTTTAGACCTTCAGTCYAACGCTGCAAAACCTTATGGTAGAACTCTTGCGAAACAGAGCCGGCCTTACTTGTTTCTGTCTTTGTGCTTGCCATTTTGTTGACCTAAAGGGGCTAGATCATCCATTTCCTTTATGGAACTACCTGATACCTCACTACAAAAATAATTTTAAGATCCTTTCCACTGGGGAAGTAATATTATTTTTAGCGTGCTTATTTTATTGAATTGCTAGCATATAAACAACAGTTCTGCAGTTATTATATAACTACGGATGATACCAAAAGAGAATGATGTGTTTCCGTGAGGTTAACAAGTAACTGATAACAAGGATATTAAATTTACTCATTTTTGGCCTTCCTTTTTGTTTTCCGGTTTTTCAGGGAGCTGACAATCAGAGGTTGTGATTTCATCTTTCTGCAGTAATCAGAATGTTTTCCACAGGCTCCCTTGTTCTTTCAGATACTGATGGAGAGCGGCTTCTTGGAGTCAGCACAGAATTCTTTGCATTAGTAGACAAAAAATAGAAGCAGGCAGCTTACCCTATGGGTATAGTAGGGTATCTGCTGCTCTACTCGCCCTCTATGGAGGCTTTTCCAGCAGGTCTTCCCTGCTGCCTTTGCTGTTTGCTTCACTCCCTTATGACCCTCAGTGAAGACGTGGTGAGGGTGGCCGACTGCCCGTCTGGTGTGTCAAACCTGTGCCTTCTGGTTGGCCACAGCAGCTTAAGACAAACAGCACAACTGCCTCTTCCTGCTCAAGGGAACAGCAAGGGAAATGGGCAGCTTCTTTCCTATACCTCATGTCCTACAGACCTACGTGACGCTTTAGGCGGCTGTTTAAAGGGCATGTTTGATTCTGGTAAACTCCACTGCTGAGGATGAATTGGGAGTTTGTGGATTCCAAAAGCTTTATTTAGTSTTGTCTCTTCCTTTTGTTTCAACAGAGTAAAATAGTCCGTGTCCTGAACCTTTGGCAGAAAAACGGAGTGTTTAAAATTGAGATCATTCAGCCTCTCCTGGATATGGCAGCGGGAACTAGTACTGCTGCCCCAATGACAGAAAATGCTACTAACAATGAAGGTAGGAAGGGCAGGACAGCTTTTCCTTGCTCTTTTTAAAAGGTAAAATGGTACTAGAATTTCTTTAGGAAACATAAAGAATTTTGTAAGGCATCTACTCACAGYTGCAGGAGTAACATTAATAACCTTGGCTTTACTGTTAGCTGTATGTGGAGCTGCTGAACTCATTTTAAATATATGCTGGTACTCCGCTTCCTATGTGTACCTGGAAATTATGGGAAAGTCATTGATCTTTTATATGGCATGTACGCATTTGTGCACATGTGCATATTTTCTTATTGGTTTGACATACCTGTATATTTTCTTCTCCTGAATTGTGTATATATATATATTTTTGTTGTTGCTGTTAGAATCTGGAGCAGTAAACCATGATCTTGCATGTAAGAGCTTTGTCATACAGAATTAGTCTGAAGGCAGTTGCTGTCAATCTCTTTCAGTTTGCAACCCCCAAAATATTTTATATTGGCTTTTCAGATCGCTGAACACTAATTTTTTTTGCCTAATGACACTTTTATATGGACTGCTGGTTGAAAATCCTGAGCTCTAATGGTGACAATCTGCCCATAGTATTTTCAGTGATTTACGTGCTGGCATGCAAAGAGCAGGCAGCAAGGCACTTGAACTGAGGAAGAAAACGTGCATATTACACTTTCTTTCTTTGGAGGGCCTCTTTCATTTTGTACTCTATATTTTCGACTTAGGTTCGGTACCTTCCATTTTTATTGCCCTGAAGCCTGTTAGAGTAGGACTGGCAAAAAATATAATGGTGTGAATGAGCTGTGGTGACAAATAGTGAAATAATGATGGAGAAATTTCTCCAGCAGTGTTTAGGAAAGCGTGTTTACTGGCATTTTTTAAACCTGGTGGGGCAGGGGAGAAATACCTCAGCCTATGAGCTTAGGTGCTGGCTGTGCAGTTGCAGTTGCCTGTGACAGGTGAGTGGCTCTGTTTTCCATCTGTGTCATTACTGGTAGCTAACAGACTGTGTGCCTTCTGCGTGGATTTACATGTACAGAATTACTGATCTCAATGAGATTATGCAAGTGCAGCAGATAGGATAATTTGGCTCGGAAATAAGCATATTAATATATTAATATATTTATTACTCATTATGTGAAAGTCTGTTCACTCTGTAATGCGGCAGAGTCTGTTTAGCCCCCAAAAAGAGTGAAATGTAAATAGCTTCTCCCTTGAGCAGGCAAATATCCTTCTGAATATAGACAGGAAGTAATTTGGGAGTTAAATTATGTTTCAAAACAATCACAAGTATCTTTCTGCAGGATTTTTCTATAGCATTTGACTTCTGGAAAAATGTTATTCAACATGTTTGTCCCTGCCTGCTGTACGTCAACACTGCAGTTATTTAAACTGCAAACAGATTAATGGCTTTAAAGAATGTGGTATTGTCAGGCAAGCATATTTGCTTTGTTTTTCAAACTCATATTTCTCTGTTGTCTAATTCTGAATCAYAATAATAGTAAGGCACCTTTACTGTGATGGGAGTTTTTTAAAAGCTTCTACCCTTGAACTGTTTCATAGTACAGTTAATTATTTTAATGAAATACTTGTCAAAGGAGAGTTGCTTGCTCCCAGCATTCAAGAATTGATGACACTGACTGCTGATTTACTTTGTGCTAGTGAAATGTTTATTAAGAAATGGGAAAGCTACTCGTGAAGTCAAAGATAACACAGTATGTCTTAAAATTTCCTCTAGTTTCAGTAAAGCTCAGTGCAGATAGTCTCTTCCTGAAAGAATGAATAAAAGCTGATTTTTAGGATGTTTAACTTATCAAATACAGGCTTGGCTTATGTTTACACAAAAACGGCACATGCGCAAACCTTACCAAAGTAAACCAACAAAGTCAACAAACTATTTGTTGAAATATTTTTAATAACCATAATTACCAGTCTTCCCAGCGAAAGTTTGGTTATTGCTAGCAAATACTTTCTCTATCTTCTATATTTCAAACAGATTAAAGGAACACAATTGTAAAAAACTCTAGAGTTTCTCTTAAACCATTATATGGTTTATTTGACATATTAAGAAGTGTGTTAAGTTTTTAAAACCTTGCCAGTAGAGCTAATATGAGGTATTGATTGTCATTGATTAACTTTGCTTGAATGATAGTTTTTCTCCTAACTGTCCAGTTGTAGGCAGGTTGTTACAAACAACAAATTTTGAGGTGAAATACCATTCTGGGCTAGTTTTCAGGGAGCCTATTTGTGTGTGTATCTTGAAGTATATGATACCCAGATGTGGTCAGCGAATAAAGCAGTTAAAGGGGGGAAAACAAGAGGATAGAAGGTGCTCTTGAGCTAGTGCCAAGGGGAATGCTGGCTTTGGGGACTGTGCTGTAGRTAATGCTTGTGAGAAGGTAGATGTTTGCACAGCAGAGGAATGCAAAGCTTTTGGACTAATCCAGTGCTTTCTGAACCTCATCAACCCCAGGTTCGCCGCCCCCTCCAGCAAAGGTTTCTTCAGAGCCCCCTCAAGTCCCCGTTAACTCCGTACCCACTGTGCCACAGTTGCCCAGTTCCGATGCCTTTGCGGCTGTAGCTCAGCTCTTCCAGACAACACAAGGACAGCAGGTGAGCGGATCTTCATTGCATTCCCCGCTAACCCAGTTGGTGTGTGAAGTATGGAATGGGCAGGGGGAAGAGATGGAAATGGTATTTCTTGTTGGAAAAACAAAAAGCTCTCTCATTTCTCATTTGAAAAACAAAAAGCTCTCCGAAGTCTTGAATGGGAAACCTGTAAGGCTTAAAGCCTGCATTTGAATGCATCTGTGCATGCATGCAGCCTGCATCTGTGTCCCTGTTTACATAATTGCAGTTGTATTTGTAAAGTGTTACCTCTCACTTCATACAGCTATATATTTGCTAATTTACTTTTGATACACTTGATAAAGTGTTTATAGTGCTGAAATGTTTGAGTACTGTAATCTTGGCATCTGCTGAAGTTTGCCAATGGGGTATTAAAAAGGGACCTTTTCCCTTGTATCTGTCATCTTTTCCCTACCAAAAAAAAAAAAAAAGATTTGTTTGCGTTGCTATGAATTCAGTTTGACAGTCATTAATCTCATCACAACTAATCTTCTCTCCTGGGTTGATGTTGTTTAGTTGTTCAAAGTTTGTCACAGCTTTCGCTACTTGCTTTTGAGGGAAATTTTGTTAATGTGCATCAGTTTATCCAGTGAGACTAGTAAGCTGAAACTGGTGTAATTGAAAACTGAAGTGATTGAAAGTGATTCATAACTTAAAATGAGTAACTGAGTAAGYTTAAAATAAAACAATAGTCGTTACTGGAATAATCTGGTATAATTTAAAAGGGTTTTCTGGTTTGTGGGAAGAATTCTTCTTGATTGTTGAAAATGAGGAAGGTTAAAGTGGTTGGATGTATTTGCCGCTCTCCTTTCAAAACTCCTTGCCTTTCCACCAAAAAGTTTTGTTGCAACACTGTAAAATTAACTCTGTTGTACTGATTCAGCTATTAAATGGAGGGAGTTACTATTGCCCCAGATATGTTTTTAACCCTGTTTTTAATCTTAAACACCTGACTTTTCAAATTCTGAATGGTTGTAAAGAGCATCCATGTTAGTTTTTCTGCTTTCAAACCAAACAAAAAATGTTTCCRTATGTCCTGTAGCTTCAGCAGATTCTTCAGACTTTCCAGCAGCCTCCCAAGCCCCAGTCACCGGTCATCGATAACACTGTGATGGCTCAGGTTCAAGCCATTACTGCGCAGCTGAAGACTACGGCGGCAGCAGCGGCTGCAGCGCAAGCACCAGAACAAAAAGCTGTTTTCGCACCACCCGAGCAAAAAACATCGTTTGACAAGGTGAGAGCTGACTTGCTCTTTTTGTTAGTTAGTTTAGCAGCTTAACAGAACATTGTTTGATGCATGACCTCGGTGTGTGCCGTTCGTTAGGAATAAACAGTGCATGTTGGTTCCTTGTCTTGTAGTTTGGAGGTTGCTTTCCTGTTCTTTTTCACCACGTGTAGACTTCTTGTTCTTTCCAAAGCTGACTAAAATCCGTTTTGAAAAGTTTGGTTGACTTCAGTATTTTCTCTGTTTCTGTTTCTGGGGTTTTTTTTGGGAGTTCCAGAGCTGTTGCATGAATAGTAAGACATTGCTAATGAGGGCAGTTCTGTTGCCTGCTCTATAAAATACTGAAAAAAAATTGTCTCAATGTAATTTATTTCAGAAGCTGCTAGATCGATTTGACTATGATGATGAACCCGAAGCTGTGGAGGATCCAAAGAAGGAAGATTCAGCTCCTTCTCCATCAATTTCTCAGCCAGCTTTGTAAGTTTTGGAGCCCAAAGATTTTCAGAACAAAGCTTTGGTTAAAAATCTGCATTATTCAAGTGTTTAGGTTTTAGTCTCCCAAGTTAAAATGTTGCTAAGCAGCAGTTGGGTTTTCCTACTTCCGTGTTCCAGTGTAAGTCTGGCATGTTGCATCACTGACTTGAGGAATGTGTTTGATGGAAAGAGTTTGTTTTGGGTTGCAAGATGAGCTTTGTGTTTTTACTGCACAACCAAGTGTGTGAAGGCCTTGTTATTAATCAGCTGGATTGCTTTGCTGGCAGCGGCAAAGGGGCAGTTTCAAATTTTAGAGTGCTTTTAAAAACTATTAACTATTTTCAGTTTTAAGATTGGATTTGC
Source organism: Nothoprocta perdicaria (assembly GCF_003342845.1). Classification (NCBI taxonomy): domain Eukaryota; kingdom Metazoa; phylum Chordata; class Aves; order Tinamiformes; family Tinamidae; genus Nothoprocta; species Nothoprocta perdicaria. The sequence continues at coordinate 401,594 of NW_020455634.1, forward strand.
AGCTTTAAGATCTCACATTAAACACCCATGCAAACTAATTCAGACCCCTTTTCCCCCTTTGATATGCATTATGAGAAAGTCTTTAGTTACATGATCACATGCTAGTTTTTTCCACAGGACCTCTCTCTCATTCAGTGCACAGGCTGGATGGTGCTCAATACCTGGGTTAGTCATTATTTCTTTTCTCCCTGCTTCAGTATGTGGCCCCCATGTCTTATTTCTGTACATGCCATCCAAACCCYGCTCTGAAAAATAGAATCAATAGTGTTTTCATTAACTTTCTTACTGTGTTCAGTCACCTACAACACTTTAATGTTCCACAAGTACTAGTTGACTTAAATGCCTTTTAGGTAAATTTGTAGCATTTTCCCCATTACACAGCTGGGAACTCTGGAGGCTCAGAAAGATGAGGTAGGTCAAATATATCTGCTGTCTGTGTATTTTCAGTTAGAGATCATAGGACTAGGCTTTGCAGCATTTTATACTCTGTTTATAGCACTCTAAAGCCGTTGTCCTTATGACTTTATAGTTGAGTAAGATGCTTCTGAAAATTGGGTTCTAGGACTCTAGTAGTGCATACAAAATGAGAGATTCTCTCTGTGAAGAACTGAGCTGTTGAGAAACATGTGAGAATTTTAGGACCCCTCTATTTCAAAACACTGCACACTTGCATTCATATCACCATGAAATTCCTTTATCTTCATGTAATCCTGTTTATTTTTTTCATGAACAGCCTCCTGTAAACAGGTCCTGGTCCCTGCACAAACCTCATTAATTCCCTGAGCACTGTCCATTCCATGTGTTGAATCAGGCAGCGAGTGGCGTTACTGCAGCCCCAGTGTGACAGACATGTCCCTTCTCCTCTGCCTTGCTCCTCCCAGACTTCAAGCTTCTGTTCTAAAGCTTGGAGAATAAAGGGGTGTTTTTTTTTTTTTTTTCCCAGCAAAAATATGGTTAATTTTGTTTTTTCTTGAGGAAAAAGTGTCATTTGTGTTTTTCCTGAAGGAGGAACTGGTAAGAAGGTTAGACCRGGGTAGACAGTCTTCCTGAGCTGCTTCCCTACGCTAAGGAGTTTAGCAGGATCGTTTAAGTACAGGGGGAAAAGAGGTTTAAACATGTAGCATTTCTGTAGCATTTTTTACAATGCTAAAAGGATTCGTCTTAAAATGGATTCTTCCGTTCTTCCTGGGTTTGTTTTTGCTTTTCAGAGGAAAGGTGGGATCTCACTGAAGATAACTTTTCTTTCTGAATTTGAAGCAAGAATGTGTAAATGCATATATAAATATGTAAGAGAAAAGCAGAAAACTGTATGTCTGTTGACTTTCCTCACCAAAATATTACTGTTTTCAGTGGATTTCCAGCAGAAGGTATGCAACAGCCAGTATTTCCACAACTCCCAAATATGGATCCTTTCCAGCAACGAATGATGGGAATGCAACAGGACCCAATGCGCCACCAGGTAATTTTTGAAAATTTAATAAAGATATTTGTTTTTTTAAATTGTTGCCCTAGTCTTTTTTGATTTTTTTCCTTTTCCTCGGTGGAGAAGCACAGAGGAGGTGCTTCCACTAAGTGACAAGTGAGCGTGGCTTAGCTCTCCAGCTTTCCAAAGAAAGGTGTTCCTATGCTRTATTCTAATACAGCTTTTTGTTTCTGGCTCTGCACATAGGATGGTTAACCTGCTACTTTCAGGCTTCTGCTCTTGTTTTGTGGCTTTGGAGCAGATGGACGGTTTTGCTGTGACTGAACCAGGAAGTCTCATAGGGTTTTATCCTAACTGGAAGTCTGTTCCTTTTTCCCTGAAGGTTCCACTTCCTCCTAACGGGCAAATGCCGGGTTTCGGTCTCCTGCCTACGCCGCAGTTTCCACCCCTGGCTCAGCCTGTGATTCCGCCAGCAGCACCGGTGCAGCAGACATTTCAGACTCCTTTCCCTGTACAAACTGAAACACATATGCAGAAAACACATCAGCAGGTGGGGACCCTTTTCAATATTATAAGTACTTATGTTTTAATATTTAACTTTCTCAAATATACATGATTTCTTCAGAAGAATAAATATCACATAAACCATGTGTGGAGATGTCTGTAAGGGTAGTTTATCTACAAGAAATCTGGATAGCCACAGTGCTACGTGACAACCACGTCAACAACACCAGAGCCAAACAACATACTCTAATTCTGGAGAAAAGCCATYTGAGAAAGCTAGTTTTTTGAAATAATGGAAGTGGACTCAGAAGTCTGTAAAGGTTCTTTTTATTTATTTGTTGAAAAACAAAAACCACCAAAACCCTTTGCTCCTGTTCCTAAGCTTTTGAAGGGTGTTGTTCATTTAGTAACTGGCTCCGYTAAGAAGAAATCAAAGAGTAAGACTGTTTGACTGTTTTTGAGCCTGTCTTAAGGACTAAATGAATAAATAAATAAAATTTTAGGGGTTCCTAAAGTAGAGGCTAACATTCTGTATCTAAAAAGTTATTAAAGGAGTTCTTTAGGAACCTGTAGATAATGTTGGGGTCCTGAAAATTATTATATGCGCTCAGAATTTGAATATTTTTACTTCTTTTATTCCAAGAAAAGGAAGCGTTAAATAGAGAAACGGTACTAAGCTGTCTTTGAGTGGCGACTGATATCACAGATTCGAGAAATTATCCTAAAAGGGGAGCTCCTTTTCGAGAGTTTTCGTGCCAGGTTTGTTAGTCTTGAAGTTTGAGACAGGATTGCATCATGAACAGTATTTAAAGCTTGGGCAGGACTCTCTATGTTTTGGATGCCTTCCAGGAGAATTGTCTTGCAGGATTGGTTAGCATGGTGCTTGTTGCTTGGGGAATTTTTTTTTTTTTTTTAATCTCCTGTATCTAGGAATTGTCCTTGTGTTGTTTCCTTTCAACCTAAGCAAGAGGATATATATTTATRATCTCCATTTCTTTGGTATATGTTCACAGTTTCAAACTACTACGTTTTAAGGCATAGCTCGTTCTTTAAATATAAGGATGTTCAAACATTTAAATATATTTAATGCTGTTCTGTAATTCAGTTAAGACACAAAATGAAATAAAATGCTCAGAATAAGAACAGTCAAACTGAATATTTCAGGATATGGAAGTGGAACAGCCCCCTATTCAAGAAGGAAAAAGACATGTTTCTGACAGCAGAAAGTCAAGATCTAGATCTGCATCAAGGTAAATTAGTGGAAGTTCTTTTAATTAAGGTATACATTGTATCAACTGTTGGAATTCAACATAAGCTTTAGTTATTAATGTCCACAATCAGCTTTGAATATGTGTGCGTGTGTGTGTGTGTGTGTGTGTGTGTTATAAGGAGAGAAGGTCTGGTGCTCAGAGAAGCTGATTCTTTGAATGCCCTGGTAATGGAGACAGATCAGTAAGTAAAGGGTTTGTGCACCTCTGAAAGCCAGCTAAGGAAAACTGGAGATTCATGCAGTTCTTTCTTTACTAGCAGAGAGTAACTTTCACATCCATCAGTGCTAGCTAAATTATACCGAGGCAGAATGTGATCATTTTGTCTGTATTTGAAAGACGCTTTTTCATATCAAGAGATGTGTGATCTGGCGTGTTGAGGTTCCCTCTGCCTGTCAGAGAGGCAATTTCCCAGGACCTAACAGAGCTGGCTCCAGGACTTGAGCAAAACCATCTACTTAGTTACCAGTCTTCTCCTTTGCCAAACTTGATAGGGCTTCTTTGAAGGTTTGCTCTCTCTTCCAGACCCTGAGCTATCATTTTATTTCCCTTATAATATGACCTATTTTTGCTTCTCACTTTAATGTAAAACTGATAAAGAGAAGGTTAGAAATTAAATTGTTTCTATGTAATTAGAAATGTTTGGCTGGAGTGCAGCTGTTATAATTTGCCTTAGTGTGAAATACGTGTGAATGGTCCTGAATTTGTGTTGTTTACTAACTAATTCAGTTCAGTTCAGTTCAGTTGTTAGATACATGAAGCAGCTGCCTGTCTCTCTGTTTGTGTCTGGCTCRGAAGGACTGAAAGTGAATTGTTGTTTGAACTAGGTCACCTAAGAGGAGGCGTTCRCGCTCAGGCTCCAGGTCTCGGCGGTCCCGCCACCGCCGGTCCCGCTCGCGATCCCGGGACCGGCGCCGGCACTCGCCCAAGTCACGGTCGCAGGAGAGGCGGGAGCGCGAGAGGGAGAGGGAGCGCAGGTCCAAGGGCCTCCCGCAGATCAAGTCAGAAACTGTCAGCGGTAAGTGGGCCCCTCCTGTTTCTTGTCCATGATGCTTGGCAAGTTCTACTAGTGCCCTTGTTCAGCTGCTCAAGATCTGTCCTGTTCAGATACATGTGTTTGTTTATTATAGTARATAAACTAGTAAATAGTAAATAAACTACTATAGTAAAATAGTATCCACTATTTTAATAAATTCTAGCGTTCTCTGAAGCTTGAAGAAATCACAGTGTTTTCGAACAAATGCTTTGCCTTTGTAAGAGTACACTAATAAGATAGATATTTTAAAACAATTACAAATGTGAAGGAAAATAAATATATATATATATTTATTTTTTTATATATATCTTTTCTCCAGTCCACTTCATTACATAATGTTTTCTTAGGCTGTCCCAAAAGACAACTCTTTCTGACAGAAATATTTCACTGATGTGAAATAATTCACTGATAACTGACTTTTTTGTGTTTTACTTACCAAACTGTTATCTTACCAAAAAAACATGCCAGAGAGAGTTCAGTAGATTGTTAAAAATATATATATTTTATATATATATATATATTTATACTTTTCATAGTTTTGTATATTTTTGCTCAGTTTTCAGTACTTAAAGCAATAGAGATCTGAGACAGAGTTTAGATAAGATTTGCCAGTTTATTATTAATTATTTATCCCTGCTCTTCCTTACCTTCATATTAGACAATTTGGCCTTTTTGGAATATTTCTAAGTTGGAAATATTTTGGCTCTAAAATGAGGAAGGAAAAAGCTGAAGCACATTTTTCTTTCTTTTGATACCTGTAAAGTAGATGAAACAGCAAGYTGAGCACATGATTATAATTTCTATAATGATTCTATGGTGTGTGTATCAAATCTGTAGAGGAGCTTTGACCTGGAAAACAGAAAGGCTAATGTTCTCAATTCTGAAATTATCCTGGCTGTGCCTGTGTTTATAGACAAAATGTGGTGGTTGTTGTTCTTGGGGATGTGAAATCTTCCCTGTAATTATCAAGTAAAACGAGAACATTCTTCGTGATGTAAGAGGCACAAAAGCTTTAAAACAAACAATCAAAAAGACGAAAAAGATACCATTTATTTACAAGGAATACCAAAGCTGGTAGCCTAGCTTAAAAGCTCACCAGCAGTGTTGTTGTAAAATACACTTTAGCCAACATTTCTTCAGGTTTTCTCACATCAGGCTCTTTACGTCTGGCAATTATATTTCACTTAGTGGGGAAAACATAGATGATGAGTGTTAAAAGTTGCCATAACAGTCTTCTGAGAATATAATATTTTGAGCTCATGTAATGTTTTATTAGCCTGAAAAAAGAAGTGAGATATAAGCATGTTGCTCGCTCTTTCATCACAGGATATTTTTAATCCTTCCAGTATTTTTTTTTCTCTTAAACATGGAAGTAAATGGCACTGAATAGGTCACTCAAGAGACATAAGTCCTGTTACTCATTATAGTTGATTTGTCAGCTCATTCTCGAGAAGAATCTCACTATAGTAGTGAGTGTGTCACCATAAAATAGTCTTATCTGTATTTTCTGGCTAGTAAGTATATAGTATTACTTGGCTAGTAAGTATCTTGTAATTGGTGATGCTGGCCAGTAGCTTGGGTTTCATAGTGGTTAAAGGGAGTTCCCTTGTTGTGGAATATCCACCATAGGTTTTGGGAAGATATTTCATAAAGCAGTGTTGGCTACAAAGCATTTTTTCCTTTGTATATTTTGCAGAGCTCACGACCTGCACTTGCAAGTCCCTTGTTAATATTAATTAACTAGAGAGCTTATTAGTGAGTGCATTCTAACAGTACCTGACTGTGATGCAGTTGTTGTTTTTAACTCTTAACTTCAGGCAAACAAAAAGAAGAGCTTTTCACATACTCCCTTTGAAGATTACAAAATAGATTTCAATATCACCAGGCTTTTTCATTTGGATGTGATAAGTGACATTAACGTGACTAACATTTTTGACTTTTGAAATCTGTACTTAAAAGTGCTTTTTAAGCTTGTGTTGACTCTTTTTGACTGTAGTCTGTAGTACTACGCTTTGGGTCGGACAACTTGACAAAAGGACTACTCAGCAGGACGTTGGAAGTCTTTTAGAGGAGTTTGGCCCGATTGAATCAATAAATGTAAGTATAAATGGCATAGTGCAAGCTACATTGATATGCCTTGGTTGCAAAAAGACTTTTCAGTCTATGAGAAGCCAAAAAAAAGAAAAAAAAATCGATTATATTCTTATATTCATAGCATTCAACAGCTGTCTTTTTTCTGTGTTCTAACAGAATGTCTCTGTTTTCTAACCAGTAGACTCAGTTCATTGGTGTGGTTTGTGGGGGAAAGGGGACGACAAGACAGTTGCTTTAGTGTAGCTTGCCATTTAAAAAAAAAGACAACCCCCTTGGGGTTAGTCCAGAAGATGACCCTATTTTCATAAAACTCGAGCTTTCTCTAGTGATAAAAGGCCATTGAGGAGGTGGGCATAGGGCAAATTCTGTGCTACTAAGGGTTTCTTTTTTTTTTTTTCCCTTGTTTTTTCTGCTTCCTTTTGTTGTCTAGTTATAGAAAGATTTACCCTCAGTGGCGTTTTTGTTGCTCTTTCTTGTTTCTATTCTGTTATTTTAGATAAGCTTGGCAAAGCATTATTACGATTTGTTGTGATAAGAATACTTTGTAGATGAACAATAGTTGTGTTTCAGTAGTGATTTTCATTAAACAAAACAACCCAACTGGTAGTTGTAACTTTCTTGCATTTTTCAAATTTTTTAAAACAAGATGAATTCTTTTCTTCCTCAAATGCATTAAAAATAATAAAAATTGCAATAAACCTACAGATAAAATTGAATATGAAGGTGTAATTGGCAGTTCGAGATTTGGAGTAAAGTTCCAAGTATCAGAGTTGTTTGTTTCTTCCAAACAAGAAGCAAATTAACTAATTCCAAGGCCACAGCGCTTACACGAGTACTACTACTTAGCCATTTYTAAGGATTAAATATGCAATGTCAATTGCAATCTTCTCTCATGGAATACAATTATAAGCTTCCTACGTAAGAAGTTGCTTCACATTTACCAGTATCTTTCATTTCAGGAAGATACTTGAGCTTTTTAAACATTAAAGATGTCATGCTTCTGTAGTCCCTTCTGAGAAACCTACTGATGTTCCATTGATCTGCAGCTAAACTGTTACATGTTATTCATTGCTTTGTTGCTGTGGTAGCAAAAATGTTTTTTTTTTTTTTATTTTTTTTTTCCTTAAAATACGAACAGATGATACCGCCTAGAGGATGTGCCTATATTGTAATGGTTCACAGGCAAGACGCTTACCGTGCCCTACAGAAACTGAGCCGAGGCAACTTCAAAGTGAACCAGAAATCTATAAAGGTACTTCTTAGAAAGTGTCAAATTGTGCTAAAATTACTGTAGTTCTTGTATTTTTTACTGTAGTCTGGACTTGTGTGCATTCTAGATATGCTCTTTTGTAACTTTATGTGAATGAGCCGTGTTTATGTTGGTAAGTTTTCTTCCTGTTCTGTAGAGCGACTCAGAACTTGTGTAAGTTTCCCTAGGAGACTGGCCATAATTGTATCTTCCACCAGCAAGAAGGGTGTGTGTCTTTTAATCATAACTGTGCACTGTTAACTGTGGGTTTTTTTTGGTGCTGGTTACTTTTTCTTATAACTGAGCTTTATTAATACCCTTTGAAGTCTTACCATATAATYATGTGGTAGCGGTCATTCATTGTTGAAGTTCCTTCTTCTGTAGGACATTATGCCAGAGAGGGTCACTGTCCTCTGAAGCAAAACAAAGTTAGCTGAAATGACCTGGGAACTCCTGAAGAAACCACTTTTATGCTTCTTTTAAAAACTGCATGCAACCACTGGTCAGAATAGCATGCAAAAATTAATTCTGCTTTAAGTAACTTATTTGAGTTTTGTAATTAAACTACTTTTCCTGCCATTTGAATTAAGAGTATTCTTTTTTGCTTCCTAACCTCAAGCTGTACTGCTATTTAGTGAAAACCTGAAGTCATTAAAATATATGTAGTCAGTAACATGTTTTCATTTTTCCCCAAGATTGCATGGGCTTTGAATAAAGGAATAAAGCCGGATTACAAGCAGTATTGGGATGTCGAATTGGGTGTGACCTACATACCATGGGACAAAGTGAAGCCTGAAGATCTGGAAAGCTTTTGTGAAGGAGGAATGCTGGACAACGAAACCCTTTGTCCAGGTACAATATCGTGAGAGCTGAGGAGTGTTTTTAAGCAGCTGTCCCCGTGCTGTGGTAGTTGGTGTGGCTGGCGCTCCTGGGTTGCGTGTAGCAGCCCTCACGTGGCTGAGAGATGCAGGACGTGCAACCTGAGGCTTGCAGGGCCCCTGGGCGGGCAGCGCTAGGCGGTGGCGAGTGCAGGGTGCTCGGGCTGCCGGGGACCGGCCAGCTGCGCTGCAGCCTGCCCTGCACAGCAACCCGGGCCGGGAGCGCGTGCTGCTCGGCAGCCCCGGAGCCGGCGCTGGCCCTCCYGGTTGTGGGAAGCATCCCTAGCCAGGGAGACTCCGCTTGAAGTGCTTGTGTACAGAATAAAGCATTTCCATTCACACTGCCTCTTTTTGTTCGTTTCCATATTAATAGGAGAATTTCAGTTCCTTTCACAGGTGGTGTGTTTAATTTGACCCAAATCGTTTTGCATAGAAGCCGAGAAAAGAGCAGATTTTGTTTCTTTTTGAATTAAAAAATTTACATCTGTTAGAATCAGTAGCTCCAAATCAATTATAGGTTATGTCAGGATGGAATTGCTAGGGATAAGCTTTAGTGCTAGCTGTTGTGGTTTTAAAAGTAATGCCAAATAAATGCAGCACTTGCCTAAAAATTGAACTAGCGCTATGCTATGGATTATTTTGCTGATCTTAACTATGCAACTATTGAATGATACGTTCTTTAACTACTGAAATGTGGTTTTAAACCTGAAGCTGGTGTTCCTCCTGTTTGGTAGTGATTCTGCATTGTTGCATTTTCATTTTGTTTTAAGAGTTGTAAAGGTTGGATTTTCAGAAACAACTTTTCAAATAAATGAAAAGCTGCTGCTTTGCCCAAGAATAATGAAATCTGTTGAAAGCTCCTMCCGGAGCAGCCTTGCTGCTTTGGCTCCAGCTGGGGCGCCCTAGAGTCCCGGACACGCACGTGTGCAGTTGGCACAAACAGTAGAACTGTGAAGGGACTAACAAAAGGAATAGATTTGCTTGCCCTCTTTCAGTGACAGTGGTTTGCTCTACTGTATTAAACGTATTTTGGAGATTTTATTTTCAGAAATACTCTTTAAATAAAGTTTATTTCTGTAGGTTTCTCTTTGAAAAATAGTTTTAGTTGGCTTCATTCTTCTTTAAACATTACAAAACTTAGTGGTTTTTCATGTCAGTACTTGACTGCTTGTCCACTTCTACTGAACCCTTTTTTTTTTTTCTTCCTTTATTTTTAATGTAGAGTGGAAAGGGATTCCCAAGAAGGCTGAAAATGAAGTAGCTCAAAACGGAGGTGCAGAAGCTACACACAATGAACCAGTGTCACCTATACCTAAAGCTTTACCCGTTCCAATTCCCATTCCCATGCCTGCACCAATAACTGTCCCTCCTCCACAGGTGAGAGCTGCTTCTTGTTTGCTCTGGGTATCTCATCAAAACTTAAATAATAATGCAGGGTGGCAATAAAGAGGTTATAGAAAGGGAGGAGACATGATGATGGATAGCTTAAGTAGCCGAATTTGTGTGTTTCGCATTATTGTCCTCAATTATAACTGCTCTTGTGAGCAGACTGGCCGTGCTGGCACTTTGTACAGGTAATTTCTCTGTGCTGTAAATCCACTGTGCCCCTGGAATGGGGTTACTTACTCTTTCCCTCATAAAAGAGCAACACAAGGTAACTGAAGAAAGTTTCCTGTTCTGTTAAGCCAGTAGCAATGGCAGACTTGGACAAACCAAACCCGTTAGGTTGGGAGCACCTTTGTGCCCAGCAGGAACAGAGCTTCTGGTCTCGTTCCCTTGAAAAGGGACGTAGTTTGCATGTACCCACGGGGCCTGGGAACTGGGGCAGCTCGTGGTTAGTGGGAGTGACTGACAGAGGGTTTGCTTCAAAACCCTCCCGTCGCTCTGAACCAACATGCGGCCGTGGCCTGTCACATCCAAAGTAAGGTAAAACTCAAAATGTTTTGAGAAGGGATGTTAAGAGTAAATGTTAGTTTAAATATCTTACAGTAAAAAAAAAAAAAAGAAAAAAAAAAGTTATTCCCTCTAGTGTTTAATAATCTGTTTTTCTTTTAGCTTTGCTTCTTGACAAATGCTTGTTGCTAGTCTTATTGTAATTGTTTTTTCTGGTCGCTTAAAGTACTAATATACCTTCTCCCAAAAGGAAGAACTTTGAATAAAACTATTTTCAATCTTGGGGAAAATACGATTTGTGAACTACGGCTTGGCAGATATGCAGAAAAAAAGATCACGAACTGCAGTTATTCAAAGACAAAAATACTTTATCCAAGCCCGTGATTTCAGAACTTGGAATGCTTAATTCTGTGCTGTTTTGACACAGAATTCTTGTAATACTGTAAGGTATTTTTAATAAATGAACAAGTGGCTCCAATCTTGAAATTTGGAAGGCTTTAGTACAAAGTAGCTGTCACTAAAACTAACTGTAATGTTAGTGTTGTTGTTATTTTCATTGAATTCACACCACAAAACAAAGCGTAAATAAGAAACCCACCAGTTTCGTAACATGAGAGTGAGGTGAGTTTGTTCCAGTCTCCAGTCTCTCTCAGTCTGGTAATTTTTTTTACTATGGCAAAGGAGCTTCTCCTGTAGTCTTTGCAAAATCAGACTAGGATCAGGGAGCTGTATTGGGTCTTTGTCTCTGGCTTCACCGTGAACTGTATGTATAAAAACAGTTTGTTATTGTTCTTACTATTTAGGATGTAATATACTTGACCAGTTCGATTATTTCTCCAGAGCACCATAAATTAAAATAGCTTAATAATCTGTAAATAGATCTCAAAGCTTACAAATTTGGTTCAGCTGTCATGGTATAGATGGTGTTAGAGGTAAAAGTAACTTGGTTTTGCTATTCATATAGCAAAACGTGGCACAGTACCTAAAGGCAACAGCACATCGAGTGCCATTTTTCATTGAAATCACTTTTTTGAACCCTTTTGCAGTTTGTCTGATGTGTTTTGTGCTGTCGTGCAAGTGGAGCTGCTCTCGGGCGTACTGGGCTGCAGTGTTTTGGGCTCTGGAGGTTGCTGCTGAGTGGTGGGTAGCTGCTCATTGCTGCAGAGCTGCAGGGGGCCCTTGAGGCCTTGTGGGACGCCACAAGAGCAGCTTTGATGTGTTGCAAAACCACCTGCCAAATGCAGCCGGCGCTCGCAGGGCTGTCCGTGGCCCAGGTCAGCTCCTGGTGCTCTCTCCTTGATGACTTCAGGCCCTTCTCTTCAGGCTGGGACCTGGGTGGCAGCTGTGCTTGGGCTGCAGGCAGGGCAGGTTGCATCTCCTCGCTTAAAGGTGGTACCAGAGGGAGCTGCGTGACCCTGCTCTGCAGCAGGGAGAACACCAGCCTCTTGGGTACCCGCTGCGTGTGTGGGCACGGACCCCTCACTGCTGGACCTTCCAGCGAGGGTGCAGGTAGCTGCAGTCAGACCCTAAAATCAGTAACATCCCTGTGAGAGTTGTAGCCCACATAAGTGAGTGTAGTTCTTGGCCTTGAGAGCCTCTTCCCATCCAGGGAGTTGTGGGCTGCTGGGCAGCGAGGTGCAGAGCTTGGCCTCCGTGCACTGGAGCRAGGCCTCTTCCTGCCTGGAGCATCCCAGCAGCCGCTCGTTGTGGTCCCCCTGGGGCGCCCTCCGCCCGGGTGCCCTCCGACCAGGGGAAGCTGCTCGGAGGGTGATTCACTCTTGGTGGGCCTCAAGCCACAAGCAGCTTRACATCAACTGGAATGAAAATCCTAATAGTAATTGCTGAAGTGAAGAACATAAAAGTCACTCTAATATGCAAACTCAGCTAGTTAAGAAAAACTAACTAAATAAAAAGTTTTGAAATTGCTCTGGAGTTGTGGGCATAAATAGTATATCATGCTGGCTAGTAAAATGTATGCCGGCTGCTGGATAAAGGCTATATTTAGATATGAAGATCAACAAGATCAACATGTATTAGCATTGATCTACCACAGAGGGTCATTCTTCCTTTAAGAACAGAGGCGAACAAGACTAATGTTAATATTTTAAGCTGGAGTTCTTTGACTGCTAATTAGATCAATTATTTAAGATACCTTATTGCAGTGTAATGTAAGGTAGCTTAAACTTTCTTTTTTTGATAGACCAAGCACAGAAGCAAAGTCTGCCCATAAGGCCTTCAGTCTTGATTCAGCACGTGTTTCCTCTTCCTTTTCACAGGTTCCACCACATCCCTCAGGTCCTCCCGTGGTGGGTGCTCTCCAGCCCCCTGCCTTCACAGCACCTTTAGGGATCCCTCCTCCTGGATTTGCTCCTGGGGTGCCACCGCCGCCACCACCCCCCTTCTTACGACCAGGGTTCAACCCGATGCATTTACCACCAGGTAGGTTTATGTATTGCTTAGAATTGTGAACTCCTTTATATGGCACATACTTTTATTGGCTATGTGATTTAAGAGAAAAAACAAACAAGCCCTGTGCAACCACATTTTGGTTAAGTGATACACTATGTTAATAAATACTTTTCTTATAGGCTTTCTTCCTCCTGGACCACCACCACCTATAACTCCTCCAGTATCTGTTCCTCACACTCCAGCAGTTAATATCCCAAATTGTAAGTGTTTGAATGCTGGGCAAGTGGCTGTGCAAGAARGGTATCATGCAGGCAGAGAAACTGGCTTAAAAAAAAAATGTTAATGCCCTTGTTCTTTAGCTACAGCAGCTGGTGTAAATGAAGACACTACAAAAGATGCATCTGTTGGAAATCCCATCCCTACGGTGGTATCTGGATCCAGAGGGAATGCAGAAACTAGTGATAGTTCCAAAATATACGGGACTGTTCCACCGCCTGTAGCACCTACTAGTGTTCCTCCTCCTGTTACCCAAGCTATTCCACTTCTTGGTAAGTTCTTTTTTGTCTTTATTCTCCAGTTTTTAGTTTTCTGGATTGGAAATAAGATGTTCATTTCGCTGCTGATTTACAGTTTCTGGGAAATTAAAGTAAATTTTCAGCATTTGTTCAAATTTCTGCTTTGAAATAATTTTAAAGGCCGGTTTTGCACAGAAGAARTAGTAAAACTGGCATTGTTGAAGATCTCTGTTCTTTTGAAGAAACGAAACTGTAAATTTTAATTTACAAATTCAGGCCAACRACATACTGTTTAGTTTAACAAATTGCAGGTTTATAGAATATCTTCTGAAAAAAAAACATTGTTACGTGAACTGTGTTCTAGGCTTGACTCTTGCATGTACAGTGGCTGCTATAAACATAACTTATAGCAGAACGGTATTCTTTCAGAACTGTATTTTTTAAAAATCTATGAAAATATGACATACTATTTCTGTATGGAATATATTTTTTAATAAAAATAAAATTTTTTAAAAAGCTTTCATTTAACCCTGTATTACAGGTTTTGAAACCCTTTTGGTTGTCAAAAGAGCATATTACTAAAGCAGTTAACTTTATCTGACATAGATTAAAATCTATGAAAAGCCTTGACATGAAAAATAAAGAGGATAGCGTGATGTTCAGTGTTACAGGGATCTGCTAAATATTTATTTTTGGATGGCCCTTTATGGTTCAGTGTCAAGAATACACTCAAAAGGCAGCAAGAGGATTGTTCCATTTATGTGATTTCAGACCTCATGAGAACGAGACGATGATATGAAAATGACAGTTTTGTTTAAGTGTCTTTATACCTAAACGCGTGCAGTGTTAACTGCAGAACAAACTTAWGATTTCTCTCTGAGAGCTTAGTGCCCTGTTGCATTCAATGGGTAACTTTTCCTGCTGTGACTAGTGATTTTTGGATGCTTCATGTTGGAAGCTCTGAATGACACCATCCTAAATGGACTCGTTCAAAAACAAAGAGCCTCTTCCCTCTGCAAACGAGGCTGCTTAGGACGTCCATCAGAGCAGACATCCAAGGCCAGGAACTAGCTGTGCTGAGAGCATCTGCGCCACGTGGCAAATGGAGATGGGCCTAAGGAAGAAACCTTGGTGACAGCATGGGGTGTGTTTTGTAGTGATAAGGATTATCTGCCCTTGCACGTTTTCAGGGCACACATGTATTCATGGCTAAAGGATGTTTTTTTAATATTATGGTAATCTAGTATTACCAAATTATTTGAAGTTTCATGTTACTATGTCTGGTACGTTATAACCTGAGCCTTGTATCACAACCCTTTGAAACACATTGCTCCGTGATGGAAGGCTCTACCACTGTGTACAGAAGAAAAAGCTTTTGTAAAACAAAGATTGCAAGTGAAGGAATTTAGATGCCCATGTCACTTGCAGGGACAGACGTCTTTACTCCTAAAAATTCAAGGAGGCTGAATTTTATAAACTGGGAAATCAAGCACTTACCTTCGTTTTTATTAGTTTCTCTATGGGATAGCTGAYGATGCAGCTGCCATATAGTCGATCTCATCAAGAAGGGGTCAGAGAGGGTGTGGTGGTTGGTTGGTTGTTTTTCAGGTTACAAGTCTGTACATTGACAGTGTAGGAGACCTTCAGGAGACCTGAAGTGCTAACTAAAAAGCTTTCTATGTTTCTTTTTCAAGTAAATACATATTATGTTGACAAGTGCCTTGTTTCAAACAGAACTTATGAAATCAGGGAGTTAAGCCTTTCCATTCCTGACATCTCAGAGTTACAGGGAACTATTCACAATGAGATATAAGAGATGACAAAAGTAGCAGAAATAGATCATAACCTTTTACATAATTAAAGGTTTTTAAAAACAAACAAACAAACAAAAAAAAAACAGAATAGCTTTGGTTTCTCCTGCTTTTAAGTCTTTTCAGTAAGTTGGGACAGATGGAACTGTCTAAAACCACTCTCTGACTCAGCAGTTGAGCTTCACTGAATGGGAGAGACCAGATCTGGTCTCTCCTTCAGCTGGAAGAAAAACCTGAGGGGTGATTTCTGCCCCCCTCACACACACCCTTTTTATGCTGTGTGTGGATTGCAAGGAAGAAGCATTCCTGCCGTCCTCCCTCCCCCATGGGAATGCTGGATTGGGCCGGGCTGTGCCGCAGTTCTTTCCCTTCTGTGTGTTGGGCGCCTCCTGGGCGATATCTGGCCTGCGTCGCCTCTGCGCCCGGTGGCGCTGGCAGGACTTAAGTGGGGCCTGGGGGTCTCCGCAGGTCACTCAGGGCCATCTGGACACGTGGACACAGGAGTAGGTAGGTGCGGGTTGGCCCGGGAGGGCCTCGCGGCGTAGCTGTCGGCGTAGCCCACGGGCGGCCTGGATAGATTCCCGTGAAGGCCCCTTACGCGGCAGCATGAGCCTGCCCACGGTTCTCCAGCCGGAGGCGAGAAGGTAGGAGAAGGATGGACTTGACTTGGCAGCATCGCAGAGTGTTTCGTGAGCACTCATGGAG
This sequence comes from Nothoprocta perdicaria, assembly GCF_003342845.1. NCBI lineage: Eukaryota > Metazoa > Chordata > Aves > Tinamiformes > Tinamidae > Nothoprocta > Nothoprocta perdicaria. Next base: position 417,379 of record NW_020455634.1, read on the forward strand.
ATTCTGGGGAAGGACGTGTTCCATCTGCATGTGAGAAAGAACTTGTTCATTGTGAGGGTGCCAGAGCCCTGGCACAGGCTGCCCAGGGAGGCTGTGGAGTCTCCTTCTCTGGAGATCTTCCAAACCYGCCTGGATGCCGCCCTGTGCCCCGTGCTCTGGGWGTCCCTGCTGGAGCAGGGGKTTGGACTAGATGATCTCTAGAGGTCCCTTCCAACCTCAACCATCCTGTCATTCTGTGGCTCTGCTTGGGGGCATAGGGGTGGAGGGGCTTAACACGAAGAGTGAAGAAGTGGGCGCCGGATCTTGTGGGCAGGACGGAAGCACCTGCCCCGCGGGCTGACTGCAGAGCTGGAGGAAGACGCCTCTGGAGAGACACCTGTAGAAACCCAAACCCCATGGCCCTGCCTGAGAACGCCTCGTGCAACCTGTAAAAATGCAGGAACACTTTCCTACCTGCTGTAACATCAAAATGAAGCCCATCTACCTGCCTATTTCTTCTTTTTTTGATGGAAGATATGTTATAACGTAATTCTAAATTGATGGATTATTGTAAGATTTCATGTGCTTTCCTAGTGATGTTAAGTTGCATTCTGTTTCATCTCCACTAATTCCATTTGTTCCTCCAGTGTAATTCTTTCATCACTTCCAACAATTACAGGTTTGTGGCTCACAAACACAAAGCAGTGATCCCTTGTGGACATTACAAATGTCCATTACAAATAAAAATAACAATAACAACAACAACAAAAACACTTCACATGGCTTCAATTTAGCTGTATCCTTGATCATAATCACTGTTGTTACAGCTTCTTGTTCTTAATTTGGACAAGATGATCCAGATTGTAACTGGTTTTCTGAGTATGTACTGCTTGTATCTTTTAAATGATCCGCAGGGCAGAATTTTTATAGACACTTCTTTTTGTGCCACTACTGCAGAAGGCAATAGGGTTTGATATGTCAGCTTAGTCTGAGTGCTGAGCAAATGCTGTAAGCTGGACCAGTAATAAACTGCTGTTGCAGATGTTTTGTTTTATTCAGATTCTGTGGTCTATTATCTTGATTAAATGCAGCAGATTTTGTAGGTATGGTCTAATGCTCTTTATAGCAGCTCTTACACACTACTTCATGCTGTCAGAGAATAATGTACCGCTGTGCAGAGAATAATGTACTGGTACATTATTATATATTATATATATATATAATATATATATAAAGCTTGGTATTTGTTTCCTGTTAATGCACGCTGAATTATTACTCTTTTCTCCCTTACTGGTTTGCTCCTAAGCAGCTACATGGTCTTTTTGTAATCCACATTAAATGATAGAAGACTAAGTTTAATATCTGAGCTAATCAGAGTATTTCAGTATTATAAAGTGGATCCTGATAAAAGGAAGGATCAATTTTTATGTAATACAAGATATTGACAGTGACACACTTGCTCTATTTCCACTCTTTTGCTGACAGCCCATGTTGAAAGCTTAACAAATGCTGTTTCCTAATTACACATATGAATGTTGCTTCCATACCGATAATGCTACTGAATGAGAGTTCAGAGGTAAGGAAAACATGAATTCTCAAGCACCATTCATGAAATTAAATTTTGCCTTCATGATTCGCGTGAACTGGGTCATTCAGTGTATTATTATTCAGTGTATTATTATTCAGTGCTTATAAAGCAGGAATAGTGGAAGTCTGATGTCCATAGTCAACACTGTATATTTGTGTAGTTTGATTCTTACATCCTTGTTTTAAGAATCTTAAGTGGGTAGGAACCAACTCCCGCTGTCTTCAGAGATGGGCATAGACCACCCTGGAAAATGAACATTTTTCTYAAATAACTTGCCTTAAGGGGAGAGTGTGTAGTGAGGCACTTACATGTAGGGTTCCTTCTTTGCACTCTTGGCCTGTTCTAAAAGATTCTGTATCAAACCCCAGAGAAAGACACAAGACTCAGAGCAGTGCATTTAGTACCACATCCAAGTATTTCCTGATTGTATTTGATTTTCTAATATAAGATGCAGCATCTRCCATGGATTAATGTGATTTGTTACATGTGACCTAACATCAAACTCAGGAGGTAAACCCTTAGCCTGCTGTTTTGGTAGTACCTAGAGCTTTTGACTTTTGATGTACCCATATGTCTTTCCATCAGCTTTCTAAAAGGAGGTGTATTTGAAGCAACATTGGTGTGTTAGATACCTTTGCTTCCCTTGCTTTCTTGTAGCAGCGGAGAAAATGATTAACAGATTAGAGGAGGAGATACCGGACGGACTCACTTATTTGGTAGAATTCAGGTTTTTCTTTAATCTCATGTTAGCRTTTATAACTGATAACTGTCACAAGGGACTGTGGGCTTTCTCAAGCAAGAAGAGAAGGTAATGGGATAATGGGAAGTGGAATTCAGTGACATGGACATCTGTCTTTTTACTTAATTTGTCAAGCAGTAAGGAAGACTGCTCTGGCCTCTCTGCACAGAAGATGCTTCTTCAGGACAGCTGTAGCCGTTTTGAGCTACGCCTGATGAGTAAAGCCAAATTCTGCACCGTGTGACACCGTGCGCTTGTTCTCACATCTCTGAAGCTTTGCAGGGCCTTGGCGAGGACTTGAGCTAGTACGTTGATACCCGAGCTCCCCATATTAAGCACTCCATGTTGCCGAGGGCCTTGTAATCAGCACCCCTGGTAAAAGTCCCCACCAGAAGTAAGCTGTGAAAGCAACGAGCGCTTCCCCAGCTCTGACCAGGAGGAGCCCTGAGGTCCTAGGGACGGCCGCGTGGCGCTAGCGCAGCAGCGGTCRGAGCCGGGCCCAGCAGAACGCTCAGCTCGGGGACTGAGGCCCGTCCTGCCCCATCCCCGTAAGCGAGGTGAAGGGGGCACAGAAAGGCTTGTGCTTAGGCACAAATACGTGCTGGGGCAGAGGCAGCCTCTCCCCTGTCTGCACAGAGATGAGATGATCATGAAATTACTTTATTTTCTCTCCAGGAGCTCRGATATTTCAAGTTTGAGAAACTATTTGCAATTTTAATTATCTTTCCCTTAATGAGGTAATGGGGATTTTTGAATTTTTCCTGGAAGATACACATGCATTATGTGCCATTAATTTTATCGAGCATTTTCAATAAAACTTGGATTTGTTTCTCCACAGTTCTTTCAGGGAAAGTATTTAACTAGTGCCTGAATTGACAGCACTATAAGAAACTTTTAATAGTTCTTTGTAATGGACACTGCAGCCTAAACATGTAAGTCAGTTTATTTAAAATAAAAATTGTTCAGCTACCCAGATGCTGGAGTCCAGGTTGCAGTCCAGAATGAGTTTCTAGATACCTTTACACTTCCACAAATAATTCCATGTGGAAATAAGGTTGAAACATTACATTATTGCTACCTGACTAGGAAAAAAAAATCTTATTTGATACACATGCTGTTGCTGTAGAGCACAAGTGTACACTTATCTTCCATTCATCCCTTCTCAGTTATGCCTTGGTGCTTCATTAATCTTCAAGGGGGAAAGCTGTTTGGCTGTGTAAATCAAAAAATGTCCCCAAACCTTAACAATTTAGTAAAATAAAAGTCTTGGAAGATGTCACTAGCCGTATGACTGATTYGTCAGGTTGCACAATATGAAGACACACAAGGAGTTTCAATTAGGTTGAATTAGGAGTTTAAATAGGCTTATAGCCTTATGATTGCAAAAGGAGGTGGAGGGCTGCTTGTTTTAAAAGCAAACAGAAAAACATAAGTCATTGCTGGCTGATCATTTATTTCAAAGAATGTGACAGAGCAAGTCCTGTCTTAGAAGTGGCTGCGTAGAAGGGAAGATGATAACTGTGGACTGGAAGACTCTCCATGTCTCTCTTGCCTCAGCTCTGCAGATTAGCAATGCATAATTTCTTTCTAATACAGATCTAAAGGGTGTTAAAAGATTTCTGTTAGAGAAGGTACAAGGATGTAATTTAGTATAAGAAGTGGTGTGACAGAAGGGCATTAAATGCAGTTTTCAGAAGGCTCAGGTTTGGTTGGGTGGGAAATGTTACATAAAGCAGTTGCAGAGAGAAGCTGATAGAATTGTAGGGTGTCAGCTCTGTTTTTGCAAGTTGAAATCAACTTGTACAGTAATGGTACTTTGCTAAACATTTAGTTTACAGTGATGGTACTTTGCTAAACATTTAGTTCTAATGCGTTTTAGCTTACATTGCCGGTACTCTTTTAACTTTCATTTTTAGTGATAGAGCTGGAAATAAACATGATCTCAATGAATTTTAAAAAGAAAGCAAGAGAGATTAGGATAGGGTTTTTGCCTGACTGCTGTCGATGCTCTCTGGAGGCCTGTGGGGATCACTATTGAGAACAATACATGTTCTGATCACGCGCTCTCTCAGCTGTRGGGCTTATTCCCAGGTAGGAGAGCGCAGTGGCACGGGACAGAGCCCGTGTGAAAGCCCCGGGGATGAGAGGTGGTGTGAGCAGCTGGGGGCAGAGCAGACACGAGGCTGCGCTTGCACACGGTGCCCTTGGGTTCCTGATGGCTGCGAGCTCCAGGCTGAGCTGCCTCAGTGGGGTGTCCCGAGAGGCCTCACAGATACTAATATATCCATACTGTCCTGGGGAGCATGTTGTAACACTCTGTATGTAGAAGTGGAAAACRGTTGGCCTTGGATATATGCTGCAAAGGATGGAAAACTATTAAAAAATAATGCCCACAAGCTTCATGTTGCATTTCTTGTTAGTTTACATTGTAAGGTTTAGTTTATTAAAACTAAACTTTGTTGTACTTGTCTGGAATGGTTGGCTGAGCTGTTAATAATCTCCTGTTTCCTCCCGCTATCCCGTTCTGACCTCCCCTGGTTTCGTGGCTGATTTTGTATCCGCTGCCTCTGCTGCACTTGACACATGCTGCTGCAGACCCAGGTCAAGCCGCAGGTGTTGCCACCGGATGCGGTGTGGACTGTGTGACGCAGGGAGGAGGTTTCTGTGGGGCTAGTAAAGGAGGTGTCTTTAGTTAGGACCACGGAAAGCCCAGCTTGCAAGGAAGATGTTCAGTTGGCAGAGCATGTTGGTGAAGTGAGTGTAGCCCTGCACTGCACAACAGCAACTGCTCCTGCACCAGATGACGCCTTTGAGAGAAGGGATTGATTTACCCGTTGGTCATTAATTCCCCTTAGCACGGAACAAACCTCAGCTTGGAAGCTATGCTCCTTCAGCAGTAAGTTCTCATCGAAGCAGCTCGTGCACGTGCACACACGCATACATGCTCTCTTASTGGCTTCACGGGACGATCTTGGTTAGAAGTGAACTTGTATTAACGTTTTCTCCCCGCAGCCCGTCACACACGCTCTTGCTCCCTCTTCACACACTGTGTCTGTCTGTCTGTTGCAGGTACCCAAGCGGTGGCAACGCCGCCACCGCCGGCGCCTGTCGTTGGGCTGCAGACTCCGTCCACGGGGCTGCTGGGCGCGCGGCCCGGCTTGATCCCGCTGCAGCGACCGCCGGGGATGCCGCCACCGCCGCCGCCGCTCCAGCGCTTCCCCCTGATGCCGCCGCGCCACATGCCGCCCCACATGATGCCCCGGGGGCCGCCGCCCGGGCCCGGCGGCTTCACCATGCCGCCGCCGCACGGCATGAAGGCGCCCTTCCCGCCGCCCGGCCATTTTGTGAGGCCGAGCGGCGGCATGGCCGGCAGCAGCGGCCCGAGCGGAGCGGAGGACAACAGGGATGGGCGGCAGCAGTTCAGGAATGACAGGCAGACTTTCACTCCTAACAGAGACCAGGAGAGGTTTGGAGGAAGGAGATCGTTTGGGAACCGGGTGGAGAACGATCGCGAGCGCTACGGGAACCGCGGCGGCGACGACCGAGAGCAYGAGCGGCCTGGGAACCGCGAGAGGAGAGAGTGGGGCAGGCGGAGCCCCGAGCGAGAGCGGCACAGAGACATGGAGGACAGGAGCAGGCGCTCCAGCGGGCACCGGGACCGCGAGCGCGACTCCAGGGATAGGGAGTCTCGCAGGGACAAGGAAGAAGCCCGGGGCAAGGAGAAGGCCGAGGTGACGGACAGGGCGGACGGCGACAAGAACCACGACTCCCACAGCGGCAGGATGGAAGAGGCAGACATTGTTTCCGAACTGGGCCAAGGCGAGCGCGACCCCACGGGCGCAGAGGCGGAYGAAGCGCTGCCGCCCGCGGCTACCTCATGTGCGGAACCTGCCGACAAGGACGGGGGCTCGGCGGCGGAGGCCCCGCGCTAGAGCCGGGYGCCGCTCAGCCCCCGGCGCGGACCCGGTTGCTCGGCGTGCCGAGCGGTGGCCTTGTACAGTCTGCTGTATCATACCTGCTTCAGCCCCCACCGCGGCCCCGCCGCGCTCGCGGCGGCGCTGCGAGCAATTTGATTGCTGCCCTCCTATTTAAAATAGCCACCACGTAACACAAGATACTGAAGACGTGATTAAAATATTACCCGTTTTTTTGCTGTAACTTTTTTAAAGTTTTGACTTTAAAAAGTTTACAAATCAGAAGTAGAAGTGCTTTCTATTTTTTTTTTTTAATTTAAGAAAAGGTAACGGTGAAAGCTCCTCAAAACAATAGGGATGTGTTTTTAATAAACTCTATTTTCGTAACAAACTTTAATGTGTGCTATTCTTCCTACACTGCACTGAAGTGGAAAAGGATTGTTCAACATCTTAAAGTTTGAACTGTTAATGCTGTACTGGAGTCTAAATTAGACTGTTTTGTTTATATTTGTTAAAAGAAATACATCTGTTTGTGTAGCTATTCACAGAAGCAAATTTTTATTTGTAATAGGCATTTTGATTTTTAGATTGCTGCATTTTAATGATCTACTTGACCATAGTAGGTAAAAGTTAGTGGTTTTAAAATGTTAACTGAAGAGGTAACTGTTTAGTGTTTGCGATGCAATCAAGGGTGGTTTTTTTTTTTTTTTTTTTTTTTTTTTTTTTTTTTTTTTTTTTTTTTTTTTTTTTTTTTTTTTTTTTTTTCTTTTTTTCTTTTTTAAATTTTTCCTCCAATTGGTTCTGTGGTAAATGTTGCCCTAATTAGCCTTTTTTTAAAAGAAAAGAAAAAAAAAATGTGGACACCTTCAGACATAGTTGGTCTGCTCTGCTTGTAATGTTATGAAATGACTGTGTGTGGTGGGCTGGGAAGCACCCCGGCTCAGCATCTTTTGTACTTGTTATTCACTGATGCTTTTTGGAAAGCGGGCTGGGAGAGAAATCAAAGACACCAAATCACAATATAAAATGCTAACCTATTTTTTTTAAGCGGGGCTGGGGGAAGGTAGGGGACTGGGAGGGCGCATAAGGATTTTAAAACGCTGCCTGTCCTTTCACGCCGACCGAGGCTGTTACTGTTGTCTGTGTTAACGAGATCTACCTCCTGTAAGCCAGCAAGGGGTAGGTTTAAATTTTTTTACTCAGTGTTGTACCTATCAAACTGATGGAAAGCGAATGCATATTCTCGTATCTGTGTAAGTTTTGCCACCTCCTCTCCGCATCACTTAGGTCTCTATCTTAGTCAGACGGTCAGCAGAGGGCAAACAGGAGCTCGAGGAGCTGCCCTTGGGGTGCAGAGCGTTGGGAGAGGCTGGGCATGGCCCGGAGCAGGGGCACAGAGCCCCCGGGGTGCTGCCCTCGGCCACGCTGGGCRCTCACCCTCAGCCCGCGCGCCGCAGCAGGAGGCTCAGGGTGCACCAGACAGGCCCTTGCAGCTTGTTGTGCTCTGCAAGTGGGAAAAAAATATATATATGAATCCTGTGCATATTTTTTTTCCTCCTTGAGATCGGTGTGTTCTCCATTGAGAGGTGTTTTTCGCTGAGCAAAGGGCAGCTGCTTTCTTACGCCAGTACTTTTTGACAGCTGCTCTGCGGCAGAGGGACTTTTTCTGGGGGAGGGCGTGGGAGGGGAGGCAAATAAGGAGTTCTGGATGGGGGAGAGGACATATATTTTTATGTTCTTGCAATAGCAGAATAAAGAGAGAAAAAGAAAACTGTTTACATACTTGTAGTGAACTCAACTTCCATGTGTTAAAACTTGTGTCCTTAACATTTGTTTCATGCTGGGCCAGTGGAACTAACTTTTTTCATACAAAACCAGATGTTTATGTCTTAAGTTTAAGACTGTTTTAATAACAACTGCCATAATTCTGTAAGGAGATAGGATTTTTTTAATGAATACGCTTTATTAAAAGATTTGAAGACAAGAATGAAGGAGATGGAAGGCTTATCTGTTACAGCTTGTGCAAACGTCACCCCACATCTCCCTGTCACCCTCTGGGAGACTGAAACCAGCGGCAGGACGAGCTGTGAATGCCACGTGCAGAGCGGCTTCCCCGAAGCTTGGGAATAAAACATGCCGGGACAGCTCCATCTTTAAGGTATCACCAGCATAACTATATACTACCTTTGTATTAACTGCTGAATTTCTGGCTTTAAAAAGAGACAATTCAGAAGTTTTAAGATTAATTAATTTACTTAAGATTAATTAGCAAGCTCAACATAAGCATCCCTTACTAATGCTCTTCAGTGGGAGCAGTTAAGAATTTCGCTGTTGAACCAGTGCCTGCCAGATTCATTTATTTGGGCACACATGGATGTACAGTTTAAAATACAGTATGGCTGTTAGGTAGTCTGCCATCAGACATTAAACCAAATAATGGAGCGGATTTGAAGTAAACAGCTGTATAGATCAGACTTGCCAAAAAGAGCAAGGGTCAGCCCAGAGCAGCTGGATAAGATGCAAGCAGAGCATTGCACTCCAGTGCTAGCACTGCACTCCCTGCTCRCTCTTTCCTTTGGGAGAGGAGAGGCAGCCTAACAGTCCCCCAGACCTGAAACATGAGGAGAAGAGGCAGTGACGATGATGATGGTGTCTGTATTATGTTCAAAGTGGAGGCCAAGTGACATGAAATGCACATTCACTATCTTAATTCTGCAGCTACAGCTGATCCAGAGTACTCACTAATCCCCTGGAAAGCATGCAGGTGGGTAGGGGCTGGACACACAGTTGTTTGCCACCTACAACAAGTGTAAATTCTTAGTGTTTTTATGGTATTGTTGCTATACCCAGAGCCACGSCCTTTGTAACATGCTACACTGGAATTTGGGTGTCTCAAAGTACAGCCAACTACTTCCATGAATATCACTTATGTATAAGATATAAAGGAATGTTGATACAAGTCTTCATTAATGATTTTCTCTATTAAAAGACTTGAAAAAAAATCTGTGTTTAAGAAGTATACACACAAAAGAAAGCTGCCCCTGTTATGTAGCGATTACACTGCAGAAAAGCCTCATGGATGTAAAGGCAGGATCTCTGGCCCCATCTCTCCCTCAAGGCCTGCCCTTCACTTAGAGGCTTCCAGCTGCACAGCTCCAAGAGAGGGGCCCAGCCCGAGGGCATTAGGAGTCTGCACTGCACAGCAGCCTGAGACCTTTTGCATGGGAGGTTCCACATCGGCCCAGGACAACACAGCCCTACAAGGCCAAGCTGCAGGAGAGGGGGCTCAAGGAGCCATGGCTTGTATGCTTGAACCCTTCCCACTCCTCTGCTGCTCTGCAGCAGCCTTCGACCCTCTCCCCCAGGCCTTGCTTTACACTGGGAGCAGGATGATGTATCTCCACACAAGCAGCTGTAACATGCAGCACCATCAGATACTACCAAGAACACATGAGAACCTTTCTTACAGGCTGAGTAAAGGTTTCAGTTGGTCCAAGATTATGGACCAGCACTGATTTGTTGGATGTTGGTGCCCCACAAGTTCAGTAGTGGCCTCAGGCAGCCCAGTGCCACGTTCCAGAGGGCAGAGGATCAGCAGGAAGTTCCCCCCACAGACAGCAAGACCACAGAGTATTTGCCCAGCACATTTATTAAGGTTGAAGCCTACAGTGCTTTAACTCTACCAGGAGGAAGCCCTGACACATAGAGGGTCCCCCCTGCTTTGGTGGGTAGTCTTGCCAGAGCTCCTAAGGGTGGTCAGGTTACACAATACATCACATTTTAGTGCACAGCATTAGTGGTCACTGATAAACACCTTCCATGACACAACAGGAGAGTTCCTGCTAGTGAAGATCACACTCAAGGTGACAACAACAGAGGCTTTAGCAGAAGACTACAGAGACATTCCATCACACTCACTTTAATTGCAATATACATTGTACAAAATTAAGTCAGTCTTYACCAGTTCCACTGATACTCAGAACGCAAAGTAGTAATGAGATTAAGTGATAAATCTTTTTCTTGAACAAGGCCAGGTACAGCATTTGCTATGAAATACAGCCCATTTCGCACTCCAGGTGCAGTACTTAGCACTTGGCTAATCCAATTACRCCACAAGCTAAACGAGGTCCAGCATTTCCAGTTAGTTTGCTCTCATTATCTCCTCCTCTACCCAGGTCATCAGGTTTTGCATGGACCTAAAAAAGAATTAAAGATATCTTAATTCAGGTTATTACATCCGCAATAAACATCTCAGCTCTTCACAGGAGTAGTAACAGCAGCAAGTGCTGCCAGCTGTCTGCAACATCTGCATAAGCAACTGCTGCTTTCCACTGGATCCCTGAACAGCAACTGGGTACTCACACTAGAAGCTTTAGAGTTGTGTAAGAAAAGGAGCCTCCAACTGGATTTCAGAACTGCAAGTTAGCAAAAGCCCAGCAGCCAGCACTCACCCAAGGGCAACCATTGGCTTGCATCTCAAGCTCATACTYACACCACAGGGCTGGCTTATGATGCAGGCAGAGCCCTGGCGGCTCCGTGGCGACAGTTACACCACCCACCTCCTGCCTACTTGGTCAGCATAGGAAAGAGCCCCCAGAGCGGGAGCTCCGGGCTACACAAGCCCCAGGCATAAGGCTCCAGCACAAGGGTGCTTCCAGGGCCACCCTGGAGCTGTGCAGAGCGCCCAAGCAGGCCCTGAGGCRCTTACCACCATGGTGCGGCCAATGATGCTGTGTGGCCCACTCAGGGAGATGACCCGATCCTCTATATCCACCTCTGCCACCCCTCCTTTAGCAGTCACATTGCCGAGGTCTCCCACGTGCCTGTGAGCAAAAGAGCAGATACTCACACAAAACTTACACATGTGATGGCCTGGCCAACACAACATCCATATTCAGCACAGCAGAGTGCTCCACCACCTCGAGCAGAACATTCATTTAACATGCCAGGGACTCTTCAACACATCTAGTTCAAGAGATTCAATTAAAGCTCAGTTCTAGGCAGTGCTCAGAACCAAAAGGTTACTCACAACAGTGGGAAAGACACTGTGGCCCCAAGGAAGGCAAGCAGCTACCACACAACTCTTGTGGCTAAGAGCTCCCTCCATATTTATCTATTGGAAGATACTTTGCTCACAGGGAAGCTCTCAGTTAGGTGACACCACCTTTCTGCACACACAAGGTTTAGGAAGAGCACTGCAGCTATCCTTAAAGCTCTTAAGGCATGACAACCCAGCTCTTCCATAAGCAGCTGCAGACACTTTAGGTTTAAGCAGGATTAGCACAAGCAGTTTGCAGGTGATAAGTCAACAGGGGATACATTAAATGCTAGCTAAGTTCTCACCATCACTAGAAACAACTAATGCAGTTTATTCAGTATTTTCCCATATTTGTGACACCAGTTCTGGGAGTTTTGTTAATAGCCAGTTCTCCATCAGGACTTCCATTAGTCCCAAGGCAGTTTACAGCTTTTGGACATTCAGTGTGTGTCCAGCCTGCTTGTTCCAAATAAAAATCATAAAACTCATGCTCACAGAGCTACAAGACACCAATCTAGACTCAGAGCCTTGACCATCAGCTTGTTTCTAATAAACTCTCCAAGTCCTGTGAGGCAGTCAGCACAGCCAGCTGACTGCCAGCCTGGTCTAGCAGAGATTTCTTGCTTTTGACTAAGTCACAAAATGAGGACAAGGACAGCTTTCCCTTGGGGAATTTGCTTCACTTTGACTTCCAGGAAGGTTGTCCAATCTGCTTCTACTCTGTCCTGACTGATGGATGACCTAGCTCTGTCTCCATATTAAGTTCCCTGGACTACGATAAGAGGCAAGTTGTGTCAGTAGAAAGCACTGACTATGTAGAGCTGGCAGAGGCCACAACATTACTTATCCTATTCTGGCCTTTAGCACAGGGCGGTGCCTAAGAGAGGTGGCCGTGAGCCAGCCCTCTGGCTTTGCAAGCCCTTCAACATGCAGGTATTGATTGCCCAACACTGAAGGTGCAGCTATGCTCTTAAGGTGAGCACCTGAAGTGAGCTGCACTGCCAAGTTGGTCACAGCGCTACTCCAGACCTGCCTGCACAGGCCAGCCCATCCTTTACACTTACTGCTGCACTGGCCTTCAGCTCTTGCACAGCCCCTTCCCAGGCAGGGGACTATTTAGGCTGCTTGCTCTGGCTTAAAGAGTAGGGGTCTCCAACAGGCATGGCCCCCTTGAAGGGCCCAGGGGGAAGAAATTGTTCGCACAGAAGAGCCAGGTGTCAGCTCCAGGTCTTGGCTCCCACTGAGTCAGCACAGGCAGACCCCCCAGCAGCACATCCTACTGCAGGGCCTAAGCTTATAGGTTAAGCACACCCCCAACAAACAGTCCCTCTGCCAGGCACTCAGCTTTCTATTCATTCTTACAACTCCCCTGAAGCTCCAGCCCCTTCCACAAATCCCAATCTCGTCACACAACAGCCCTGCACAAAGGGCAACAGCTCCCTGGCAGCTGAAGGCCCCTGGGTGAAAGGCTGTTTACTGATGGACACCCAACACAGAAATAGGTCATCAGGAATCCCCCTCCACTCACATTCAGGTACCCTCACTCAGTAAAAATCTCTTATTTCTGCCCCCAGCTGCACTTAAGCCAAGGATACCTTTCAAAGACTCCATGTAGTCCATTGAGCAGACCTCTATTAATTGACACTAAAAGACATGTTGCAACTGCAAGTTTTCTGCCTAGTTCTGTCCTGGCATTATCAATAAAGTGGCCTCCCAGGCAGAAAGGGGTCTCACTAAATACCTGCTAATTCAAGTTGAGCAGCCTTCCAGATAGGAATCAGGCACATTAAACTCACCTTTCTTCATCAGTTGGTCCACCATGCTGCTTGCCTTGGGGATTGAAGTGGGCACCTGCACTGGTGCACCCTGGAACAGAGCAGCCATGAGAAATGCACATTTTTGTCACCACTAACATAAAGCTGCTCACACAGCACAACCAGGCAGCCTTCCCACAGCCAGAGGAAGCTTTCTAAAGGTGAAAGCACTACTCATGATATTATGCAGATCCACTGGAGGGAACTAACCTATGACAGCCTTGCAAGCATTACTGTTAGGAGTCCAGTAACACAAGGCTTTGGAATGCAAAATATTTTCTGATGTTCTTCGGTTAGTTCAAAGTAGTATTCTCAATTCAGAGTGCTGGGCTACCACAGAATTTCAGTGGTTGATACATGAGATTTTGATTTCTAGTCTAAGCACATTTAGAGCGTTGGCTGGGAGAGCAATGCCTTAGGGAATGTCGTAGCCTCATGAAATGGATTTGCAGTCACCACCAAGCACCCTTCACACCGGCCAGTGCYGCGGCAGGGCGGCCAGCACTGCTCTCCCCTGACGGCTAACAGGAGCCTTACCGTTTGTGTTGTCCCCAAACTCGTGCACGTGGAAGCCATGATCCCCGTCACTCAAGGCATTGATTTTCCCAGTGATTTTTACTGGTCCATCACCCTTTGGCAGAAAGAGAGTTTGTTAGCACCTGAATAACTATAGCACTAAGTGGGCTCACAGTGTCAAGCCTGCAGGCCTCGAGAAGGCCCTAGAGGCAGAAACCGCACACGCAGCAGCTGACACGAAGGGCAGCCTTCCTGGACGAAGCGAGTCCATCTGCTAAAGCCTCAGGGCCCAACGGCCGCCATCCCCCGTCCCGTCCCGCGCAGCTCCCGGCGGGCAATGACTCAGCAGCAGCAGGGGCGGGCAGCGCTGAGCGGGGCGCAGCGCAGCCGAGCAGAGGGTGCCGCGCCGCTTGCCTGCTGCTGGAAGTGGATGACGCCGTTCACGGGGCCGTCGCCCCTCATCACGCACACGGCCTTGAGCGTCGCCATGTTCTGCGCGGCGGCGGGCGGAGAAGCGACACACGCAACACCCTCCCCTCCCCCGCGAGCGGCCCCGCACTAGGGAGCCGCCCCCTCCGCCGGCCCTTATATAGGGCGGCCGCTAAGCTCCGCGGCCAATCACGCACCACCTTTTGGTCTCCTCCAGCCAATCACTAGGGGAGGGAGCAGGGCTAACCCGCGGCGCCCGCCGCTCAGCCAATGGGCGGCTGAGGCTCCGCCCCCGGCCGGTTGGGTGGAGGGGGCAGGGGGGCGCGCGCGCCGCCTTGTGTAACGGACGCGCGGGAGCCGCCCCTCCCCCAAGCGCCTCCCGCGGCGGCCGTTGGCGCGGGCGGCTCGTGAGGCGCCCGGCGGCTCGTGAGGCGCCCGGCGCGTCCTGCTCGAGGTCGCGGCAGGCGGCGCTCGGGCGTTGGGGAAACGGAACGGGCGTTCCCCGCGCCGCGTCACCGCCCGCCTTCCCCGCTCGCGTGAGGATCTCGCAAGTGCCAGGGCTTCCCGCCCGCGTTAACGTTCCCTGCGGCGTGCCCTGAAGCGGCAGTAAGGGAAAAGCCTCGTCAAAGAGCTGCTGGAGGATGTGCAGCCTCCAGGTGTTTTAACAGCAAAATGATTGCATATTATAAACGCCCTTTTTATTTTTGTGTTTTGATAAACCCACCTTTTTCTTGCTTTTCTGCTATGCTGTTGAGGAAGTGGAATCAGAAATCCAGAGTGACCCTGCAGTACCTGTAACTTGAGGCAGTTTAGAAGGAYGCTCCCTGTTTAGAAGGAGTCTTGGCACTGAGAGCTACTTAATAATCTTCCTAGAGCTTCATTCCTACTGTGCGTGGGGGAAAAATGCTTTGCAAATTACCCGCGAGCAAACCAGTTTGTGGTGGTGGCATAACCTGTAGGATCTTGAAAGTTGGCTGAGTCCAAATGAAATCTTTCTGTGCCCTCGAGGCAAATTTTGTTTGATTTTTATATATATATATATATACACACACACAAAAATATATATGTACACATATATATGCATACATATATGCATATATATATAAAAAAAAGAAGGGAAAAAAAAGGTTTGTAAACATGGAAGGTTAGTAACTCAAAGAATTTCTTCACTGTGAGGGTGACAGAGCCCCAGCACAGGCTGCCCAGGGAGGCTGTGGAGTCTCCTTCTCTGGAGCCCTGTGCCCCRTGCTCTGGGTGTCCCKGCTGGAGCAGGAGAGTGGACTAGATSATTTCTAGAGGTGCCTTCCAACCTCAACCATTCTGTGATTCTGTGATGAGGATATCAAACATCTTTGCTACATCTTATGATGTGTCAGCGCAGGCATCAKCTGTAGAAGGCTAAAGGAAAAAGGTGAATTTGAAGGACTAACGCACAGGATTTTGTGTGGTATGTGCCATCAGTAACCTCAGGCAGACTGCAGCCTCACCCTCAAGGGTGTTTTCTACTGTATTTTGTGCAGCACAATGGTAACACAAAAGTATTGGTTTGCATGAGTACTTTCACAGGAGTCTTATTCAAGAAGCTGCAGATTTTTTTTYCCACACATACTTCCTTTTCACCCATTTACTTTCTTAAAGTCTTGCGAGCAGGGAACAATTTATGTGAAATTCCGCCACAGAGAAGCTGAAGAACATTTGATGGCAGTAACATTGTTTTATTATTTGGAATGTCGTCATCAAATCAGAGAGGAAAGGACAAAGTGCCAGGTGCGATTGCTCGTTTGGACAGCATGAACTGCGCTCAGACCTGAGGAATGAAGTGCAGGATTCCAGCTTGCCCCTGTTGTTTGCTGATTTGCCTGTTTAAACTGCGCCTTTCAACAAACAAAATAGTGTGTCACGTGAGTTAATGGTGGTCTAATCTCTGCAGACAGAAACTAATCAACTTCTCAGCAAAATGTGCAGAAATAACAAAAAAAATCCCAGACTCATCCTGTAGTGTGAAAATAGGGCATCCCCTGAGCAAACAGCACATTAACATGCACTCTGATCAAGATTTTATAGGGGTGAACGAACTAGGCAGAAGTTTGTGCCAGCCATTCCTCTGCCGCCAGCGCAAAGACGGAGTATTCCTGCTTTTGCCAACTCTCCAGGAAGCTGTGAGGCAGAACTGAGGCTGCCAGCAGAGGCAGCGCTGTGGGTGCTCCAGGTGCTCTGGTGTCTTGTGCATTGCCTGGATGAGGAACCCARCACAATGTCAAGCCTGAACCTTGTCCCCAGCAAGACCCTCTGTGTCCTTAAACTCTTCCCGCTGTATTACATGAGGCCACCGACACTGCCCTGCCTCCCAAGGGCTCTGGGAGAGGTAATTACCTCAGTTCATGCTCGGATAATGCTTTGGAGAGGGAAGCCACTGTGGGAATTGGGAGTTACTGCATTAGGAACTCGCTGATGGAGGCTCCCCAGTGCCAAGCCTGTAATTCCAATTAAGTGCTGATAACCAAAGTGTTTGTGTAATTAAAATAGTGTCAGCCTGGAAAGGCTTTAAATGGAACACGAGGAAAAAAAAATCCCCTTTGACATCTTTTTGTCCTTTTGTCCTGCCCAGCTGCAGCAGCCTGCCCCCTGTTATGGCCCTCACTCCGTGGCAGCACAGGCTGCATGAACTTGGAACACAGGTCTCCAAGGACAGGGTTGTGCAATGTCGGTGCCAACCTTTGTCCCCAGCGTGCGCCGGTCGCCGCGGGTCCCTGCACGGTCCCTTCGTGGGCACCCATGCCACTTGCAACCCTGCCACCCACCCTCTTTTGCTGCTTAACATCCAAAGAAAAGAGCTGGGGTTTAAATATACTTCGTGTAGTGCCAAAGCCTGCGCGTGCTGTATATATTTTTTTCCTTCAGTGGCTGTGTGGACTTCAGACTGAAAAATGAGGTGAAAAGCTGGCTTCTTGGAGCTTCTCCTGGGCAGGTTCAGTCCTGCAGCGCCCCCAGTCACACCTCCCATGCAAGAACAGAGGTTTTACTCCCACTTGCATGAGAGGAGCTGCTGTTTGGTGAATTCTCCCACCAAGTTCTCTGGGTTCTCTGGATTTTGCAAGGAATACAATTGACAAATGTTCTGAGACCTTTCTGAGAGCTGCGGTGATAGCCCAAAGTGATCCTCTGGGCTAGTGAAATCAAACTGAAATGCGAGGCAGCATATCGGAAATTTGGAATTTTAAAGTGTCAACTAGATGCTTTCTTACTGGGTTTGCATAGATTATATCAAATCCAAAGAATATTGTGATTAATGAAAAGGCAAAATTTCAGCCTTTCCACCATGAGGCAGTGACTTTGCATTTTGACTCTGGTGAACCAGCATGACTTTCTGTGGAGTTCATCATGATGAACGAGCTGTTGCTCTGTTAACCCTTTTACTCCAGCTCTGCAATACTTTGACACAGAAAAACCTGAGTTCTCCCAAGAAACAGACAAAGGAGATTATCACAAAACTATTTATCCTAGCTAGGATTTTCTCTGTAAAGTCCTTGTAGCTGGAACTCTTAATGCCATTCAATATACAGGTTGCATTTCAAATCTTAGCCCACATGAGCACCCACCAGTGTCACGTCCCCTGCAGTTTCCTATGGATGTCCCTTTCAGCACTTCCTGACAGTTTTGCTTTAGGGCTGTTCACTATATGCCCTGGTTGCCTTTCGGTAATACAGAACGTGTCAGCACACCAAAGCATGAGCTGATTTGGACTTAAGGTTTACCTGCCTTTCCTGTGCTGGGCAAACGTGGTGATTTGGGATCAGATCCTAGTGATTCAGTACGAAAGAGAGATGGTGAAAATTAATACACAGATAGAAAACACCTGAATGATGTAAATGGGAAACTAACACATTTCTGCAATGGGAAATCAAGCTTGCTGGGCATATTAGAATAGTATAGGCAAGTCTGCAAAATAATAGCTGGAGATGTGTTTTCATTAAACACAGTTCGTTCTCTTGGGACACCAGGTGGCGGGGGAGCAACTGAGTCGTTTCTTGAGTACGAAAGTCGTTAAGAAGCAGAGCACAGGGAGCACATGAGCAGCCCAGCGGTCAGTGAGACAAGGCTCCCACCTACTGTGGAAATACAAATAATTAATAGGTGGCACCGGAGCTCCAAAGTGCATTCGAGAGGGATTGGAAGGCAGTTTCCCCCTTGCCGCGTAATCCCTGTTCACGTGGCTGCTGCTGCATCTGTTTGGAAATGCTCTCCCCAAGTGGGCAGCCTTCCTGCAGAAAGCCAGAAGCACCAAGGGCTTTTTGTTCCCGCCCTGAGGTGCGCTGATAAACCTGCTTTCTGCCCCAAAATGGGAGGGAGATTGTTGCTTCTCTAGCACACACCGTGGTCACTGCAGCCTTTCCCTTGCTGCTGTTGAAGCTGCTCAATGGGCCCAGCTGAGCTCTGGGCGGGCAGCGCATGTTGCTGCCAGGCACCACCCCCGTTTTGCTCCAAGTCCCACCTGCTTTAATGACTCGCCCTCGTGACACTCACCTCAAGGCTTTTGCTGTACAAGGCCCGAGCCACCAAGAGCCAAATTCGGCCATATATACAAATTTTATAGGGATTACTTCACAATGACTAAACTCTAGATGATGCTTCTTGAAGAAAACGGAAGTGAGAAAGGGAAAAGGTACTGGAAGAAAGCTAAATACCTCCCCTGTATAGTTTTTTACACCTTTCAGACTTTTTTTAGGTGTTGCCTCTGCCAGCACCAACAGGAAAAAGCACAGTGTGACGGGTTGTAAACAGCGGCTGTGTGTGTTGGGGTTTGTTCTAGTGAATTCAGGCCTTTTAGCCCCGGTGTTTTTAGTCACGGTGTGTTAATAAGGGCCAGCCACTGGATGGCAATATTGGCCCAGGTTTCCCCGCACACGCTGGCTCCCTTTCACAGCAGCTGCCATTCTTCCTTGCCCAAAGGCTCCCATTTCATAATGGCTACAAGAAGAAGTGAAATGCCCAGGTGCGGCGGCTGCTTCATACCTCCACACAGCTCCCCCTGCCCAGTCACCAAACCCCGACTACCCTCCTCTGCCTCGGGGTGGCCCAGAGGTGAAGCTGCCTTCGGTTGTGCCCCTGAACCAGCAGAGTAACCAGCAGCTTTCCTGAAGCGGCACCGCTGGTCGCAGGCCCATCTGCTCCTGCTTTTCGGATTTCTGGCAGTGCAGGATTCAGGCAGGCCCAGGCTGAGGCAGATGGCGTCAGGCTCCGGTAGGTTTTCAGCAGAGGAAGCCCAAGGTGGGGAATCCCTGTACATCTGGACATTCCCATCCAGCCTCTGTGCGAAACTGCAGCCTGGCCGAGCCCTGCAAGGCTTTGCAAGTCACACAGTCCCTCACCCTAATCTCGTGGGGGTGCCCGGTCAGGCCGTTCCAATTAAAATAAGACCCAAAAGGAGCATTTTCAGAGGACACCACTCGCCTGACTAAATGAGGCTGTTCTGGTGGATCCTTCATTACTCTCAGCTCAGTGTCTGTCTTTACCCAAACCACATGCTTAATGGCTAATCTTGTTTTATAGAGTCTAGCTCCAGACATCTGGCCAAGAACAGGGACTGGGTAAGACCTAATTGTCTGTTCCATATGCTCCATAATTTTAAGGTATGTGACTGGAGGTTGGGGGAAGCAAGCGGAAGAAATAACGTAGGCTTGTCAGCTGAACAAAAATAAGTTTGCCCTTTTTCTAATTAGGTCCATAATTGGAAGCCTAGATTAATTTTTGGCTGTGTGACAATTTAAACTGCAAAAGAAATCCCCTTTCTCATCCCACAGTGTCTGGAGGGGAGAGCTGAAAAGCTTTCTGGAGGAGAGAGAACGTGTCTTGCAAGGGTCGGAAACCTCCAGCCTGAAGAGAGATCAGAAATGCTTCGAGTCAGCATCAGTGAGTGCCCCAGTTTCCGGGGGGACATGGAAAATGTCTTTATGTGGCGTGATATGCAATAAAATCAAGGGGCATAAGGACTTGCTTGGGGGAAAAAGGATCTGTTAAAGGACASAGAAACAGCCTGCCATGTGTAAATAGTCTTATGAGAAAAAAAAATTGAAAATACCTCAGAGATACTGAATTTTGTTCTATAAGAGTAAGTGCAGAATGTAATAATGTAGTCATCAGGTAATTTCCACATCTCCATTAAAAATACCAGCATGATTTTTTTCCAGCCCTTTGGGATTAAACAAGGAAGGAGGCAGGGGCAGCACCAGCAAGTTGTTGCTGCAGGAGCCGAATTCCATAGGAAACTCCAGAGCTTTTTGCATCCCCCCCCCCCCCCCCCCCCCCCCCCCCACTGCCTGGCTCAGCCAAACCCTGCAAGAGCAGCGATTGCCTCGAAAAAAAGGGGCTGATTTCAGAGCGGGTAAATCCCCCCTTGTCCGTCTCGCCCATCTGTGCCAGGAGGGCAGCGGTCTTTCGGGGCTACCAGATCAGTTGCTGCTTGTGGTTCTTCTCCACGTGACTCTAGGAGCAGTAACTCACCTGGAGGAGAACAGGATGCGGTAGGGAGGAGGGAAAAAGGCAAAGGAGGAGGTTATGAGATATTGCAATAATGCCAGATGTGGAAGAAAGAAGCTGCAGGGGGGTATTTTTTCCCTGGTTCTGCCAGCAGATGATGCTACAGAGCAAGCTACAGTAGCCTGAAAGGCTAAGCCCGTGTTTACAAGTTCAATAATACCATTTTAAAGATGAATGAATTTTAAAATCCATTGTTATTACTCACGTGGGTGCTCCTTGGGCACTAGCGCTGTAGAGTATCAGCTCCTCACGTGCGTTAACAAGCTCTGCTCTGTTCCATAGGCCTCGCACGCAGGCAATGCCTTTAGGGGCAGTAAGTGCAAACCTTGTCCCATTGCACATCCACCGCCATGGAGTCAGCCTGGGATGCAGTGCTCGCTGCATGAACAACCTGTACAGATGGGAGCCCTAAATTCAAAGTAAGCGGACAGGGTTTTTTTGTGAAACAGGCRATTGGAGGCACATACAAAATACTTGCAAAATTGCCCCTGGAATTGAAGAGCCTGCTGCCTAAAAAGAGAGCTCCGATTTAACACAATAGTGCTGCCCATCTGCTGTTAGCTCTGGTGTAACCTCGAGCTGCATGCCAAGGGGGAAGCGAGACCGGACATGCCCAAGGGTGCCCGGGAAGCCGAGCTCTCAGCTCTGCCTCCTCGTGGCAAAGCCCCGCTCTCCTCTGTCCTTCTCATCTCCCATCCTAGATGGGATCACCTTTCACATGTAGGCACTGCCCTTGTATCCCGCTTTCAAACACACGGTTATTCCTGTCCTCCAATGCCCCTCCTGGATGTTGAAAATGGTGCCGGTGCTTTCAGAGGCTGTCGCCGCGCACACACTCCGCACTCAGGTCTCAGTGTGTCACCCTGTGGCTGTTCCTGCGCTCACACATGAAAGGGTGGAAGGTGAAAACCCTGCCACAATGTGTGCTGCCCCTGCCCTCTCCTCTGATGGCCTTCCTGGGCTTGTCGTGAACCATCTCCCAAAGGCAAAAGGCCCTGTGACTGCCGCCAAATCCAGCCACGGTCCTGGTGACATGATTGCAAGGACGAATGTCCCCTTGGGGATTTCGCTAAGGACAGTAAATGCACTGCTGTCTGTGACCCACATYGGTGCTGAGGCCGGGTTTCCAGAAGCAAGAGGGTAATGCAATAACCCCGACTGTGCAGAGCTTTGCATGTGTGGGCTAAGCTAATCCAACAAGAAGCAAATATTTCATTTTAAATGATATTCCTTTTTTTTTTTTTTTTTTTACCTCCATAGGCTTGCAGTAATGCATTCTTTATCCATAAATTAGCAATGAAATTGAATTAAATCCTTTAATACTGTTACATGACAGCAGGGCTGGGACTGGAAGCAATGGCTATCGCCTTCCCTCACTTTACATACAGTTTTAGTGATCATATCCCCAGGAAAGCTCCTGCTTTGCCCTTGCCCAAAGTGCTCTGTGATCGTATATGTCACCTCAGTGTTTCAGCAGGCAGTGAGCACAGATAACAGCATTTTTTCAGAGCAGAGCAGAGGCGAAGGTGGGCCCTAGTTCATGTAATGCAATCCCTCTTTTACAGAGCCCTGGAGGTGCAGAGAAATACTGGCTGAAAAAGAGAAGTGCTTGAAACATGCAAAGACTTGGGTTGTGAAGGTGATTTATAAAGTATGACAGATATTTTGCCCTTGTGAAAATTGAGATTGTGTCTACCAAAAGGGATAATAAGCAGGGATATCTATTTGTGTGTGTGTGTGTGTACAAATATCATGGCTCTGGAACCAATCTGCGTTTTTCACAATTTTGCAATCTAAAATTTTACATTTTTGTTGCTTTTTTATTTTCAAATAAAAGAGAAGGCAACAACTTCTTTTTTTTTTTTCCTTTTTAAGATGAAGGCAAAACTGACGGTAGAATGAATAAGAAGCCATGAAGTTCAATGGTATAGCACAAGCCCTAATTCAACTCATTTAATGGGTGGGCTGGGACCTCGGTGCTAAGCAGGCCTTCTGCTATCTGTCTGCAGTGAGTAAAATGTCAGCCTATTGCTTTCAATAAACAACTTGCATAATATTTTTAATCATTCTCTCCACTTTGAACTTGGAATGTCCTCTGCTATCCCTGCCCCTCAGGCACATAAGCATTTGGGAATAACAGACTTTTGTGTGGAGAAGAAATACCAAAATATGCCTTATAAAGCTAAAAATGCTTTATTTATAGATAATCATAAAAAAAAAAACAAAACAAGAGAGATAAGAAATGATGAGGGACAGGATGTTGGTTTTGAGTTTTCCTAACCTGTGACAATCTCCCTATAAACAATTGTCATTTCATGTTTGAGATGGCCAATTTGTCATCCTTACAATAAATTCTGCTGTTTTGATTGTGAATGGCCATTTTCTATTCCCTGAGTGACCAATATTGTGGATGGCCCCTATAGGTGTCATGTCAAAAACAACTGTGTTTTTTGCAACTTGGTTCTTAGAGACTCAAAGACCATCTTTTCAGGAGGACAGTTCACTTCTAGTAAATGATGTGAAAACAAGGTTTGCTGGTGCTGGACAAGCAGTGTTACCTAGGGGAGTTTTATGTTAAGTTTCTCATTCTTCCATGTTATTTAATTATTTATTTATTGGTAAGGAAACTGAACTTTTTATGCATACAATTACTGTGAGCCAAAAATAGCAACTCTTGAATTAGCAGAGAGTAGGACACAACTAGCACACAAACCTGCGATAACTGTCTGCATGTCCAAGTAATGCCTTGGGACTTCATGTGTAGAGGAGCTAGTACTGTCAGAGGACTAATGGGTTTCACCCTTGGACTATCGAGGCACGCCTAAGTAGCTCATGCAGTGGGATTACGTTAAAATATATCAGAATCAGCTGGCATGAGACCCAGTTTTGTCAGTGGGGTCTGCCACAATGCAGCTGCCTGCTGCACAAGGAAGCACCCATGGCCGCGACCTCGGAGAAGAAGTCTCCTAAAAGAAACTTAGTGAACTAGAAAACCCTCTGTTGAGAGGCCTTTAGGAAGCAGTTACTCCTGGCTGCCCAGAGTCAGAATCGGCCTGAAATCCTTCATCACAATTAGGGTTAGGGTTAGGATTCAGAAAACCAGAGAGCATAGCAGCACCGTTGTTGTGGCAGCGGAAAGAGTCTCCAAAAAGAACCTTAGGAAACTAGAGAATCCTCTGTTGAGAGGCCTTTTGGGAACGAGGGACTCCTGGCTGCCCAGAGTCAGAACCAGCCTCAAATCCTTCGTCACAATTAGGGTTAGGGTTCAGGAAACCAGAGAGCGTCGCAGCACCATTGTTGTGTCAGCGGAAAGAGTCTCCAAAAAGAACCTTAGTAAAGTATAACAACCTCTGTTCAGAGGACTATTGGGAAGGAGCGACTCCTGGCTGCCCAGAGTCAGAATCGGCCTGAAATCCTTCGTSACAATTAGGGTTASGGTTAGGGTTCAGAAAACCAGAGAGCATAGCAGCACCGTTGTTGYGKCAGCGGAAAGAGTCACCAAAAACAACCTTAGTGAAGTATAAAAACTTTTGTTGAGAGGCCTTTTGGGAAGGAGCGACTCCTGGCTGCCCAGAGTCAGAATCGGCCTCAAATCCTTTTTCACAATTAGGGTTAGGGTTAGGGTTCAGGAAACCAGAGAGCATAGCAGMACCATTGYTGTGTCAGCGGAAAGAGTCTCCAAAAAGAACCTTAGGGAAGTATAAAAACCTCTGTTGAGAGGCCTTTTGGGAAGGAGCGACTCCTGGCTTCCCAGAGTCGCAATCGGCCTGAAATCCTTCGTCTCGGTTAGGGTTAGGGTTCAGGAAACCAGAGAGCATAGCAGCACCGTTGTTGTGTCAGCGGAAAGAGTCTCTAAAAAGAACCTTAGGAAACTAGAGAAACCTCTGTTGAGAGGCCTTTTGGGAAGAAGTGACTCCTGGCTGCCCAGCGTCAGAATCAGCCTCCAATCCTTCATCACAATTAGGGTTAGGGTTAGGGTTCAGAAAACCAGAGAGCGTCGCAGCACCATTGTTGTGTCAGCGGAAAGAGTCTCCAAAAAGAACCTGAGGGAACGAGAGAAACCTCTGTTGAGAGGCCTTTTRGGAAGGAGCGACTCCTGGCTACCCAGAGTCGCAATCGGCCTGAAATCCTTAGTCTCAATTAGGGTTAGGGTTAGGGTTCAGGAAACCAGAGAGCGTCGCAGCACCATTGTTGTGGCAGCGGAAAGAGTCTCCAAAAAGAACCTTAG
>NW_020455635.1:0-18900 GCF_003342845.1 Nothoprocta perdicaria
ATTTAAAAAAAAAAAAAAAAACCTAAAAGCAAGTTTAGTTAGCTGCAGAAAAGTCATCTTGCTGTATAGTGTGTTAGAGAGAGCCCTGTCAGGAACCTTTTYCCATTCTAGATCCTGATACCTTCAGTACCCTAAGTAAACGTGACTAGAAGTTGTCTGTGTAGACATCCTGGCTGCTTATAGCTACAGTTTAAAAACTGAGACTCACTAAGTTGTAGTGGCAGAATTGTACAATCTCAGGCTGTGCCCTTGCCATGTGTTCTAAAGCACTTGCCACAGAAGGGATAATTCAGCACACTGAGAACAACAGTAGTGTTAATGATCATAAGGACAGAAGCTCATGTAGATAATTTTATATGTTGGTCACAGAAAATGCTGAAGTTGTCTGAAGAATGACTCACCAGTCTGTACAAAGCTTTTGGGGTAGATGTTGTTAGTAAAAGCTTTGTCTAATAATGTAATCATAGGTTGTTGCTTGTCCTCTCAATGTAAACTACCAGCTGTGTTTTTAAAGCTGTCCTTAGAGTGAGGTCTTCTGTCCTCATAGCTTCTTTTTCCTTTAGTAAGAGTAAGTTGTTTTTGTAGTATAAATATTTATTTGGTTTGTAGTTGAGTTAGGTTTTCCTTAGAAATGATTTGCAGGACGTGTGAGCTCCAAAACAACTCTCCATTATCTTGCCTTTGCATTCCAGGAGCAGGGGAGAGGTTGGCTTCTTGGCAGAGGAGGAAGTTAAAAACTTTCTCTATTCAAGCCTAATGTTGATACAAGGACCTTGATGCCTTTCAGTATACCTTATTACATTTGGCCTTTTCACAACAGAAATGTTTCAGTGACCTATATTCTGGCAGCTGGATGATGTCTGGATGATGTAGTTTTTCAGGTGAAGTACTATTATGCATTAGAAGATTATATCCTATTATGAACTGAAGCAAAAACTATGATTTATAGTTTTATGATTTATCTGCATTAAAGATAAACCACATTTGTCTGAAAATATTAACTCTCTTTTAGAGCTTGATTGTATATAAATTGCTGTTTGCCTCACATTGTATGCACTGTGTAAAAGGATTCATAAAAAGCAAAGATAGGACAAGTTGTGTGTCAAACCAAAGGTAAGGTCCATTTTTAGCAGTGGTTACTATTGGATGCTCCAGTAAAACTTGTGAATCCTTTTTAATGAATTGTTGCTTAATATGAAGAAACAGGAGAAGATAGTAGCATCTGTTCACTTGACCCGCTCCCTTAACTTTCATTGATGTGTGTGTATCCATCTGTATCAAGAGCTTTGAAGTCTACTGCACTCTTAGAGTGAGTGCTAGAGGAGTATTTTGGTGAATGTGTACCGTAGCAGACAGTAATTTGGGGCTTATTTTTAGTATTTAAATTTAGCACACAAAGAACAGAAAAATCTGTCCTATTTAGAAAAATCAGTGCTGTGCTTGTAGTCTACAGAGAGCATGTCATTCAGGCCTCTGCACTAGAGGGTAAGAGTATGTCAAGAATGATCCAGTGACTCATGATTCCCTTTCCATACTAGAGCCATTATAGGCTGATACGTTCCCTATCTTGAGCGGAGTTTGGTGTCCTGGGAGGGAAGGGAGCTGCCCTTGTGCTCGGAAATACGTCCATTTGATGGGCGGTAGGAGCAATATCTTGCTGAGCTCCGGCTCGCTGAGCATCCTCACCTTGCCTCCCAGCAGCTTTGGCTAGGGTGCCACAGAGGGTCTTGCACACAGTTTTCGAGAGGAGAAGYTGGGACTTGGCAGCTGCTTCATCTCTGAGATCTATGTAAATCTGTACTATGTGACAGTCAAAATCTGCCCCAGTTATTTTCCTGACATGTGCACCATTGACTTCTGCCCTGGTGCCTGTTGCACAGTAGACGAAAGGGAAAATCAAACATACATCAGGAGAGATAAATATGTATTTATGTATTTTTATGGAAAAACAGACAAATCAGAATGACAAAATTCTGTTTATGCGAGGGATATTATAGGGGTGATGCTGGTGCTTATGCAGAACTTTTAACAAATGGATTTGATAGTCTTAGAAAAGAAGGTAAATGGGAAAAACATGCAAAAGTGAGGGACTCTTCATGGATGGAAGCTTTCTGCTGCCTATGTGGCACCATTTCACAAAGCTTCACAGCTTCCTCAAGCAGCTGAGATGGATCTTGCTTGTGACAAGGTGTGTATTGAACTCTGGACTGGTTAGTGGTGAGTCACAGTTTATCCCTGTTGCCACTGAGGTGACTGGTAATGGCCTTCAGCAAGTGGTGTGCTCCACCTCATCCCRCTTTGCTCTGCTCCCCCACAGCCTCCTTTAGAAGAGGTGTCAAATTCTGCTGCCAGGCAGGCTTTAGAAATCTGCTATCACTTGACAACAGTAAGAAGCGATTTGCTGTGGAATGCTTGATGCATGTGAAATGGAACAGATTTTTCTTTTTTTTTTTTTTACTCGTTTCTTGTATTTTTTGCTACCCATTAGAACATTTTGCTTTTGTATTTTAGTTGGATTCATTCTTTCACGTTTTCACTGTTGAATTTGTAGAGTGTGACTTTACCATCTTTTCAAGTGTGATGGACCAATTGCTTGTTTCTTAGCACTGTTACAGACTATTCTTGAAAATCACTTAAATTCAAGTTCCTTTTCCTAAGTTTGGAGAGCAACAACTCTCAGGATTTTATGTAGATGCATAAGGAAAGTAATGAGGCCATAAAGAAAGAATGCAACCTTCTCCATTCTGTGAACTATTGACTACAGTTTGAAAACTTTTGGATCAGCCACTGTAAGCTAAGATTTATAATTTCTTGAAGTTCTCATCATTCCTTTATAAGACACTTTATGCTTAAATTTGATTTTCATTTGGAAATGATCTATACATATTCAAACATATATTTGGGAGTTTCTTAAATGATACTTCGGCTCTAGAGCAGCCAAATGGCTTTTGACCATTCTGAAAACCAGAAATAAGTTTATTTGTTTACTGTCATAATTTCCTTCGACAGTATCAGCATGTGCCCAGAAAAATTAGAGGYAATAACTAATTAAAGGATTAGACATGAGAAGAGCTGGCCAAAAAATAGCTTGAATGTGCTGACTACTTAGTGTTTTGTGTCTAAGCCAACAACATTTCAAAGCATCCAACAGAAGAGTGAAAATCTGGAGAATTCTTCCAAAGTTTAAAGTGAACTATAAGAAGCATTGATTCAGGGATTAGGTATTGCCAAATTGAGGGGAAAAWAAAATCTCATTAAATTAATATTTTGAAATTGGCATTAAACATGTAGAGGAATAATTCTCATGCAATAGGGACCAGTTACAAGACAGTATAGTTAATTGCTGCAGAAGTTAGGAGCAAATATATTGGGTTTTGAGCTAAATGAAATAAAATTGATGTAGAGTTAACATACGTAGTTTATTCATAGTGTTTCGGCTGATTATAATTTGTGACTCTAACATGAAAKGGCCCCTTAATTTTAAAGGGAAAAGACAAAATACAGAGCTAAAGGTTAAAATTTTTTTAGACCTTTTAGGTTAAGACATTTGAAGGCTCAAGTATAAAATTGAACAACTTTGTCACTTATTCACTGGAAAGAATTAATAGGCAGTTGATTATGGCAAATAGAAGCAGTCTTCATATAATGATGACATTACACTTAGGTCTCACTGGAAAATGAAAATGAAATTATTCTACAATATTTAACTCCTCCTGTAGAGTTCTGACTTTATACGTCTGGGACACAGCTATTTTCTTTCACTGTTAAAAGCTGTAGGCGGCTGAGATTTTATTCATGACAGATTTGATTTGTTTTTCCTAGTGGTAAAATTTTGGAATTTCCTTCATCACTCATATCTTACAGTGAGGTCAAAACAGTATAGATGCTTGTTTAGCTCATCAGTGTGCGCAGTACAGAATCACTTAGACAATTTAAGAGGAACTGTTAGGAAAATTGCATGAAAGGAATTATGGGATCAGATTATCTGTTCAAATTGAGAAATTAAATAGAGGTTCTTGAAACGTAGGAAATAAGTGTAACAAAGTTCAGTACTAGATCTTCTTGGAGGGAAACGTGATATTATTTTAAAGCAGTTTGCACACTAACTTTCTTGCAGCCCCATACTTGAGGAATGAGGTCCAATTGCCTTGGTTCGGGCATCAAGGGATCAGGGATCAAGGGATGATGCTGGTTGTTAAATCCTCCCAGTTTCTGCTGGATTTTTCTTGATCGGTGACAATAGACAATGTTGTCCATTTTTTACAAGTTTGTGTACTTTTAAGGAGCCACACGGTTGATATGATGTGGGTTTTTTTTTTTTCTCTTGGATCGTCCTTATTTCAGCCTCAAGATCTTAGCTGCCGTTGCAACCCACCCACTGTTTCCGCTGTGCGGGTGGCTTTCTGGCGGGCTGGCTGCTGGCGGAGGTGACGCGTCACCCATCCGACTGACGGATCCTCAGTAGCAGTCAGTCGTGCCTCACCGATGCGCTGATCAGCCCTTGCGCTCTGGTGTTTCTTCAGATACTTTTACATGCGGGCGCCTATGTCTTCCTTCAGCTCAATCTCAACACTGTACTTAACAGATCTCTCCCGAAGGAGGAGCTGGAATGGAAAGTCTTTGCAATTCTTTACCAACCACATATATATAATATGTATGTATTATATATATATATATATATTTTAGTTTTGCAAACAGCTTTCTTCCAAGCCAATGTCAAATGATGGAAATGGAGATCAATTTTGCATGTAAACTTAATGCAGAAAAATACTTCAACATTTTTTTTAGATGACCAGGATTCTGAAAAGATATTTGTTTTTTGCTTATTTTCTGTTGTTGTTCATAGGCACTTTTGCTCACAGGGGTAGAAGAAAGTAGGAGAGATTATAAATGAGCTGGTATCTATGCAGGTGTCATTAAATGGGAAGYGGTGTTTGTCTTGTATTTTTTAACTTGTGAGCAAACTGTGTTGAAACAGTTCAGCTGTGTATTGAAGGGACTGCCTATATAGAAAGGCTATTTTTGTTTGAGTAGAAAATGATTCCAGCTTGTTACTTGCAGCTCTCCCAAAGGTTAGGGAGTTAGCAACAGGAGAAGGAGCATCTTTCTCCCAGCGGCATCGTGCAGGCTCCCGCCGCTCAGCATTTTGAGGCTAATTCATCAGTAAGGGAGTCTAATTAAAAAGATGACTGTTCACCAGCTGCTGCAGCAGGTTGGTTAATGGGCTGAAACATTAGAATATTTTTGTAGCAAATGTTTGTGTTTAGAGGGCTGCATCCCTTTATCCTAATGGAAAATGGTTGACTTGGTGCTCCTGTGCAGGGTGGAATAACTTCTTTTTCTGTCCGTTGCAAAAGGAGTATGCCACATCATCAGAGGTCTGTCTGGTAAGACTGGGGAAAGGGAGAACTGATGACACGAGTGTATTGAGAATAGTATGTAAAACTTTTTTTTTTTTTTTTTTTTAGTCAGCAATTAAAAGTGAAATTGTGAAGCAAAGCATTCCCATAATTTCTAAATAGGCCAGTTTTGTTTCTTATGTCATACATGCTTAAGGCAAATAGCTGCACCTAAAGCTGAAGAAAATTATCGACGTCCTCCCTTTGGCAAGAGTATGTTGGAACCTTTGCAGGTTGTAGCTTGGAGGAGCAGTGCGTGCGAGCCTCRCGTGCAGAGCGTGCCTGCGTGCGTGGCGCCTGTCTCACCCTCAGCGCTGGGGAGTTGCTTCAGTGAGAGCTCTTTGGGAATCCTTGGTCTGATATGTTTTTGTGGTTGGCTGGAGCTTTTTATTTACATTTATTTTATTTTGAATCTGCTTGTAGACATGGTCAGCCTTAACTTTTAAAGTGACCTGATATCAAGAATGGTATGGCAAGATTTAATAATTGTCTTTAATTAAAAAAAAGTAAATTAAAAGTTATATATTTTTAAACTGATAAAACTGATTAAAAAGAGGAGAAGAAAAAAAAACGTTGCTCATTGCTCTTTGCATAACATAGCATAGAACCATTAAAATGGTTCTAGAGGAACGTATCACTGAGGTCTGTGTGCAGCCTGTGTATTTCCATGTTTGTTCCAAATTCAGCATATTCAGTATCTGCAGGTAGATTGCTGAGTTCTATTTTTCTTTGCTCTTTTTCCTATAAGGCAAGGATAGGATGACTTGACTGACTATTTTCTTAAACTTTGGTAGTTCCATTCATGGCAAATAGACCTTGGTATTTTTTATAATTTGATATAGTGGTGCACAAAGATCAGATTACTTGCTGGGTTAGACTGAAAGGATGCCGCATTTTTGTTATGAACAATAACAATATTAACACAATTAATATGTTAATGTTGGCAATTAGAATCTTCCATTTGTTGTTTGARTTATTTTAAGAGCGTTGCATATTGAGAAATAATAAACAGTATGAACTGAAAATATATTTAGAAATTAATGAGCAAATATTGCCTCTAAACAGCAGAAGTTGGAAAAAAAATTGTAATTGCTTAAATAGCTTAATTAAAATGAGACTTCATATAAAAGGTTAGTTTATTATCATTGTACCAAGGCACCTACTTTCATAGTAAATGTTAATATTTCTGTTTCAGGTTCAGGAAGGTAAATCTAATTTACCGAGTTGTGATTCATCCAGAGCTCATCTGGAGGAAATCTTTTAGCTTGATGTGTGCAAAGGGGAAATTTTTGTGCTCAGCTGCCATCTTCACAGTGATTTTTTTAATTTAATATGAGCTCTTTTCAGATTCAAAGGAATAGCATCTATTAGTAATTTTTAATTTTTGTTTTGTCATGCTGTTAACTTTTAAATACGATACTCAAAATATAAAATAATGCCAAAAATTACTATTTTGGRGGCCTATCTCAATCTTTTCCATACATAATTGTAATGGCAGTAAAATAAAGCTCAGTACAATTGATGGCTCTTAGAGTACTGTATGGCCTACCAGCTTTAAAAATCACATATATTGATACATTTATTTTGGTGTTAAAATTGATGGTCTCATAGGCTTGAGATATGTGCGTACTGTTCCAGGCAGAAAGTGTTTTGTTGGGCAGGATGGTGGGAGAATGTGTCACTGCTTTGCAGACACAAGGTCTTTGCAGTGGAGTGTGCAGGAAGAGCTGGCAGACCTGGTCAGTGCTTGGTAGCCCGCAGCTTCTTTTAAAGATCCCTTATATTCCCACCTAGATAGGGTATGATTGACCCTAGATATCACCCTAGATATGATTAGGTATCATACTTTGGGGATTGGTTTGTTAATAAGTGATGGGRTATCAGGAGCTCTCAGGAGCACCGAGTCAGTACTGAGACAGCAGTGATGGCAGAAGCAGTTTGCAGTGTTGGTGTTGGGCCCCGCTGAGCAAAACGGGACCAGCTCTGGTGTTCTCTAGAGCACATGCTGCTTTTTGCTAAAGCAAACTCTCTGTGTATGTGTACATCTCTCTCTCTCTGCATAGGACATTGCTTGGATTAAGCAAACTGTTATGTACATYGACTGTTCAGAGAGATCTGTAATGCCTGACAACATAAGATGCATTTATAAAAAATCATCCYTCCCTTAGTATTGCTGTCATGGAAAATTCGGTGTATGCTGCTTCCTTCCTAACTTTCCAGCTCTCAAACAAAGGTGGCGTAATCAGCATTCRGGCTGCGTTACTGGAGCACTGGAGTGGTTTGAAGGTGAGAGGAAGAGACAAAGCATTCTTTGGGGGTTACTGCAATGAACTAGTTAGTAAGAGATTTGCGCTGTTAAGGAATTTACTGATATCAATATATAACATAATATAAAAAAGAAATTAAAAAAAAATCAGATGACTGCACTGAAAGAGAAAGGAGTAACTGAATTTAAAATATCTTGTTTATCAAACTGATTAATTTCTGTTCTTGCAGATACAAATGGTGGTAACATAAATCTTCAGAAGAAATTTTGGATCAGCTTCAATGTGACAATTGAATAGGAGGGCCGTTTGTGCCTGCCAGTTGGTTACTGAAGTGCCCCATTGGTGCCAGTGGCTCTTGTCTAAAAATGTCTGCCTCTTGAAAATCAAATTTGCTGTTTGTACTTGTTAGATGTTATTTCCAACCTGTATCCCTTACCAAATATTTTTTCCCTTTTGTAGTTGGGAGTTACTCATACCAATTAAGAGCAATTTCCCTATTAATGAGCAAATTTGCAGGAGATCAGTCGCAGTGAAATAGCACTTCTGTGCCTTCTAAAAATCTTYTATGTAAGTTTCTGTGGACATATCTAAATATTTTGGCAGCTAAGCTTTTTTTTCCTAGTTGTAAATTTTAATCAATTTTTTTTAACTTACAGCTAAATATTAGCTATACAGACCTTCAGATTTATCTTTTTAACCATATGGTGTCTAAAGAATACCATGGTGATGTGACTGTTTTGTTTCAAGAATAGTTCAGCTTAAAAGTCAAATCTTTTTTTGATGAGGTAATYCAGTATACAGCCTGAATCTAAAACTAACTTGTCTCGTATAGTGGTGCATCTTGAAGCTGCACCTGATCCAGGCTGCGTGCCCTTGATAGCAGGGCTTCGTGGCGGGATTTTCCAAGCATTCCCCAGGACTCCCARCTCTTACTGCTCCTCTCATGTCCTGTTGCTAGCAAATGTGAGGCCTGTGCATCCCAGCAGCTCATAGATCCATGTTTGGAAAAGTCCCTCCCTGGGCATCTCGGTTGTGCGCCCGAGGTTGTTTGTCCCTGGAGTTATCTCTAGGTCTGCTGGGCTCACTTTGCCTAAGGATGCCTTTGTTAGGTTAATGTAAAGCTGCAAGCTAATTGCGTATGTTTCTTGTTACTTGTATTGCAGACAAACTAGCAAATTTGGAATGACTGCTCGGCAGCTGCACTGTATGGTCATGAGTTGGCAAATGTAATTAAAAAACACATCTTTGCTCTTTCTCCTCCTGCTTGCTGGGGTTTCCTTCACTTTTCTATGAAACTGCTTGTCCTGACAGATTATGAATATAGAAACATGCATTAGGAATTAAATCTGCCTGCAAATATTAGAATAAATACTTCTTTTAGGTGTTTTTGATTATATTGTGTAGAAGGACTACCTGTTCGCTTAGAAGAAATATGACCACTGGATGCCAGATAGGAACAGCAAAGGATATCATTGCACGTGTAAGCATTGCTTGGATGGAGTGATGCCTGAGCTGCTGCATCCAGCTCTTGAACCCTTTCAAAAAGTTATACTTAAGGCAACCATAAACTTGATTATGCTCAGGATGCGCTATAATAAGGAAAGTAATTTCCTAGAAAGCTCCTGTTGAAACAGCCTATCTTGGTAGCTGTTTTGAGTCAGCAGCAAACCTTGGAAAAAGACAACCTGATCTCTTTGTCTTAAGCGTTACACAGACTTMTAAAACTTTGATTTTAATATGTCTAAGATTTAATAATTTGTCTGGTGACAGACTTGGCTCCTTTTGAAGGAGATCTTGACTCTGTCACAGATTCATTATTTCACATGTTTTGCTGCATTCATATTTRCATCTCTAGAAATACTGATGGGCTCTTGTGATGCTTAAGAGGAAATAATTAGGTGTCTTAACTAGTGTCTTGGATTCATACTGAGATTGGTGAAGCACAACTACGAAGATGCGCTGATGTTTCCTTGGTGTTAGGTTACTGCCCTCCCTCGTGTGGTGTTTTCGTTTTCACCATGCGATTTTTGTGCTGTGGTAAGGAGTGGGTCTGACTCCCTCCGTTCAGGTCAAGGGAACCTGGCTTTGATCTGGATTCTTTGCTGGGCCGGGAGTTCTGGTGGGTGAGGCGAAGAGACTCTTACGTTGGTCAGAAAGGAGTTAGGAGGAGCACTGCGAAGAGCTTTGAGCCGTTGCAGGGAAGGCGTGTGCTGTGGTACTGTGCTGGCCCGCGCTGGCAAGCGAGCCTGTCTCTTATACATGGCTCCCGTCAAAATATTTCCAGTGTAAATTACTGCTTTTAGTCATAATTCTTTGAAGTATCCTTTAAGTATTTTGCATAACATTAATTAAGGCTTAGCAGAGTTTGGGGCTTGCAAAGTCTCACAGTGCAAAGATATATTAATTTTTTATAAAAGTAGCAATTTGAACATCTGTCAAATGTTGGATAGGAGGGAGGGAAATCTCTAAGATTGTACCGGTGGATATGCTTGTATAGCTAGGAGCTCTAAAATGACGATCTAGCATGTACCAGAAACTTAACTATATGGTGTTCTTGTAATTATAGTCTTATTGATAACGCCATGCGCACAAAGGGCAGAACGCAGCTTGTTCAGACAGATGAATTTTGGTATTCCTTAACTTTTCACTGCTTAATTGGAAATTATTAAGTGACCTTTAGTTATATATCATCTATAATGACTGCGTAAGTGCTGTCTTTTGGCTGTTTTTAATAATAAGCTGCTCTGTTTCTTGGATCTGGGTAAAATTGCCAGGACATTAATTAGGTAGCATGAAGTCTATATTTTTTCCCTCTGACCATGAGAACTTTGAGTGACTCATTTTCTTTTCACCTTTATTTCCTCCCTCTCTTATTCTGTGAAGTTCACTGGAACTTGTGCTAATTGTGGGCTCCAAAGGAGAATCAAAAAAAGAAACTGCTTGTCTCTCAAGCGCCTTCTGAAAATTGAGTCATAGATGTTACATTTTAAGCCAGCAGAATGTTTGATTATTCTACTTTTGACTGCCTTTAAAATTCTAGTTGCCATAACAACTTTATTTCTTTATTTTTAGCACATCAGTTGCCATAACAATAAAATATAGCTTTTTGAATGTAACCATTTTTTTTCCTCACTTTCTTGCTTTGTTTTGCAAAGAACCTTTTTTTTGGGAGGAGAGGAAATATAGCTAAGTTTTTCCCTGTGAGCACTTTGATTAGAACATAAGTAGAAAAATAAATTCTTTCACCCACTCTTACTCAGTTTCTATGAGAGATTTTTGACTATTAAGTGTTCTCACAACTTGTGCACAAAAATGAATGCAGATCACTGCATTAAACCTTTCTGTGGTAGAAAAACTACTATTGGAATTTCATTTTATATGCATTCTATTTTGTACATTAGAATATTTTAACTGTCAAAACTGTCATTTTTATGTAATTTTTTTGTTGGATGGATGGCTGTCAATAAGGTATGGGCAACCGCTACTGATCCAAGAAGCGTATTATTTATTTTGCACTATTGATAGCTGTCCTCTTTGTTGTTTTTTTCCTTAGTGTAAGATTGTTTTGAAGATTACTGATAGTTTTGCAGCCAGTAGCTCCATTTCTGTCATGTAATACTTTATCTTATCTTTCCTTAAAAGTATGGAACAAATTGTGCTAAGTTTCTTCTGCAGGAAGCGTTAGTGATGGGATGGATGTTGTGCAAATGCTGTGCTCCTCTCCAAGCCCCTTTAATTCCACTGGCCGTATAAAAAGCTTCCCACTAGCATGTTATGAAGTTAAAGCAGGTAGAGTCGGTGCCTGCCTTGCTTCCCATATGGCATTTCTTCCTGGCAAGCATCGTTTAGTTGGAGGGTATTATTTTGCTTGTATGTTTATATGCMAAGTACTGGGTGGATATATGTGGTATTTCATCAAAATATATGAAGAGATTTGCACATGATTTTGAACAGAAGGAAGAAAGTTATTGGTGAAGSAAGTTAGACTTGAACTTATGAACTTGGCCTCTATATTTCATGATAGTATCCTTTCCAAAATGGCTTGTATTTTCTCTCCGAGATTTAGCAATGCACACAGGGATTTGCCCATTAATTGAATGTGATAGGGCCTGCATGTAGTTAAGATGTCTCGATGCTAGTGTTTTGTACAAGTAGCTGCATCATAAAATGAAAAACTAAGTGATGTAATCGGCAGCTGCTTACAGCATTTGTGCCATATTTTTCATGGAAGCAAAGGTTACCTGTATCGATTTTTTTTTGCTTTTTATTTTTTCTCTAAAGGCATTAACAGATCAACTTTGACTTCAAACATTTGGAATATTTTTGCAAGACCTAAAATCAAGCTATAGAAAAGATGYTTTTAAAAATAAATCTATCCTGTTACAGAATTTCTAAGGCAATGTGATAAAATACACTGGCAGAATTTTGAAAGTGGAATAAATGTCCAAAAAAAAAGGCGAAGTCATTGGTGTCTCTCTGGACATCATAAAGAATAGAGATTATAGACTGTAAAAGGTGAAATTCAATTCTTAGGTTCTATTTTTCGTTAAGGGAATATTTAAACTGTTTCCAGTAGTGGCAAGATTTCTTTTTTTTTTTCTTGGAGAGATGAAACTATGACAATTTATTCAAAAGAAGAAATATCAAAACTGTTTTCTCGAATCACATAACATTTTACATGTGTGAATTTCTAGCTATAAAAATAAATGTGTTCATTATGTAATACACTCATTTAAGCTGAAATTCTCTAATTAATGGAAGTTCAATGTATTTAGATGCTATTAAACTTGAAAAATAATTTTTGGGTGTTAGAAGATTTTTAGAAGCTAGTCTAACTCTGGAGGGGGRACCCCACTTTTTTTCAGTACATCTTCTCATGTTGCCTGGTTCTGTGGGTTACCAAGAAGTCCCAACTGAGTGACTATTTGCTAAGTTTTCCCTCTCAGCAACATTTGGCTGGATGCTGTTCCCAAGCCTTTCCCTCGCCTGGCTATTGAAGCGAGTGTATGCTGAGAGATGGTGCTGTGGTGCGGACCTGGGAGCACCAGCTCTCCAGCAGTTCTGGCTGTGAGGAAAACAGGATAGAAAAGAAGCTGAGACTAAAATCCAGAAAAAGAAATTGTGCCACACGTCRGTTTATAAATAGTTTTCATGCCCCATCCTTTCCTAGTCCTCTTTACCACTTCCTCACAAAAGTGGCAAATTAGTAATCCTGAGTAACACCTTGCTTAAAGACAGTCTTCTGAAATCACAGATTTGCTTGGGTTGTTTTCAGCTTTATTGTTCTCAGGAAGCAGGGGGCTGGTGTTACTAGTTCAAATGTGTTATCTGTGCTACATGTTCCTCAGCAGCACAAAGGAGAGCCTAGTTCTCCCCTGTCTTTGCAGCAGCAACTGGAGCTACGGCTTTTTCTCTTGAGTGATTCAGGTTGCTCAGGGCTGGTACGAGCCCTTGGCCCCTCTTGTCTCCTTGAGCAAGCGTTATTTTAAAAGCTCTAGTAAAGGAAAAGTTTAACTGCTCTRTTAAAGGAAAAGCTAAAAGGGGAATGTGTCACTTGCAAGCAGCTCTAAACATGAGCCTGCACGTGAGGTGGAAGATGTTTCTGGCCAGCCCTCTGGACTGGCCGCTCTGGGAGAACCTGCTATTGCTGCTTAGCTGGGGCCGCATCCGTAGCACCTGCATCTGGACCCACGTGGGATGCATCCGGGCACTTGTCACGTAATCGCCGGCAGTGATTTTTAGTAGAATAGAAATGAAGTGAATAATTCGGAAAGATTTTAAAACTCTTTTTTGAGGGAAAAGAGAAACCAACTGTGCAGATGCTGCGTGTGTTGTAGCTTTCAGAACAGCTGCATGGTCACAGTAGCCATGACTAGCTCATAATTCCAGGAGTATTTTCTGCCATTAGTCCATCCTGTGTGCTGTGTGAGTACATGTTTTGGTTAAAAGAAAGTAGACAAGATAGTAGCAGGTTTTGTTTATTTTTTCCCCATATTGAGATGGAGGAGGAATTGGAAGTGTGGAGGGTGGCTGGTCATAGAGTAGTTTGTGTGAGAGGTGGCTGGTCAATACGAGTAGTTTGTGCAAGTGTGGCCTCTAGGCAGGGAYTTCTCAGGTATATTTTAAGTATGAAGTGGAGGCAATGCTTTGGGGAGAATTTAAATAATATTGGGCACAAATACATATACAGTAAGGTAATGCAGAAGAATTACAGTAACATTTTTATTTACTTGAACTTTTTTCCCTTTGATTCATGCAAGCTTGTGCTGCAAGGCTGACATGCATGTGGTTAAGAGTGCTCTGCTAGTAGCACCAGGCTGATGCTTGTGTTGGTGCCTTAGTGGCTGCTGCTGTGCAGACCTAGGCTCTTCACTTGCTACTCGAGACTACAGCAGATTATTCATCACGTATACTCATGAAATCAGAATTGGTTCTGTCTCCAAACATCATGCTCTTGTTTTCAAGAGAACTTCTTGGCTTACAGTAATTGAAAAGTAAAAGCAAGTCATCTTTTTTTGATTTGATTTTTTTTTTTTTAGTAGCCTTAAAGTTTTTTTTTTTAAGCTATGGTGAAATGCAATTGCTATTAATACAGCCTCAGCTTTATGCTTGTGCCAAGATGGTTAGAATCCTTTTGAACATAAACTTTCTAGGTCCTGCTGTGCTTTCAGAACAGCAATTCAAATGCACCTATGAACTGTTATTCCTAGCCTGGCAGACACAAAATTATTAGTAAAATACAACTGTGTCAAAGTGCATCTCTAAAACATGTTATTAAAATCACCTTTTAAATATTATTTTAAAATATGGGGAATGATTCCTGCAGAAAAAGAAAGGCTAATACTATCTTTACTTTTCAGACTGTTCTTTAGGTTTCAGAATTTTGTTAAGGTTCTCTTAATTGCTGGNTTTTTTTTTTTTTTTTTTTTTTTTTTTTTTGTCGTGTGGCTTATTTAACAGGTAAAAATGTTAATTGTCTCCTGTAATTAATAGCCAATTCATTTCTCCTCACCCTTGTGTATTGCCATGCAGAGAGGCAGTGTGTTACAGTAGGACTGCTGCGCAGTACAGGGCTTTGTTGTGGTACTTGAAATACAGAGGGGCAATTTGGAATGAAATGCCTTTGCTTTCAGACTGCAACTGTGCTTTCACAAACCATTAACTAAACATTAGACACGTAACCAGAAGCAGAGGTTACAGGGAAAAGCAATGCAAGTAGCAGTGCCCTGCACCAGGATGCCTGCGGCAGTGGTAGTTAGTAAGCCCGTCTTGTTTTGCCAGCATAATTTTTTTGAATCTGCTGTTAGTTTAAGGGCAGCTGGACTAGTTTTAGTGAGAGCCACTAGTGACTTTAGTGACCCTGATTGAGGACCTGTGTGATTTCCCCTCCCCAACCATCTTAAGACAAATCTTCCTCTGCTTTTGTCATTTTATATGTTCTTCAGAGTTGTCAATTTTCCTTATTTTTTCTGCTTTTCTTATCGTATATGCTCAGTTAATAAATAGCATGCTTGCACAGGGTTGCTCCCAAGTACTGCCTTTCAAGCAAATACTGTGTTTAATTGCTGAGGAATGCTAATTATCATCAATCATTAGACCTCAACCACAGCATTTCTGTCAAGTAAATTCACTTCATAATAGTTTGTAGCAGGGTGTTTTATTTTGATTGAGTTGAAGGGTAGGAGCTTGGTGGTAYGTGCAGCTCTGAGCTGAGCTCGTAAAGTGAAGCCTTTTGTCATAGGAGGAATCACAATGAATAATGTTGAGGGAACCTCCTCCCAACGGAATATATTCCTTAGTGTAAAATTCAGAAGGCTAACCATTTAATTTAAGATCATGGGTAGGACTCTTTAAAATTTATTCTAATGACTTATTGTTTATTAAGCATATGAATAATAATAACTGGTTTAAAATTTCCAAACTTTTAGCAGTGTTAAATGTGTTTGTTTAATAATGGAACATAAAAGGGCTGGACAATGAACTTAAAATATGAATGTCCGTCTTTCCCTACTGATTCACCACTGCACAGCAAAAAATATCATGTATTTGCCCATTGCTAGTTTTGTATTACAACATCCTAATTTCTTGTCGTTTATATGACACCAGCTAATATTTGTCATTTGAGAAGTAACGTTGGAAAGAAAATGG
This sequence comes from Nothoprocta perdicaria, assembly GCF_003342845.1. Lineage (NCBI taxonomy): Eukaryota > Metazoa > Chordata > Aves > Tinamiformes > Tinamidae > Nothoprocta > Nothoprocta perdicaria. Next base: position 15,815 of record NW_020455635.1, read on the forward strand.
GGCAGTGAATTTGGCAGTGAAGCAAAAGAAGAGTAGATGGAAAAAGTAGATAAAAATTAGTTAACCCCCCACTTTTTTTCCTAACTGTGCAAGTGTGTCTTGCCTTGGTGACAAGTTGCAACAAGGCAAATTCTGACTAGATACTGGGGGGAAGAAATTGCAATGTGTGATGAAYAGGGGATTGTGGCAGGTGACACACGGAGCCGCCTTCCAGCCTAAATTATGCTGTGAGCCTCATTGCCTTGAGAGGAAACAGTGCTTGGGAAGCAGCTCTACATCCCAAGTAACAAATAAAATGGATTTCAGAACTCATCTGCCTTTGAACCCCACAGTTTCTGATATTAAAACAAACCCCACATGCACTTGAAAATCAATTCACTTTTTAAGGTAACTACTGGTAGCCTTTCCTCTCCTATCTTTTAAAGCTGTGTTTACAGGAGAGCTTTATAGAACACTATTTTTGCAAGCATTAAAAGCAAAWCCAGGGTGTCTGTACGAGTTGCTGGTCACATAATTGCCTGAGATACTGGAGATCAAAAAAAATGCAACAAACAGTTTTGTTCTTTAAGCTGGAAAGAAAGCGGTGGGGGGAAGAAGAAGAATTTAGTTAAACAAAACAAAACCCAACAGAGTTGAGTTGGGAAGAGGAAAAGAAGATAGGGGACTGGCAGACAGGTCTTTATACAAATTGCCATTCAGGTCTACATCTAAATAAATAACTAGTACTATGTTTTCTATTGCCCGTTCTCAGCTGCATCTCCCTATGCTAATCAATGTCTTATTTCTTTTAAGATTTTGGAGGCAAGTATTGTGCATTTGGTCCAGTTAATCAGGCAGTCTGTTAACAACGAGCCTGAAGGACTCAGAGCTACAGATGAGGGGTGCAAAGGAGATAGTGGTTTGTGTATTGCAGGAATTGCTTCCATCATCCCTTTTCTTTACAAAAGGGGAGTGAGGGGGTGAGAGATGGTAACRAGTCCTTTTCCTTCCTGAATACAAGTACTAGGTAACAGTCTGTTCCTTTGCTCAGAGCTTGCGGCTCTACCTCTGTGCTGACATTTCCTGCCTGAGCAGCTGTGCTGCCTCCTCGCAGGGTCGCACACAGCAGCGCTGCTTTCCYGTGCTGTTGTTCATAGGCAGCCCCAGGTCCTGCCTGCTCACCTCTCTTGGCAGCAGGATAAGCTGGTGAGTCTTCTGCACGGTACCTTCTGCTGCTTCCAGCTCATGCAGTTCTTAAAGGAAGGTCTTTATTGCTCCGTCCATTCAGCTAAGGCACCATCAGCCCGTGCACAGGGCAGAGCCAGCTCTGGCATTTATTTTATGGCAGTTAGATGGCCTAGTGGCAGCCATTAAGTTCTTCCAATATTACACTTTCCTCTTTCTTGTTTTCTTTATATGCAAATAATAAAGTCTAGACGTATGTTTTGTTTAAGACTGTCCAAGGCTTAAATGTCATTATTCTACAGACAACTGTTTCCACGTAGCTTTTTGGTATGCTGCCTCTGAAACAAAGTTTCAGGATTGCTGCATCTTGTAAAATCCTGCCTGGGATTGTGTAGTTCTGTTAGGACTAGCTGATTTCTGTTTTAATTTTCACTTGCCTCTGAATGTACGTCAAGTAGAGCCCAAGTTAGTGCCGTCAGTCTGAGGCAGCTTGTGCTGTTTCCTTCCCAGAAATGCCACAACGAGGTGGGAGCTGGGGGGCTGGCAGCTTGCGGCAGCGCTGCTGGCAGGGCCGGGAGCCGGCTCCTCTTCCCACGAGGAGAGCGCTCAAGCCCCCTCGCTTTGGAGCCAGCTTGCTGCTTGCAACTGTGGAATCGGAGCCCTTCCCGTGGGCCAGGCCAGCTGACAGAGACTGCTGCTGCTTTTGCTGTTCGCTCCTACCTGGTTAGCAGCACTCGGGGTTCTCTGCAAGCCCTGTGATGCCAGGGTGGCAGCAGCATTGGTTAGTGGGGCTGGGCCCACTGCATGTGCAGGAGCTTTCATACAGCCGCTGCCCTGAGAGGAGAGCAGGGTGGCTGGCATGCAGCGGTACCGCTACCACTGGTCCTTTTAATTTTAGGTGTAACCAGCACTGTCTTGTCTCGTGGCTTTGTGGCTTCCTGCCAGGCCTTTTGAGATGTTGCAGCCCTGTGTTTTGCTTGTGCTAGCCCTGGYGGGGGCTGGCAAGGCAGGGAGGCACCACGCTCAACCCCTCTTCCCGGACATGGGCCTGTGCACCCGTGGGAGCAGGAGGGCAGGATTTGGGAGCCTCAGCACCACGGTGCTGCAAGCCGCTTGCTTGCCCTGCTGTGTTTGCTGCTGTTTCAGCTCTGTGTGACTGCTCTGAGGTGCTGCAGGCTGCGCTCCAGCACAAGGAGCCGGGAGCAACTCAGCAAGATTTTGCTTGTGCTTTGCCCTGCGACTGAGAGAATTTGAATCACTGCAGCTGTCTGGTTTTGTTAGACTACCTGAATACCATCCTTGACAGAAGTGTTTGACTTATCTATAGCCCCAAATCCTGTTTGGTGGTTGCTGTTTTCATACTGCAAATGCTGCTTCTCCTTGAGATGTGGGGAGGGAAAGGTGAGATGTGTGCTAGCTCTTGTGACCAAACTCTGGCTGCTTGCTCTGCTTTTGTGACCCAGGAAGTAAACAGGAGTGCTGCGTCCCCCCTCCGTGAATAACAGCCTCCCTTCCCTGGATGGGAAATGTGTCAAGTGAGTTAAAAAGCGGGTGCCCTTTGAGAGAGGGCCTGCTAAGTCGCACGTGCTTGTACTGAAGGTGTTTGCAGGCTAGTGAAACAGTTCAGAGCTGGTGCATGGTTGGGACTGGATGCAGATGAGATAAAAAATAACTTTTCCTATACAAGCTTTGTTTGAGTTTCTTAATTTTGTCTTTTAAGCAATTTTAAAGACTGTTCATTTCCACCTCGGGCAAATATTTGAAGAAGTTAGGTGGCTGTGGTCCTGTGTAACCCGTTCRTTGGAGTTAGCAGCAGCTTGTCCTAAGCCGGTGTCCAGGTGCATCTCTCGGGGCTGCCCCTGCGGCCCGCCCGGCTGCGCCAGAGGCGCCCGGGCGCGCTGCGCCGCGCGGCTGCGGGCGGC
>NW_020455635.1:19272-273982 GCF_003342845.1 Nothoprocta perdicaria
CCCCGGCGCGCACGGCCGGCGCGGCGCGAAGCCTCCCGCGGACCCGGCCGCTTTCGCAGGGACGTGAAGCCCGTGCCAGCAGAAAAACTGAATGACCTTGGAAATCGCTATCTGGGGCTAGATTGATTCTCGCCGCCTGTCTCCTGCTCTCAGGAACTCTACGATTAACGCAGATTTAAACATTTTAGGGGCCTTTTAAAAAACAAGAACGTGTACACTTAATAACTAACTTAATGATTCCTGAACTAACGAAGCATTTGCCTAAAACTGAACGCAGAAGAGGTTTTCTTTTACTGTATGCTTGCTCAGAAACTACCAATAAAACAAGCAAGGCGATGCCTTGCTTTTAGAAGAACATTCTTTTTAAGAGCAGTTATTTATTCTGCTGATCAGCTGATAAAAGCAGAAAGCTTCAAACTCCCTGGAAGACGGGGCAGACTCCGGCTCCGGACGACTCCCGGCTGTAGCAATGGCCGCTCTCCTGGGCACGTGAGCGTGGCCCTTGCTCCCGGCAGGATGCAGGTGGAAGTTTCTGCGCCCCTTCTCTGGGGGGCTGTGAAATGATTCAGGTGTTGCTGCAGAGGTGAGCAATATCGTGGATGTACCTATGAACTCCTGTGCGCTTGGCCGCCGTGGCAGAAATGGCATAGTTCCCAAAGATAGTGATTTTTTAAATTGCCATGACTGAAAATTTAAATTCAAGAGGATTTATTTTGTCTGTGGAGACCTTGAATTATGTTTCTGGCATTAATAATTGTAACGGACTCTAACTGTTGACAAGAACTGTGAATATTGACATAAACCTCCATTTTTTTCTTAAATTTGATTTTGATTTTTAAATGAATAGACATGATCTTCCTCATTGTATGCAAGATGTATATTTTCTTTCTTGGGAATCAGAGGAGCAATCTGCCTTCTCCCTTCAAATAAAATTCATTATTCATACCCAAATAGTGGTGAGTCTATTGGAATTAACCTTGACAAAAATGTTTTCCTTAGCTTTCTAATCAAATAGCATGGATGAGACAGAGTATCGTCTCCTGAAGGGAGCCAAAAAAGACAGCCTGATCCAATGAACTCTTCCCTTTCCTCTCCAGTCATTCTTTGGTTTAAATTGAGACCCTAGAAATATTATCTTCTCTAACTGCTGGTCCAGGAAGCCTGAATTTGCTGAGATTACTCCCTCCCTCCTTCTTCCTCACCCTGTTTTATTCCAAAGTAACTGCCTTTCTCAGGAAAATAAAACAATCTAGATTTCCTCTTCCTTTCCTGGGAAACGAATGTGTCTCTTCAGTGTTTATTTCCTATCTCACAGTACCTGTTTGTTTTAGAAGTGCCTTGTATTTGCTAGAGATTGGTCAAGAGCACTGGACAAGCTGATGAGTGGCCTTTCTCTTTCTGGCTTGTTTTTTGTTTTTTTTTTCTTTCTTTCTCTCTTTCCTTAAAGCTAAGGTTTGCCAGAGTGATGCACTGATGCTGAGGAGGCATCAACAGCTATGGGACTGTAACCCTGTCCAATGTAAACACTGGCAGTGTCTACAGAGAGAGATCGTGAGACGCTGAAGCAGAGTGTAGCTGCTGCTAAGCAGGTCATCTGCTCACTAAGGCTCAGATTGCAGTGTACCCTAATCATAAAACATGAACCTGTCCAGGCGGATTGAATGGAGGACTCTGAATGTGAGCAGTAGTGTTATGAACATATCTGAGCATCTCTCCTGCCCTCTTGGATTTGGTTACTACAATGCAGTTGACATCTGTATCCTTGAGACAGTTGTTATTGTCTTGCTAACGTTTTTAATTATTGCGGGTAACTTAACTGTTATATTTGTTTTTCACTGTGCTCCACTTSTGCATCATTATACCACCAGCTACTTTATTCAGACCATGGCCTATGCTGACCTTTTTGTTGGAGTTAGCTGCTTGGTTCCTACTTTGTCGCTGCTTCACTATTCGACAGGTGTCCACGAGTCCCTGACATGTCAAGTTTTTGGATACATCATCTCCGTGCTAAAAAGCGTCTCTATGGCATGTCTCGCTTGCATCAGCGTGGATCGCTATCTCGCTATCACAAAGCCTCTCTCCTATAACCAACTGGTCACACCTTGTCGCTTGAGAATCTGCATCATCTTGATCTGGATATACTCTTGTCTGATCTTCTTGCCTTCCTTCTTTGGCTGGGGAAAACCTGGTTACCACGGAGATATTTTTGAATGGTGTGCTACCTCCTGGCTAACTAACGCCTATTTCACTGGCTTCATTGTATGCTTACTCTATGCTCCTGCTGCCTTTGTCATATGCTTCACCTATTTCCACATCTTTAAAATTTGCCGRCAGCACACCAAAGAGATAAACGATCGCAGAGCTCGGTTTCCTAGCCACGAAGTGGACGCTGCTGGGGACACTGGCCACAGCCCCGACCGCCGTTACGCCATGGTTTTGTTTCGGATAACCAGCGTGTTCTACGTGCTCTGGCTCCCTTATATCATATACTTTCTGCTGGAGAGCTCTCGGGTGTTGGAAAACCCAGCGCTCTCCTTCTTAACGACGTGGCTTGCTATAAGCAATAGTTTCTGCAACTGTGTGATATATAGCCTCTCCAACAGTGTTTTCAGGCTGGGACTCCGGAGACTGTCAGAGACAATATGTTCATCTTGTATGTGTTTAAAAGACAGGGATGTACGGGACCCTAAGCCGAGAAAACGGGCTAATTCCTGCTCTATTTAAAGAGAACTGGCGCATGTAATCAAACATGGAGTTTTGATAGCATTTGATATATCTGGAAACTTGCCAGAACAGAAATATTTACTTGAATAGTTTGCTATGATCTTAGAGATGAGTTGAAAAGGGATTTCAAGAAAAGGAAAAGGCGGCTATAAGAGGGGTCACTGAACTTAAATACAGCTCTTGAAATAGTGAGGAGACAGATTCAACAGAGAAGATGAAGAAAGTCAAAACTCAAATCTTCCAAACGGCATGAAATAACTAGCAGTCAAAGGAGGTTCCTCATAAAACCAATTAGTTAGTAATTACCTTACATTTTCCCCCTTGTAGAAAGGTTGTCTTATTATCTTTGTATCCAAATATACTGTAGCCTTCTGAATTTAAATATATTTAAGAGGAAACAACAACACAGTAAGTGGCTATCCGTAAATTATATTCCTGAGGATTTAGAATAGATGTTGCAGATTATTAATCTCTTGTACAATTTTCAGTTGTACAAATAATCCGTAATGCATAAAACATGCTCTGGGCATGATGCTTTTGGATAAAATTGCACATTTTGATAACAATTTTCACAAAACTGCTCCCTTCCATTTTCCCCTTCCTGAGCATTCCTGGTACTGTTCTACAGAAGTGGCTTGGTTTGAGGGTGCCTCCAAGGCCACCTGATCCTCTTTTCCTGCAGAAAGAAACAGCCTTTTCCAACCAGCTGAGTAAGCGCAGTCGCCCCATGTTCAATGACTTCTTCAGCCTTTCATTCTCTTGATCTTGTTAAATTAGCGCTCAGTATTGATGTAGTGTCCTTTAGGGTGTACTGAAGCTTTTCCTTTATCRGCTACACAGATAATCCTAATGCAAATATGATAATGACACACAGCAGTGTGCATCACTGCTTAGAAGAATAAAAATAAATAAGAGAACCTTTTCTTTGGGAGGTCTAAATAGCTTACTGTTGTAGCTGCCAATCCTTTCTGTGAATCGAGCTTGCACATACTGTACTTTTTTTCTTTTTTTTTTTTTAAGAGAATTTGTAGTCTGTGCCTAATGTTTTCACAGCACATGGAACAGGTCAGTGCTACAGGATAAAAAAAAAAATTGCTTTAAAAGAAATACTTCTGTGCAGTTGTTGAATAGATATTTGTTCATGAAGTGTTCTTGGAGGAGGTGACCAATACAGTTTAGTATTAAATACAGGGAGAGAGCTTCAGTATTTCCTTTTGTAATGAACTGACTTTCAGGTCCAGTGATTAAATATTTTTGTTTTGCAGGGGTACATATTAGGGTTGTGTAATAAATTGCCAGGGGTTCAGATGCATGACAATAAATGAAATATTTAAATTATTATTTTTGAACCAAATGTAGTTTTCTTAGATGGTTATTGGCTTTTTAAAAAGGCCCAATTATTGATCATTGGTGCCTTTTAACACTGCACTATTATTCCTTCTCTTACCAAAATGCGTGTGTAAAGATTGTGCCTATTACTTTTTGTAAAGGAAGCTGAACCACACTTGCACACTGGTGGTTTGGGGCTCGATCCCCTTAAGTCTGTGCTCTTTGTTTTGTTGAGGTGGTTCTGAACCCCTGTACATTTTTAAAACTGTAAGAAAGCTGAAACAATGGAATAAAGTAGTATTATGTATATCAAAACCAGCCTTGGCTTTAGTTCCCTGATGTTATGCTCTGTTCTCTTGGAAAATGCTTTTGGGTTAGAATTTAAAAAGAGCTATCTGAAATCCTAAACTAAAAGCTGCTTACTTGCTGTCTTCAATGATTTCTGCTGTTTTTTTACATGGTATGGTCTTGAAAGTGGGTTGAAATATGACTTGAAACGTTCCTCCAGCTAAGCAGAGCTGTTGCTGACAGTTATCCCTGACAGATACTACAAAAAATGAGCGGTATTCTTTGCACATACCTCATCCTGCTTCACGTCTCTGGGATCCGTTTGTGGCTGCCTTTTGCAAGCTTACTGCTTTCACAAGGCTCTCCAGGGCAGACCGCTGCTTTCGAGAGCAGCGTAACTCTGACTCTTCCCCTAAACAATCTTAGATCTTATTTAGCAGTTATTATATTTAGTTTCCCAGTAATTAGTCCAGGAACGTGCAAGAATTAATCCAGAAACAGCAAAATATCTAATTTCTCCTAACTCCCCGGGCTGGTTTCATGCCAGCGAGGTAGCTCTGTAGCTGCACAGCTCGGGCCCTGATGTAGAGCCCTGTASCTGCACTCTGCGCTCGGACAGTTCCCCACTCTGGCCCTCGGTGGCGTTCCTGGGAACAAGTTTCTGTGTGACCTCCTGACCCTTGAGTGCAGTTCTACAAAATACTTGGAGTTTTGCAGACCTCTTCTTAAAAGCAAAAAACCCAACCTGAAGGAAATAGATCTGTGGCTAGTGCAGTACTGTAATTACAGATACAAAACAGATGCATAAGCTTACACCTGAGTATTCGTATGGCCGTAGTTGAACYCTGCCTGTGTAACCTCAGCAAACGGAGCTGATGTGCCGCGACTTGCAGCTTTCCTGCCTGCACACGGGGGCTCGGAGAGGCAGCTTTGCGTGGAAGAGGCTGCAGCAGGAGGCACCTCAGCAGCCAGTGCGCCCGCCGCCCTTCGGAGCAGAGGTAGCAGCGCTTCCCTCCCCGCCGGCCACCACCGCCTGAGCCTGGGGGTTTGTCAYGCGGGATGAGCACTGCCTTTCCCCTCAGGCTGTGGATAGATGGAAAGAGCACTATAGAAATGCACTACCCTGCGAATGAATGATAGGTTCCCTTCTTTAATATTTTTTTTCCTTCAGGCATGTGTGTGATAGCTTACATGGATATAAGAATGCTAGTTTGCTTCTCTGGGCCCTCCATCTCAGTTGCTGGGAAATCACGCTGCTCTCTGTACATCTGAGGCTCCTGGAATCTGTCAAATTAGGCATCCCCAGCACAGCTAAATCCTGCCTTCTTTATTGCTCTTTCCAAGGACACAATTTGACCAATAACAATAGCCAGTCATATGAATGTTTAAATTTAGTAAGTGGGTTTCATTTTTCAAAGTATTTTCTAAAARCATTATTTTAAATTTTATTTGAGGAAGTTTTGTTATTGTTCTATAAATGCTGGCTGAACATTCCAGCTGGTGCTGCAGAGAACTGCGGGGCTGGACATTTTGATGAATAAAGGAAGGCCAACGGAAATTTCTGTCCCCCAATTAATCACAAAAATATTGCAAGAGTAATACCCTGCTATCATGTACCTAGAGGGCTTTATGTAATAAGTACCTAGTGAATACGTGACTTGATACTAACCAAAGAAGTYGACGTGCACAACTCGACCAGCAAATCAGAGCTGGTAATTGCATATAATAAGCAAGTCTCTCCATCTCCTCAAACCTTGAATCGCTAGAAGTTGTTAGTTCTTTACAACATTATCCAGTCATGAGAAAAAGCAGCTTTTTATAAGTAACATGTTAAATAAAAAGGTTAAATTGAAGAGGTATCATAGGTTAAGAACAAAAAGTATCTACAAGGCTTCTTCGTGCAGGTAGATTGTTTTGCCACTGTATTTCTCTTAAACCTGTGTAACAGAGGTTATGTAAAGATGGATCATATAAGAGTTTTTGAAATCTCCTGTCTTCAGCCTAGGGAAAAGTTAAAAAAAAAAAAATCATATAGTGGTAGCCAAACTGTTACCAGATAAATAGGTTTAAAGTAGTATTTTTTTTCTTTTCTTTTTTTTCCTGTATTTTTCCTTAATTTCTAGAATTGCTGGATTAAATTTCTTCTTAATAAATGATTATGTATTCTGTAAAGCCGCAGAGCTGGATTTCAAATGTTTTTCCTACTGGTCATGTAATAATAAGATTTTTTTTTCATTTTTGCTTACAAAGCCATTCTGTAATTGTGTTTAGAAAAACATGGTGTATCATGCTTTGTTGATTTTCATGCAAAATCTTTGTGCTTCCTCTAGAGAAAGATTTGGAGTGTTTTGCTCTGCTGGTGGTACCGTTCATAGAGACAATTTGTGAAGATCTTTTATAAATAGCATTTATAATGTTTTTACAAATATTCTTCATTCATGTTAGGCGTTTGAATAACCATAATCCCATTTAGATTTCATACTCAGAAAAACAATTTTTGTTTTATGTATGTGTGTGTGTGTGTATATATATATGTATATGCATATGAAATAGCTTACCAGTCAATACTGAAAATCAGCTACTGAGAAAAGTGTATCAACTAATGGTTAGCTATGTCATTGGCTTTTTATCTAGCATATAACAAATGGAGTTTAAATAGAAGCAGAAGTTGTTGCAATAGTATATTGAGCTGATGGGATATGCATCAGCTTTTATACTGCCACAGTGGTTTCTCAACATGAAATTATTTTATCTATTAGGATTTGCAGCCAAGCAAATAAATAAATGGATTTTTTTTTTAAATTCTGCTGGTTGGGTGTTGAGGATCCTTGCTCCTGTTGAGCACTTGCTCCCTGTAGGACTGTGCCTTTCAGAAATCACTAGACTGAGCTCCGATGATGCCCTGGAGCTCGTTTGCCAAGGAAAAGTGCCAGCCCAGGGAGGGGGGCACAGTGTCTATGTAGGTGACAGGGACCTCCCCACCTGCCCTCTGGGAGCAGCTCAYGTTCCCATCCTTCCCCTTCACTGCCACCTAAAGGACAAGTTTAATTCTTTGCATTTATTCCCCCCTCTCCCCCTTTGCTTTTCCCTAGGCCGATTTCTGGGAGGGGTGGTGCATCATTTTCCTAGTGATCTGAATTGCAATTATTTTCCCTTTTTTTTTTTTCCATAGAATATTTTTATGTCTATTGCTGAATGGTGAAACAGACATGACTTGGTTAACCTACTGCTAGCTGATTTTTTAGGGCTTTTTGGAAAAGGAAGCATCTCTGAGGTTGTTTGCTTATCACTTAACATATTTTTCTGCAACTTAAATATAGTATCTTTCAAAGACTAGTTTTTTAATTTAAATATGTATGTATGTACATATATATATATACACACACACACATACAGTATACTGAATTATACAAAGATCTTTACAGTCAGTAAACTTTATTTTAAACCAGTCTATGTAATTTCTACAGTTTCTACAGATTAGTGGGGTGAAAGCAGTTTGGGAGGTTATTTAAGATAACTTCCTACTCACGGATTTTTCCAGTCACTCTTCCTTATTTTTTTCTCCACCTGATATCAGGAAAATCCTTCTAAAAATAAAACTTGAGGTCCATGAGTTGTAAGTGCTACAGGAACAGTTTCTGCATAGAGAAAAGGCTGTAACTGGCTCTGTTCTCTGACATACTCTTAAGAAAATRGCAGCAAAAACTAATTTTACTTTAGCATCCTTAATTTCAGTAGATTTTTCCTTTTTCAGAGTTATGTGAAGGATAAAGTGAACATACAGAAACCTTAGTGCTTTCAGCTATGTTGACAGGAGGCCAAGAAAAGCAATTTCAGGTAATAAAAGCACCTGAAGATCTTTGAGATTCCATCACAATGTTCTGTAAACTGGAACCAAACTTAACCCTCTTGAGGAGAACATGGCAGACTAAAGAAGGCAAAAGGCTAAAGTCTCTTCTAGTTGCTCTTAATCAGCAGGTGGCTCCAATTGAACCTAARCAGGTGATTCTGCTCACAGGTAACTTGTATAAGTGCAGTGATTGCCAGAGAGAAAGGGCTTGCTGTTTGCATGCATTATTTGTGCTGCCTTAAAGATTATCAGCTAAGTTTTATTATCAACATCACTCAAAAAAGTGACAAAAGAAGAAAGCTGAGAAGAAGCAGCCCAGGCAAGTCTGTATCTTGCTCTCAGTATTTTTTTTTTAATTTTAAGTGAAATCTGTACATTTATTGACTTTATTTTTCTTCTATGTGATATTGAAACAATTTTCTTTCCTCATGGAGGTAATCAGTTTTAGGAGGGATTTAAATGAAAAATAGGATGGGTAAGTATCTCAGGGGTGTGTTCCCTGGAAGAAAACAYAGCATGCTAGTTGTAGGGCTTATAGGTATTTTTCATTTTGTATGTTCCATATAGAAAAGTCTTAGAGTATTATGCGGGAAAGCTTTAGTGTGTGCATGATCTTTCAAGTATTACTTGCATATTGCTGTTGTCTCATGTCAACATTTTGAGTTGTAAATGGGCAAATAATATTTTCAGTTACTGGAGAAAGCTGTTTTTACCCCCAGAAGACATTCATTGTAGYTCCTAGGGCTTGAAGTGTTTATTAACTGACTCTTGTGCTTGGGTTCTCATTAGGTGCTTTATGGTAGGAGAACAGAGCATCTGTGTCTCAAGGCAGAGTTGTTGACTGCTCCTCAAGTGAATTGCTGCCCATGTCTTGTCAGGGATCATTCCACGGGGGAGCACAGGTCATGCTGTGTCKTTGGGTGCATGTGCCTTGTGAGGGGGGCTCTTTTCTTGCCTGAAATGGTGTATGGAGTTAGCTGGATTAGGCTGTCTTATGTTGCCCTGTCCCCWGTGTCTTTGTTCTTGCTAAAACCATGCTAAAACCATGCGTTTACCAAGTAAAATCTATGTTGTTTTGGAAGGGATAAACTTTGCTATTTCTGACTAAAATTCCTGGAGATCTTTTCTAGACCATTTAAGTGTCTGGTTCTGTGTCCTGGCCACACATGTGGTGGGTTAGGCTGTCAGCATCGCAGGAGCAGCAGAGACTTGCCCCAGCCTCCCCTTRGCTCCTTCTAGTGCCGTTGCTTGGGTCAGGCTCTGAGGAGTGAAGGCCGTGTGTTTTTTCTCTCTTTGTGTCTGTTGTGTGCTGCCCATCTTCTGCAGGAGGGATGGGACGGACAGCTGAAGGCARTTATGTCTTAAAGGGTTTCAGCAAGGCTTTTGCAGGGTTAATTGATTAGACATTTTAATAGGAAGGCAAGTCCTAGTAGTTTCTGAATGATTTGTGTACTAAGACAGTGACTTGTTATTAGATCAAGAACAGATTAATCTCTTTCTCATCTATCTTCATTACATGAACAGGMTCTTCAGAAGAAAATCATACTATCATCAGGTTACTTTGGGCACTCCTTTTTTTTTTTTAAATGAGCTTTAATGCAACTGGGTCTAGTTAAGGGTTGAGAGCATATAATGGCAGGGCTTCAGTGGTGGTTTTTCCCCTTCATTACAAGGGCTTGGGGACCACTTAGTGGCTAGAGTCAGATAAGCACTAAATGTGTACTAAAATAACCAAAGCCAAAACAGTGAACTCAGATTGTAGATGAGAGCCCTTTATCCAAACCTACTTTGCCTGTAATACTGGCTGCTAAACGTTGCCCAGGTAATTACCTGTGTTAACTCATTAAGATGACTTTTTAGTCATGAAACTTAATAAGTGTGAACCTAATTATGAGATACTATAATTAAATTATTCTTTAGATTTTTAATTATAGTTACCCATGACCTTTTTTAATTCAGGAAATTTTCTTTGGGAGACCTTATTCTTCTGTGACTTAGTATCCTGGGAGCTTGCAGCCAATTATTCCTTTTCCTTTGTGGATTGGATATTTCTAGCTCTACTTTGCTTGATTTTTATTTTGGTTGAGTGTTTGTGTATGTATATTGTGTGGCTTCCTTTTTAAAATTAATCTATGTTCTGCAGATACTTRAGCGTGTTCTTTGCTCGAGTTGTGTAAAAGCCATGTGAGAATCTCAGGAAGATGGTGCCCTTTGACAGAAACGCACCTGTTCTGCAGCCTGCTTAGGCCCTGTTCCACGGGGTTTCAGAGAGGTGCTTGTTGGCGCACCTTGCTGAGCCCATCTTGGGTGTCCTCAAGTCCTCAAGGTTGCAGAAATGGTTTCTGCAGGTGTTTGTCATCTGAGAATGTTAAACAGGAGAAGGAGCAAGCCTCTTGCAGTGCACTAAAGTATTATTTGTCACTGATTTTACCTGTAAATGTTACTAACTAAAGCAGTTTTTTTTGGTCGTGAATCAGCGTTTTGGTTGCAATTTATGGAGGTACTTTATGTTGCTATAGCTGTTCTTGGTATTTCCATTTACTTTACTGAAAGTACGTGAGGGTCACAGCGTAAGTGCTGCTGAAAATTTTCTGTTTTATCTCTGTATATTCACAGTTCCTTTCTGCTTTATGCAATTCACTTAATGCCTGTATTTTTACAGGTGCCAAAATAAAAATGATGGCAAACAAGGTACAGTAAAAAGGTACTAAAAAATAAGGGGGGGGGGGGAAAGGAATATTTATGTGTTTATTAATGAACTGAGTTCTTCTGTTCTTTTCAGAAGCTTTGTCGAGTATAGTTTAAAGTATTTGCTTAATATGCAGTTACTGACCAAAAAAAAAAAAAAAAAAAGCTTGAGATACTAGTAGTTATAATGAGGAGACCTATTAAACATGAGCCCCTTCATCATGATTTGTCTGGATCTTGTATATTGTGTGTAATTTTGGTCCATGGGCATCAGTCTTGAGCACAAGGAGCTCCGTTTCTCTGAAGATGACTTGAAGGGACTAACATTTTTCAGCGCAGCGCAGGACAAGCTATGGGGGACTATGAGAGGTCTACAGAGCCGTGAATGTCATGGGGAAGATCTGTTGGCCATAGTTGCTCATTGTGTGTCTTCTAGTATAAAAAGWTTGAATTGAAACTGCAGCAGGAAAACAAACAAAAATCCCTTTCTGCACTAGCTGTGGGTGAGCTGTGACATTTGTTAGCAGAAGATGCTGTGGATGCTGAAAACTGGCATGAGCTTAAAAAGTGATCTGGGAAATTTGAGGAGAAATAATGYATTAATGTGCTGTCATCACATGTCTGGCTCAGGGGACCATATGCTGCAAATCATCAGTGACTGGGAGACTTGAATGGGGAAGCTGTCACTCTCCATTTATCCTGTTCTAATACTTTCCCTAGACATCTGTTCCCACTGCTGCTGCAGACGCTGTTAAAACTAGAGGAGCTATGGGTGGACCTAAAATGTCTACTTTTATGTTAGTGCTGTTACCTTGCTTTCAGCTTACTACTGTGTGAGTACTAACCCTGGGTACTTATTTTCGGAGGCTGTTCGGAGAAAAAGAAAATTCTYTAACAGCTGCTGCTTATGAGGAAAACTCAAGTGAAAAATAAGTATGTGGGTATGTGTGGAAGGTGGTTGGGAGAAGAGAAGGGTCAGTGTGCACAAGCGTCCCCATCTTTTCTGGCTACCGAAGTAAAATGTCACTGGGAGCAGCACACCACAGGCTGCCAGGACTGCTGCTAGTTTGGATAATCAYGCTGGAAGCGCTATCCCGTGGTGAGCACAGCAAATATCCCCGTGAACCACAGCAGGGAAAGGACTGAGGCATGCCATTCCTGTGCACTGGTAGACAGGAACATGCTGTTTTATCCCCAAACTTCCCAAGATCAAGATTCAGGCTGAGCACGGGGCTGATATGTTCATCGAGCTGGTCACAGTGGGTGGTTTGTTCTGCCTGTCAACTTACCTCTATAACTTATACCTGTACCCTATATGTCCCAGTCAGAGATTGGAGAAGAGAATGGTTTCCTCCTACTCATTTCATTTTGCAGTTAGATCAGGTAATGTGGACTTGTCTTAGATAATATTGTATTTTATTTTAAAGCTGCTAGTACTGTCCTGTGAGTAAGTTGTAATATCTAGGAGGYGTTCAACAGTGTATTTGATCCTTTCATCCCAAGATGTTTTGTATAAATTATAATGGCCTTATCTTTAACTGGCATCATATTCTTTATGTGCATTTTTAATTTCCTGAGTTGYGGTTCAGCACACTGCTGAGCTTTAAGGCTAGCTTGGGTCTTTCTTAACTCAGGAGGCTGAAAGAGGGGGAAAATGTTAGACAAAATTGCAGCTTACAGTATCARTGTTTATATTATTTCATGACTGAAGATGTCTTGTTTATGTCCCTGTGGAAGGATGCAAGTGAGCATGCAGCAACCAGCAAGACCCTGGGAATTTTTTTTYCTTACCAATTAATTACTTGAGAACCAAAGAGTATGTACTTTGAAAAATAATGTTCTTGTGCAACAGATTTTGAAATTTCAGGTATATATTTAATTCATATTGTTCCACTGTAAACATTAGTCATATTATTGTGATTTGAAATATTGAAGGTTGAAGGCATAGCTACCAACAAACACTTCATATTTCCTACCACTGTTTAGATTCATATACACAGAGCAGTTTCAGTTAACAGTCAGGAAAGTGCAATATTTTCATCAAAAGGCATTTTTGCAGCTTTTAGAATATGGTAGCTCTTTATTAACTATGTGTATATTATATCCATATGTATACCTCTTCTTTCACCGGAGTTATGAGCTTCAGGTGGATCACTGAATTTTAAGGAATTTGGCTCCATTTTCTGTATTCCGTTTGAGGGATACGGAAAGCCCCAGGTCTCCTCATTTGCAGGAGGTGCAGCACATTGCACCCAGCTTGGAGCATTGCAGGAGAGGGGAAAGCATTTGAGGCAGTGCTCATCAGGAGGGAAGGACCACGAGAGAATAGGTGCATCTGTGTGCTTATGTGCTCCACTGAAGACACTATATTAACATATGTTCACAMAAATTGTGTTTCTCATATCTGTTAAAGCTGTCAAAATGCATGGAGCATTAAGCAAAAGGGGCAGTTTATTTGTTAGTTGCAGTTTGCTGCATGGCATTGCGTCTTTTCATACCATTTTCAGAATAGGTAAATTGATGGGAAAGATTTCAAAACAGTATTAATGTTTCCATTTTAAGAAAATTGTATGAATGTTAGGTTTTGATACTTCACAAAGTTGAGCTGCTGATTGGGATGGTAACTGTGAGACAGATGAGAAAGCCTAACTCTGGGATATGGGTTTGGAGCCTCTGCAGCTGGGTCCTGGCGAGCCCGCTGCTCTGGGATCCTCCCCCTGCTCCCTTGTGCAAACCACCTTGCAATTTAACAGTGCAGTGAGCATTTTCTCTTGGAATTAAGTACAGCCATATGAAAATACGAGGCACTGAAGTATGCTATCACACATTTATTCTTGCAAGATTAAACCTAGTTTTTCATTACTGTCAGCTGATGTGGTCCAGTTTGCCCTATGGAGAACTAGAACATTTGAAGCTGGAGCTAAAAGCTGAGATCTTGCTGGAAACATGAAATGTTCTTTATGGGCAGCACAAGATTCTGTTCTGTAGCAGAATGTCCTGCTCAGAGCACACAAGATGTTGCTTAATCACGTGCTGCTGGGTTGAGCGGGCCATGGGGTGTCTTCTGCAGAGCACGAGGTTCTGCTGCTTATGCTTTTGACCTTCCCTCTGGCTAACAGTAAAATAATGCCATGCACATCCATTGGGCTGTGCTGGGTGCTGTGCTCTTAGGACCGGACAAAGCAGCAATCTCTGTTCTATGGGAAGTTGCCTGTGAGTTTGGCCTCTTCAGCTCTTCCTTGTGGCAATGTTTCTAGCTGTGTTTGAGTGGACCTGCTTTCCTCTTAATCACTTTCTGTCAAAATTAGGGCAAGATTAGCATACATTAAATTATTACATTTATGTTTTGTTGTTCTTGGAGTTTCTTGAATTCACAGCCTAAGTTGTGAATTTAGTGTTTTAGGAGAATGTGAACAGTGTTTTCCCATTGTTAGAGCCTGTGTGCTTGTGTACTTGTGTATATCAGCTTGCTAACTGATAGAAACATATGGAAGCAGAAAAATGCTAGCAAAATCATGTTCCCAAACCCAAGGGTATTTTTATAATAATTTTAGTGTTAATGTTAGAATTTTTTAAAAGAGCATCTATACCTATTTTTCTTCTTTTCATGATGTATCGTTTTGATTTTAAGCTGATTTTCAACAGTTACCATAAAAAAAGTTGTTTGTTAATGTTTTTGGTTTTCAGCACTCTTGGTTTTAAAATTTCGGGTCTGGATTATGCCAGTAGTTCCAAGTTGCAAAATGGGCAGCTTTCACTCAGCAGTTATTTCATTACTTTAATTAAAAAAAAAAAAAAAAATCTCCCCTGAAGGTAAAACATTGTATATGACTAGACTCCGCAGTCTGGCTTTCCAGGCTTTCATATCTTCATTTTAGACAGAACTGATCGAAGTAACGCTGCAGCCACGGCCTTTTCAGACTTCGCCTGCTTATGAGCTGAAAACGCTTGAAGAAGAGGTGAATATTTGATCACATACACCGAATTTCATACCAACAAGGCAGGAGCTACGAGATGTTCCAGACATATTTTAGTGCTCAGCTATGCGATTATATATATGTGTCCTAGAGTCGGTGTGACAGAGCTGTAATTCTATTACAACTTTTTTTTTGCTTGAACAAAGTGTTCTGTATAGGGTTATTGCTGGGGTTTATATAACGCGGGAGCTGCTGCCCAGGCGAGRCTGAAGCAGGACGTCCTTCCTCGCCACCCCGTCGCCCGCAGAGCCGCCATCTGGGCCTGCGGGTTGAGCTCCAGAGAGGGCCTGGACGCCATCCAGGCCATGTTACCGAAACCTTCAAGCGAACAGGACAAAGTCTAAGCAAACGAAACCACTGGGCCTTGGGGATGCGTTTGGGGACCTCACGGCTCTTGCCGCAAAGTCTTTGTTTCTGAGAGTCAGGGGGGGCAGTTTTAGATAGGTCTATATTTTCAATATTGGAAGAAATTCTGGCTGAAATCTTATGGYTTATTTTTGAGCTTATTTTTTCCTTGTGTTTTTGTCAAATGCTGCCTTCTGGAGCAGTGCTCTTTTTGTGCTTGTGGGGAATTAATTTATTTCTCCCAGTAGGAAGGAATGCGGAGAGGCTTATACAGCCATTTACCATTCTTAGCTTTATTTTCTAACCATAAAGCACTTTAATTTCTATTAATCATTCTTTTAGATCTCTAAGATTACTTGGAAGATTACTTAGAAAAGCAAAGYTTTTTTAATTGCTTTTCTCTCGTGATGACATTTCTTAAAAAAAAAAATAAAAAAATAAAAATCCATGGATTCAAACTTTATCCTGGTGCCTTTTCAGTCTCTTGATTTGTTCTGTTCATATTGCTTAGATTTTAAGTAACATTATTTCATTTCTGGCTTCACAGAATCACAGACTATTCAAGGTTGGAAGGGACCTCTASAGATCATCTAGTCCAACCTTCYTGCTCAAGCAGGCACACCTACAGCATGTGGCAYAGGGCGGCATCCAGGCGGGTTTTGAAGACCTCCAGAGTAGGAGACTCCACAACCTCCCTGGGCAGCCTGTTCCACTGCTCTGTYACCCTARCAGTAAAGAAGTTGCTCCTCACCTTGAGCTKAGATATAAATTACCTACCCAATAAGACTGCAAAATGTCACGTGTGTGGGGAGGAAGAAGGTTGCCTTGGTGCTGAGAGATGAGCAAGGGCTGATTGTGCAAGTTCTCAGTGATTTTTCCCCCCCCTTTTTTAGAGTATCAGTAGTTATCTTTTTCTATATCTATCTTTTCTCTCTTTTTTTTTTTTCCCCTCTCTGCTCCATCTCTCATAGATCAGTAACCTTGTTCTTCTTTCTAATGTGCTGTGTCTGTAGCCAATTCAGATCTTTATTTGAGATCCATCTTCAAACTTCAGGGAGTTTATGGGCTCTGAGAAGTCCCTGACAGAAGCTGTGGCATTTGAATGGCCATTCACAGGCCTCCCATCCAGGCCCTACTTAATGGGGGTTGGTCTGTCAGCTACTGGGGTCTTGGTGCTTTGGGCTTGCATGGCAGATAGCTGTGGGACACTTAGACTGAAAGGTCATTCTCAAATGCCTTCCAGAGGGGCACTAAATCAAGAAAGACAGCCTTTTTTGAGACAAAAGTTGCATCAGATGACTGAGAGCTTTTGCATATCATGATCATCTTGGACACGGAAGGTAGAGCAACCTTGCAAACCCAACAGAAACAGTTGCAGAAGTAGTAGGTTGTGCTTCTTGAAACAGATTCCCAGGGTTTAGGATCATGGTCCAAAAGGAAACATCTGAACTGGGTAGCTGCAGGAGCTGCCTGCAAGGCCTGGAATGAYGTTAAGGAAAATGTAGTTTGGTGGAGCCTCTCAAACATGGACTTGCTGAACTCTCTCTGTCTTACTGCCGCAYGGCATTCCCTTCTGCAGAACCTTATGGATATTTATGGAATTAATGGATAGCTTGATCTTGCTGCGTTTGAGTGAAATCTAATTTCTATGTGTGTTGYACACTTAACAAACTTGCCCATCATTCTTTTCTCTGGTTCCTAGGATATGTGGTAGAATGAGGCCACTCATACTGTTCCTYAGCTAATGCAAGAGGCGTTTTTAAATGCTGCTAGGTGGGTGGCTGGCAGATAAGAATAAATCCCATTTCTTCTCTGTTGGAATCAACAGCATTTATTTTTCTACCCCTTACATCAAGTAGGGATTTTTTTAACTGTGTTGATGCCAAGCAGACAACATCCATTCCTGCTCTGCACTGCTTCCAGTCCCAAGGTTTATACAACCAAGGAATTAGATGAGTAGTAAAATGTTTCTTTACAATTGCACTGTTAAATCTATATAGACTATCTCCATAAGAGCCTTAAATAAGAGTTAAAAGGTATTGGAAAAAATGTTCTAACTCCGCCAGACCTACAAATTTTAAAAGCTTGGGTAAGTTGCTTTTAGAGGTCTGTAACATTTTCCTAGCCTATAGTAAGTAGAAGGCTTACTCARGAAGGTTTGAAGGCTTGGAAATGTCTTCATTCAAGTGTGATCAGAAGCATCTAGTTTTGCTGAGCTGCATTTTATAGAAAGAAACAAACAAGCGAAAGGAAACCTTGTGTGTACTCTGCAAGGAAAACAGTATGAAAGAAACTTAAATTGACATTGATAAATTTGTTTGGCACAAAACATWTTCAAGATCCCAGAGTTACTGTTTTAGAAAAGTTTATCTTCCAAAGTCAGCATACTCCAGAATGTGCCYCTGTAATTTTTGCATTATGYTTAAAAAAGAAAGGCACTTAAATACTGGCTGCAATAGAAGCAACTTCTGTTATCATTATGTAATAAATATTGTRCAGTGAAAAATTAATGACTTTCTAAATACAAACTTTTTCATCCATTTCCTGCTTCCAGGTCAAGTTAGTCACTTGTGCTTATGGCTGTCCTAGGTGGACAAGAAGATGCCAACAATATGCAAGCCAATAAATTCTTAAAATTTGGATGAAAGTAAGAGCCTAGCTTGTTAGGGCAGTAAACCCCATGTGTAGGAAATAATTGTTCTCAGCTACAGCTGTTTTTCTAAAACCTCAATWAAATAGCAGGGTAATTTTGTTACTTACATGGATGCCACCAATATGTGGAGTCTTAAATCACTGCTTGTACAATTGCTGCAGCATTACAACAAGGGAAGGTTGTGCAATTGATAAATGGTACTGACAGTAGTCTCTTGACTCTGTACATTTATGGGTAGTGTGATTGCAGATGAATTATTAGCTAAGTGTAAAGAAATATACTCTTTCAGGGTGCTGTTATTTGAACTAAAAGACTTTATTCAAAATAGGCAACTAAAAGATATAATTACTATGGAGAAGTATTTTGACTACTGCTGTAGTGTTTCTCAGACTATTCTGTTTGCAGGTGATACTGGTTAACTGACTTGAATGTATGAAAATTCTGAACTTTTTCAAAACTGAGCAGCTTAGAGGAATTGATATGAGGACAACTAGTCCAGAATTGTACAAATTTTGTTTGGGATTTAGGTATCAGGATGGTAAAGAATGCTTTGCTCAATCTTTAAACTAGCAAAGAGAGTTTTTGCAAAGAATGTTGACCTTTCAACCTTTTCTTGCTCAAGTCCTCAAAAAAAAAGTAGTAATTCCAGTTTTAAGAAATATAAAGATGGTGTTTGTACGTATTTTTAGTCAAATAGCTATCTAGTTGATCACAGATAAAGCAAGTTCATGTCTTAAAAAAAAAAAAAAAAAATCCATCCTGCCAATAGGAGAGGCAAGGAAGACCATGATTTAGTGAAAATACATTTGAAGTCCTTACAATTTATCTTGGCGCTCACGTTCATATACAGTTTGCAGATAGTAGACTAGCTAACAATTAAAAATTGCAAGCACCTTTGCTTTACACATCAGTGAGAAACCCTCCATTGCCCTCTTCTTGAGTGTTGAAAGGAAATACAAATTGAAGGAAGACAGGAACCCACTGTGCGTTTGGGAGGATTCATTTCCATAAGAAATGAGGCTAAAATACATTTTCACATGCAACACTAATAGTGATGTATTGGTGGGAACAARTTTAATGAAGAGCTGTCTTATGCATTTACAGGATAAGATTGTTCCTGTAATTGGATGCTGAAAGCAGTCTTGTTATTTGTTGCAAGGAGTTGCAGAGTCGCCGAAGGATTAAGGTTGGGAGAGACCTTTGGAGAACATTGCACAGGATTACGTCCAGGYGGTTTTGTCATAGGAATGATAAGAGTGACGATGAAGCCTTTAAAAATAAACAAATATATTAAAAAAATGGAAAATAGAAACAAAGCACATGAGCACGTCTAATGGCAAGCTGGTGTGTGGATGGTGCCAGTGCCAATGTTTAGTCAGCAGTATTAATGTTGCTGAAACAGAACATGTTTTTCAGGATGCCAACAGTATTTTATAAAGCCTGTTCAACCAATTCAACGAAGTGATACTTAGAAAATAATAGGAATATATAAT
Source organism: Nothoprocta perdicaria (assembly GCF_003342845.1). Classification (NCBI taxonomy): domain Eukaryota; kingdom Metazoa; phylum Chordata; class Aves; order Tinamiformes; family Tinamidae; genus Nothoprocta; species Nothoprocta perdicaria. Next base: position 38,620 of record NW_020455635.1, read on the forward strand.
AAATAYATTGAAAGTGAAGTGCATAATAAACGGACTGCTTTTGTCTGAAGCAATGCTGGAGGATTTTCAAGCCATCTGGGCTGCAGCCTTTCAACTTCAGGGGCAGTAGTTTGCAGTAAAGGGGCTGGGATTTGAGTTTCTGTTCTTATTTCAGTGCCTCCCTGGCCTTGCTGTGGGTGGATAGCCTTTAATGAGGATGGTTATAGATGGCTGTTCCTTTTCTGAGGGTGATTGGACAAGAAAATGCAAATCAAAGGACTTGATGGCCAAGTGGGTGTCACTCAGTGTGGGTGTCACTCAGGTTACTGGTAGGAGCTAAAGAGAGAGAAGTTGTGGCACTGTGCTATGGTGAAAAGAAGCTTGCTTTGTCCAAGTGTGTTGAAGAGTTCATGTTAAAACATTAAGCTTTATTATATTTACTTAAGGAGGAAAGAAAAAAAAACTCTCTTGTGACTCTACTTCAGTAATCATTTTAGGTAACATTTTTAGATACATTTTAGATATAATCTAATTTAKGTAACTTTTTTCTGAAATTGGTTTACAGTTTATTGTGTAAGCCTGTCAGTAAACTCTGAAACGTCTTCTGTCTTTGTGTCTTTTTGCAGTGCACACTGTTGTTGTGCTGGGYGGCAGCAGCATTACTCTGTCCTTCTAATTTTCAGCGGCTGAGATGCTGATAGGGGAAAGCAAGTCAGGGAAGATGCTTGTTAGAAATGCCCCTGTCCACAAAAACAGCATTCTGGCTGATGCTGGTTATACGTATACTGCGCTTAGCTTCTGGCAAAGCGATTGACACCTGCTTGAAGAAAGGGATTAGCATAAAATGTTGAAAATGTAGCATATTTTCTATATGCTAAGTGAATATGTAGTCACAGCCATTTGCCCAACTGTAGTAAGTTATTTTATTCCTAGAAGTGAAATATTAATGTAGTTGTGTTTTGTTTTTATGCCACACAGACACCTTTTGTTGTTTAACACATTATATAGGCATACAGTTTAAACTTTGTGACTTTACCAGGTGTTCTAATAATTATCATATTTCTCATCTTAAAAACATTTGATTTATATTCTTAGATCTGCCTATCTCATTGTATAATATTTAGCTTTTTTTAAAGTTTGCTTACCTGTCATCTGCCAACAAGCAGATGAAGAATACTTCGTGATACTGTAGGCATGAAAACACTTTTAAGCCAAGTAATCCCGTGTGTTTTGGGCAAAGAATCAAAGCTAGAACTTAAACCCAAGGGTAATGATAATTTATAAGTGTGACTGAATGTGATTTTGCTGAGAATACTAAACTACTGGGGCCAAGCCAGTGTTTATGAATGCAGGTTGGGGATGATTTGGAACCATCTTTTACTTTCTCTTTATCAATCTACAGATAAGGATATTATATCCTTATCTGGATTATAATTCTAAGCTATTCAAGGTCAATGGAGGAACTCACAGCTCTCTTGATAGTAGGAAGTGATACTGGGATGGTGCCAGTCTATTACCACTAAGCCTTGCAGTTACAGAGCTGAGTTTCTCATAATMAACCAGATAAAATGAGGTAGAAATGGCCACGCTGCTGTGTTGGAGCCAGGGCTCAAGGGGGCAGAGGTCCCAGCTGAGTCTGAAATGAATTTTCAGGGACAATGTATGCCTTAGTATATGTGGCTAAGAATTCATAGGGACAAAATAAGTATTTTGTTCATGCTCGGACTGTACTTTAGGACTTTCATCTGTGGTAATTAAGTTGGGATTTTTAGGGAAGCCAAGAGGCATGATGTGTGCTTTCCACTGCATTCTCTGGGACAAGCAGCTCCCTTGGGCAAGGATATAAATTACAAGTATTTCTGCATCTTTGTGATAACATTAGCTAATTAAAAAAAAGCTATAATGTCAGAGAGGTCAAAAATGAACAGGTATGCACAATCGATTATTAATACTTGAGGAAGAAAAGTTTTCCAGATTTATAGCAGTTTGTTTATACCATGGTATATGTCTGCATTTAGTGCTTTTTCACAAACAAATGTGGGGATGAGATATATAATTTATTGATATCTGTGTGGAACAATCCCATTTGAATTATATTTTACGATCTACTATTGAATTTGGAGTTTTTTATGTAGTCAATATTAATGTGTTGGTTGGAGTGTTGTTGACAATGATTAAGTTTGGATATAATGCTAATCCTGTAGTGCTGGAGGATCCAGCAATGGGAGTGGGAAAAGGGCTGGCTGGTCTCCTCACAGCACTCTTTAGTACTAATCATATTCGTTTCCATTCTTCATTTGTAAAATAGATATAATATTTCACAGGACTGTTAGGAATTTGTTAATTAATATTTATGTATAACTATCCTAGCATAGCCATGAAGGCCAAGTGAAAAATRATAAGGAACAATTTTCTCTCTAGAGCATGTTTGGAATTGTGTGCAATGAGGCTTGGTTGCCTGCTGGACAATAATTAATTACAATTTGTGAATCAATTACTTGGTAACTGAGAATTAATTTTTGGTACTGAAGCAAAAAAAATGTGATGGAAATAGGTGAATAAGGGATTGCTTATACAGCAAATCCTCTATTTTTTTCTTAATCTTTGCTTACTTAGTGTTGTGTATATGTTGATAGTGCAAGAAAGATGAGGTTGAGATGGCAATGAAGACTGTGGGAGCTCTTTCCTTAGTGGCACTTTGCCCAAGCAGGCAGGAGGTGCTCCCATGGGCTGCTGGCTCACAGGTGCCTGTCCCATCTTGGTCGCTTGGCACCTTGCCCTGTGAAGGAGCAAGGGAGGTGTCTGCAACTGCAGTGCCTGGTCAGGCTCTGTCCGTGGGTCTTACCCAGCACAGGTGCTAATAAAAGTGGGTAGCACTTGCAAGTGAGTTCAGATAAGTAATGAACCAACCTTGTTTTTTTTCTTTGGCCTTTTAAAAGTACTTTTCCCCTCCTTGCACCATCACCAAAGCTGAAACTCACCTGGCTGCCCCATGGGGAGCAGGAAGCGGGCATCTTGCTGGGCTCTGCTGGTGCCCAGTCCCCATCAGCCACGATGTGGCCACTGCTGGCTGCTGCTCCTGTGTGTAGGTGTTGATGTAGAGCTGGTTACGTGCAAGACTGAGGAGGGGAAACAAATTACTTGCATATGTATTTAAATATATAAAAGCTATTTCTGAACATGTTTTCTTCTACATGTACATGGTAAACCAATTGTGGAAATAATTATAGTATTAAAAAATAGGGGAGTTGGAATCTGTAAAGACTCAGCATTTAGAATACTTTTATTTATAAGGCCTTTGTAACATTTGCATGAGTGGAGTTAAATTAAAATAATGAGTTATTTACTTGAACACATCTGCACTAGATAAGCAGGACGCAACATTTAGTGATGGAGAACCTTACTCATAGCAATAGGGAGGCTTCCTCTTTCAGCAGAAATAACCAGCCGCTATTTTCCTCTCTTTAATTGTAACAATTTTTGAATAATTATTAGAAAATAGCAGAAGAATTTTACCCAAAGCTTTCAGTAAGCCCTTTCATTTCCCAAAATCCATTCCTAACTAAAAAAAGGGAGTAAAAATATAAACAGCTTATCTACTGTCTGTACTTTATTTGTGTCTGCTGGTTCTCTGCTAATGTCAAAGAGATGTATGTTGTGGTATTAGCAGCTCTGACACAGATTACTTTCAGATTCACTCTGTTTTTTCTGATTCCCATCTCCCAGGCCTGAGCAGTGATATAATTACTGCAGTTTCTCCTTGAGCAAAAAGAGCCTTGGCGGAAAGGAGCCTGCAATCTTGTTATTTCATAGCCTTGATTTCTGTCTAGATTGTGTTATTTCATTAGGTTTCAAAATGATTTAGAGAAGCAGTTTTTAAATTTATATTTCCCATCTTCTAAAAATGAAATATTTTTATATTCAATGCGTATAATTTCTTTAAGGTTTTTCTCTGTCAAATTTGCAGATATTGATTTGTATTATCTAAATTTAGGGTTCAAATACAAAGCATCTCGTATGCCGTTGTCCTTTAATTGTAGGGAGTGCCAAGTGGCTGGGGGCTATTGGGGAAGCCGCTGCTTTTTCTGGCCAGTTCCCTACCACAGTTCTTTAGGGATGTGGGTTTGGCTGCGCCATGCAGAGCAAGCGCTGGCGTGGGAGCTCCCTTTTGAGGAACAGCTGCTGTGGTGCTAAAATACCTCTGACAAGAGCTGCCAAAATTAGTAGAACTTTGCGATTAGGAAGGTATCAAAAGCAAGAACCTAAAACCCTGCTTGCCACAGATTTGTAAATGACTATCAAGTAATATCCTAATATTGTGAGCACAATCATAAATATTCATTTTCCCCATTTGTCAGATTGTATTTATTGTAGTTTTATATCCCACATRATCAGTTTGTTGTAGTAACATTTTAAATGGCTGTATTCGCTCTGAAATTTTATTTGAGGAGTTCATTTTTTTAAAAACATGAAAAATGAAAGGCTGATGCTTTCTCATCCTGCCTTTGTGAGTCGTCTCAATGTGAATAAGCGCAGTACAAATGTTCACATGCCTCAGTGTAAGGGACTTTTGGTTGTAGAAAAGGACCTTAGATGCCGGTAGCCGTAGAGGTGGGTTGGCAGCCGGGCGCATCCAGTGCCGCTCACACGTCGTGCTTCCCCATGGGTTCAAACAGCACTTCTGCTCTCTTCTCATTAGAAGTTGCTGTTTTTGCCACGTTGCCATCTTTCTAAAATTGAGTTTTCCATCAGCAGCTCAGTAATGATGCCTCAAGGCAGTGTGGCCCATACATAGCAGAGCCCAAGCTCCCATCTWGTCCTTCCCCCTGGTTTTTCTTTGTCTTTCACACCTGCAGGTCAGGTTGTGTTTTCCCATATGAAATTTGAACTTCAATAATGTGCTAGAAACTAAAAACAGATACAAGGAAAAGCCAAATGTAATTGTACCTACTTTCAAACTACTAAAAGCTTTTCAGGGGTATGTGTCACAAGCCTCTAATTGCAGAAGCTGGAAGGTTGGTCCTTGTGATTTCCCAGCTGATTGAAGGCAATCAGAGCTTTTCAAGTCCATGCCACTTYTCAGCTCTCCTCCTACCTCTGTTGTACATTCTTCTTTGATTGCCTTGGTATGTGAGTCAGGGAGAGATGAAAAGCAAAATTATCAAAGCAGAAGGAGATAGAGCAAACTAGATATTTTAAATATTGACAGTTTCTGAGCTCTACCTAKTTCCTTAGTGCCCCAAAACAAAGGGGCTTGGCTGTATATTTTGAGTTAATGTGTATTTATGTGTTGCACTGCACTAAGGGTGTKCCTGAAGACCTCTCTCTCGTCCATCCAACACAGATGTAAGAGAGAAGCTTTGCAAAGCAAACAGCATGAATCTTTTATCTTTTGGGATCTTTGCTCCTTCTTTCAAATTTTTAAACTTGTGTTAATGGACTTTGTAACCAGATTTTGATTTCTCACATCAATTTTCTTGTTGTTTGGTCATTTGTTGCCCTCCTGTTAGAGGGGAGCTCTGTACCTTGTCAGTACCCCTCTTTGATGGTCTGCTTCCCTTGAATGTTTGAGAAAGTGTTTCTAGAACCTCCCCCCTTTGCTTGCTCACTGGTCAGGACAGGAACTTGAAATTTTGTCCTTGGATTAAGGAGAATATAAATACTTATTTATGAAATCTCAAGGTCCCAACTTGGAGGTAAACAGCTAATGTGAGTTGGGTTTACTCTGCCTCTTGTGCTGACACGGCGTGAGGAGTAATAAGAGACTGTCAATTTGTTTCTTCTACATAAGAAAAAAATCTAATGACAACTTGTCTCTGCTACTACAGGATTCTGTAGTGCTAGATCATTTTAGTTCATCACTTCTGTTTTCCTGTTATAATTTTTGTGTGTTTGACAACTTTAATGCAGAGTTGTTTGAGAGTTGCTGTTTTCAGGTGGTTTGGTGTGCAAATAACTGAAGGAACATTTGCACAAACATTTTTTTTAATAGAGCTTTTAGAAGTAGGGAAGAAAAATCTATTTGCAGTTGGTATAATTACAGAATCAGTGGAGGGATTTAAAAATAGCAAGTCTCAGATGGTACTTGATAAAGGTAATTAAAGCTTGAAGAGTAATGRTAAAAACCTTTTGTTCTGTTGCTCTCCTGTAGTGCTTGAAGTTAAATGTTTTACAATCAAAACAGTAGCTTCTAGCCTTGAAGTCTGAATGATGGTAACTTTATCTACTGCAGAAAGGGGAAAAAATCATATTTAAATATATACATCTGCAGATAAGAAACAAATAAATTTGGAAGGGATATGATACTGGTTACCTATACGTCCAGATGGATATTCTCGTGGTAACCAATGGGGTAAACAACTGCTGCCATAAATGYCTGCAAGTTGTACTATAAGCAGATGCAGGTCACAATCTATTCTAAGTGGAGTATATGCAGTGTGGATATGATCCCAGTTGTTCCTTTTTCTGCAGTGTGATTTTACTCATAAATGTATATAAGATGATGCTTTTTTTCCCTCAAAGATATTATCTTTTTACAAGGCTGTATTTTCTGACATATAGTATAATTTCTGTTGATTCATCTTTCCTATGTAAAGAATTGGGGACCTAGTTACCTGATGTTTATTTAGAGGGACATTAATGGCTGGAGAAATGGGCAAAGAGGAACTCCATGAAGCCTAACAGAAGGAAATGCCTTGGACAAGGAATAACCCTAGGCACCAGGACAGGTTGGGGGCTCATCAGCGGGAGAGCAGCTTGGCAGCCTAGTGTCCTGGTACAGAGCACGCTTGCCAGGAGCCAGCAAAGAGGCTGCACCAGGCAGAGCTTGGCCAGCAGATTGTGGGAGGTGACTCTTCTCCTCCAGCAGCCTTGGTGACACCCCTGGAGTGCAGGCTCCAGTGCAGGGCTTCCCTGTGCAAGAAGGGCATGAACATCAAGGAGCAAATTGGGGCAAAGGACTTGAAGAATACGCATTTATATCTTCTTCAAGTCGAAGACTGAATTTAATCCTAATCTTCTCTATCTGAACAAGTTAGAGGTCAAAAGGGACTCTCTATGAGCTCTTTGTCAAGCATACAAAAAAAAAAAAAAAGACGACTATCATGAGGAGGCCTACAAAACAGAGCCACCCACGTGGTTAAGGACTTGGAGTACCTGATGTATGTGCTGCAGATGAGATAGTTGGGAAGAGAAGACTTGAAGGGATGTGACAGAGAGGGAGGAATTGTAAAGAAGATGGTCCAAGAGTCTTCTCAGTGGTGCCCAGTGATAGGAGGAGAAGCAATGAGCACAAACTGTAATACAGGGAATTCTGTTTAAATGGGAGGAAACAGTGTTTTACTGTGAAGCTGGTTGAGTGCAGGAACAGATCACGTGGAGAGTTTGTGGCATCTCCACCCTTTTAGATACTCAAATTCCAGCTGGATGTGGTTCTGAGCAACCTACAGTAGCTGCCCCTGCTCATGCGGAGGGTTGAACTAGAAGTTCTCCAAGTATTTCTTCCAACCACAGCTCTTGTCTTTGTATAGTATTACTAGAAAAACTCTAAAATTGCCAGAATTTGAGTGGGGTGTGTTCCTTTTTTTTAAGAAGGAACTTCTCTGTGCCTTTTTGCTTGTTCAGGTAGATGTATCTTTTCAGGGATGAAAATTTCATAAAGGATATATTATACTCATCTTGGCAATGTGAACATATAATTGGAAAAAAAATTGTGATGGAATCACTTAACTAAAGTTTTGTCACTTACGCAGAAAGTGGGACTGTTCCTTTTTCCACAGCTCTGCAGCTAAGGTGAATTCTAAGATGAAGGCAAAATGGATATTTAAGGTCTCRAGACTGCATACAGTTAACAGCAGTATGTGGGGTAAAGTATGTTAAAAATCATCTTGTCAGAAAGATTACATTGTAAAAAGTAAATGTGATTTATTTATTTATGTGATCTCCTACTAACTTTGTCTACAGAAAAGTGAAATAACTGCTACTCTCTAGGTAGCTTGCTGTTTTTTGGCACTAAGCTGCTGTGCACGAAGTCAGCTTTGCTGTACCTGAACACAAAGGGGAGAGGAAAGCTCTGGGAGACCCCGGCTGCTGGTATTGCGATAGCACTGGTCAGAGCCAGACAGCTGGCCTGGGACAACTCTCACCACCACAGGTGACTTCTGTCCTGAGCCAACAATCTGCTTCCTCTCTTGGGTCTTCAGTTACCATCTAAATATTTCTTGTTCCCTTCTTGTGGTCTTCTCCCTTTGCTATAGATTTATCATGCCGTTCAATATGAGGATGTTTTGCTATATCCTGGTTTTGTCTGAAAGAGAAGCGTAGTCGGGACAACATCAGCTTTTAAACTTTGAGAAGCAATTTGGGCTTCTGAATGATGTGAATTACACTGAAAGCAAGCTTCCTCTGTATCATTTGTCTTTCCCCAAAACAGCAACAGGCTCTGTCCYCAGTGAGGGTACAAGGGTGCCAGAACCAGAGTTGGGGAGGCGAGAGCAAAACCACCTCCCTCAACTTGCTCTAAATGCCTGGTGCTGACTCACGCAGAAAGTTGGAGCTGACTCTCTAAATTGGGGTATTTTTGGCTACTGCAGTTGATATTTGAGGTTTATTTTTATCTATTGCTAATTTCCACAAAACTGAAAGCAAGAACAGTGTCACAATGAAGAATAGCACTGGGCTGTTGGGGTCGGGAAAGCCAGCAGAGGCTGCCTGGCTGCCTTAGTGGCTCTTGTAAGCKTCTCCCTGCCTTGTGCCCGGTTCTTTATAGTAGTGAACACAGAGCTGGCAGCTAATTGCAGTGATACCATTTTTGTTCCTCACCTCATTATCTCCGTCTTGCACTCGCGTTCCGGGCTGCGCGGCACCGGGCCCGGCGGAGGGAGGCGTGAGCGCCGCAGCGGCAGCCCAGGAATAGCTGGGCAGATGGCAGAGCGGCTATTTATAACGGCAGCCTGTCTGCCCGGGGCCAGCCTGCCGACACAGTCTGCCGCGGGGCTCAGAGCAACGCGTGAGGAGCAAGGCAGAGCTCGCGCTCTTGACAAGCTCCCCTGGAAATGAAAGCATCAGTTACTGTTGATTTGTGCCGTTTACAAGCAGTGGCAGCTCTTGCTTTTTCCTCTTGCTTTTCCACTCCAGCAGCTCGGCCACGGAGCTCTGCGGTGCGGGTGCCGGGGCGGCTTTGGAGCGCCGCTCACGCCGGAGCTGCAGGAATGCGCCGCTCAGTGCGGGTTGGGCTGCCATGGCAACTCGGGCACCCTGCCTTTTAATCGCAACACACGCTGTATGTTTATGAAAATAATTAATGACAAATGCTAACAGGGATGTTTCYGTTGTGTTACTGATACCTCTCCTGCTGTGTATCTTGGTCTTGCCCTGCACTAAGGGAATGCAGAGGGGCAGGATTGTTAAAGTAATGTCCATCATAGGGAATTTTGTATTCCACAACAGGATCTGGTGAAGCATTATTTTCCTCAGGGTAGAACCTGGGCACATCAGGGAGAAGTTTACCATGACTGTCCAAAGCAACATAAACTGTTGCTCGCACCAAATGAGTGAAACTTGGGCAAGGAGCAGCACATGAGGCTGAAGACCCAGATGTTGGGCTGGCCTCAGGTGCGCAAGAGTGACGAGGAGTTCTGTTAAGCTTTGTGTTTGCCAAGCCAATGTTCATCCTCTAGTGGCTCTCACCTTTGTTTCCTGTGGGTGTTTGCCTGGCGCTCTGGCTATGTGGGTGCCTAGTCCTGCATGTGAGGGACAGGATGGTCCTCTCTGCCCTGGGAAAAAGGCCCAGCAGGGACAGTGGTGGTGGTGGTAACTTGACATGAAGGTCCAAGGCCCTGCGTGTCAGCAGTGCTGGGGGAGAATTTGTTTCATCTCATCCAGCCTGACACTGAAGGCCTGTTGTAGGCTGCTCCTGTTGCCTTTCTTTCCGACTGCAAACTGGGTGCTAGTTCTGGCTTCCTGTGAACAGTTAACATTGCGTTTGSTGAGACACTTTGCCATTTTAAAAGAATTAAAGGTAATCCAAAGAAAATGCTCCCTCCTAGTTCTGGACTGAGAGGTGCCTCTGCAAGTTCCTTTGACATGGTAAATCTGCTTAATCATTCCTCACGTTTTCCTCATCTCTCTCTGACCCTCAAGCTGCAGATTTTAATGCTGTAGCTGGCGGTAAAGTGAAATGTCACCCATCTCATTATCAGCGTTTCTGCTAGGTATGTGCCATGCATGAATTCAAATGCTAATGAGTTTTTTAAAAAAAAAAAATTAAAACACTTGTGAAGCTTCCTGCCTTTGCCCACAAGTAATATGTGGTAACAAGCTTCAAATGGGGACAGGCAGGCTGCCCACAGAAGTGCGCCCCGAGCTCCCGCTCTCTCCTGGTGCGTCGCCCTCTCGTTTTGGGTGCTCTCACGCAGAGTGACCTTGGCAGCGTTGCCCCTCGATGGAGCTCAGCCTTTCAGGTTTGGCTTCGGCTGCCTTCCCGTGGAGTCTTTGGCCACGTTTTGATTTCATGTGCCTGAATGGTCGCCTCTTGCTTTCTTTGTAAAGTCTCTTTTTTTTTTTTTTTTTTTTTTTGTTTCAGTGTATTTTCAAAACTGAGAAATACAACAGTGTGTTACCACTTCATTTAGATGGCAGTGAAAAAACATCTGAGCAAATCGGTGTCAAATGTAATAAGGAAAACAGAACCCCCGGGTTCTGCTGGGCTCCTCGCGTGYGGATGTGGGCTCCCTCTGTTTGAATCAGGACGTTGCCAGCCCTGACCTGCGCCCGGCCCTTCCCGCATCCCTGCGTTTGAGCAGGGCAGGAGCCGACTGGGTGCTTTGAAGTGCTGGCTGTGCTGGGCAGTAGGTGCTGTGCAGGTGCAGGGGCTCCAGCTGTCACCGTGGCCGCTGCTTTTGCAAGAGCCTCTCAGCTTCTCTTTTCAGAARCTATTTTGACTATAAATAGCAAGCATAACAAAGCACAAAGAACTGTTGGTCTATAAATTAACAATCAACTGCTTTACAATTTTTTTTTGCAAACCTTCAGACACTCAGCTTGTGTGTCACTCTTCTCAAAAAATTAAAAACAAAAMCCAACATCACTGTTGCATTCCTCAGTAATCTAACAGAAATTCAGTGTGAAAAACATCTTTGAGAAGTATATTTAATTTGCAAATGCTTTGAGAATTGTGCACTTGAGCCTGAATTTAAGCTATGCATGTAGTGTGCTTCAAATGTCACATTTTTGTGTTTGCTATCAGAGTTTGCTCCTTCRTGACCCGTAAACAGTGAGCCTGATCCCCTCTTTACTGCTGCAGTCACGGCAGTGATCGYTGGAATTATTTTGACCCAGAATAGTGTTGTTAGCGTTTTCATCCTTAGCTCTTGAGAGCTTTTCACTACTCATTTTCTCTGGTTTTTGCACCGTATCTGTGCATTAGTAATTGATGAGGATGATACTTGCAGCGTTTGTTCATAATGAATTATTTGAAAGACAAATAAAAGACCTTGCTGCAAATTTAATGTATTGCCCTTTTGTATGGGTTTTGCTGCTTTCTTAGAATGGCGCACTGGGAAAAACAATCCAAAGCAAAAGCCATTTTGTTTGAAGTTTTATGCATTATGCATATATTTTCTCTGAAAGTGCAACACGCATCCAGGGTGACTAAGAAGGATATATGCTCTTGTGTGATTTGCAAATGGAAAGACAAATCCGCCTTCTAAGTTAGTGTTTTGCATGTTAGTGTTTTGTTTTCATACATTAAAGGACATACACTTAGCAGGAGGAGGTGGATCAAGGAGAACTACAAGACGTTTTGTGTTTCAAACTAAAGTCTGTTTTAATAAATACTGTCTTCGGTGAAAAGGAGATGTCTGCTTAGGGTGGTGTCCCCTTTGACTTTTGCAGTGATGGTTGGCATATTTATTTTCATTGCAAAGAATAATAGTGTGTCCTTACATATGTAATGATAGTCTAGAATGTGGGTTGCTTAATTTTATGGTGGACCTGAGTATTAGTGGCAGTTTGAACTATCAAATTACCTGCCTTTCTCCTATAAATGAACAGTTTGACTCAGAGCTGCTTTGTGGTGGGATCTAAAAAAGGAACCCAAAGGACAAAACCTCATTGTCATCCAACACAACATGTGTTTGCTGGAGTTGACACTGCAGAATATGCCAAATGTTAAAAGGTAAACAAAGAATTTCTCATCATTTTTGTATTCTATTAGATTGCCAGATCCCTGGGGCTTTAAACCTGGAACCTGAGCTTTTTTTTTTTTTTTCTTCTTCTTCTTTCTCCAGTGTCATTTAATTTAAATTTGTATTTGACCCTGGCTTCGAGACTGTCCAGAATGCTGTGTCATTTTGTCACTGCTTTCTTTGGAAACCACAAATTTTGCCAGAGTAAAAATGTTTTTAAAATCTGTGTGCTGGCTGAACTTCTGTGATTTGTCCTTTTTCCAATGGAAAAGAAAAAAACAAGGCTGAACTAAAAATATTGGACTATGAACTTGAATATAGTTCACTGTTGATTAAGCCACTGTCACAGTACATATTTTCAAGATAAACAGTGTGAAAAAAGATCTAATGGACTTTAAAAGCTAGATCAAAGCATTTCYAGCATTAAAGCTAGCATTATCCATTAAGTAAATGGCTCCCTAGCTTAGTCTGAGACATGTCCTATTTTGCAACTTTATTTAAATTTTCATTATTAAGGGATTACCCTCGTTTTCCAGTAGTTTTTCAAGAAATTGGGAGTAAGATGCAACATTTTTTGCAAACCCCGTAGGTAAAATATCTTCTCATTTAGAGAAAATCTGGAAGAAATGGCAGTTGTCATGCTGAAAAGTGCTGTGCGGAGCCAGGGAATGAGGGACTCCAGGTGTTTCCTGGACACACATTTTTTSTTTTGCCTATAAATAGCAATCAGTGTTTACAGTTACTGATTCTTTGTAGAAAAAGAAGCTGATATATTTAATGGAAAACTTTGTACCAGATTCTGTCTGGAGTGAGCTCTGTTTTTATATAGTATTTTTGGTGTTTTCCATTTTTATGTTGTCGTTTGACAGACATTTATATAGACAGATGTTAATCTTTTTTTCTCTGCTTAGTGTCTTCCTGAGAGGCTTAAACTCACTTTCCTATAATAACAAATTTAGCTTTTGGTCTTGATCTTGGGAATGGGAATRCGCTGGTAAGACTCACTGTTGCTAATGCCCAGCTTTTTGAACTGGTTGATGTTTGCCAGTTAAGCTAATTGTTCATCATTCTTATTTTTAAGAATGTAGTACCTTAGATGATGTGCTGGTTCAGGTAGCGTTCCCTTTATGGGTCATAGACATAAAGCATTTTGGAGAGGGCATTTTAACGTGAAGATCRTTGTCAAGAGTGTACCCTCTAATGTGCTCTAATGTACCCTCTAATGCTGCTTCCTGTTAGTGAATGTGTCTCCAAGCACATGGAGATTTCAAAAAGCTGGTGTGAAATATGGGGTTTCCTCCACAGAGGAGAGAGCATCTCCCACCCTGGTTTAAACTTGATTTGTGCAGTGTGATGTGACTTGGTGTGACTTGTTGCACTGCAGTTAGCTGTTCARCAGCAAACTCTGTTGGAAGATTGTAGATTTTGCAAATATGGTAAACTAATATACCTGGAGTTGCTTGCTTTCTGTGTGTATGTTTAATTAGACATCCTTTCCAAGGGGAGGATGTCAGCTAGCCTGTTTGTTGGCCCTTCCCTCTTAGTGATGCTGTCATTTTTTAAAAACACAACCTCTCTGGGCAGCCTGTTCCAGGGCGCGCTCACCCTCACAGGCAAAGTTCTTCCTCGTGTGGAGACGGAACTTTCTGTGTTTCAGTTTGAACCCATTGTCCCTTGTTCTGTCACTGGCCACCACCAAGGAGAGTTTGACCCCATCTTCTTTATGTTCTCCTCTCAAGTATTTCTACATGTTAAGATCCTCTCTGTYTTTTCTTCTTCAGGCTGACAGGCCTTGGAGTAGCACTCTGTGCATGGCAATGAATGTGTATATGCAAACTTGTTAATAAAAATGGGGAAAAGATTTTCTCTGTATYGGCTATAATGATCAAGCAAAACGGAATAAAACGCCGAATTATAAAATTATATTTAATTGAAGTGTGTTTTAAGAAAATACATTTGACTTTTAAGTTTGTTTTTAACTTCATCCTAATTTAGTTGTACTTAAATGTTACTTAGCTTCTGACTCTTAATGTAGCATTACTGTAACAGGGAACCTAACTRAACCCTGAGTTTAACTGCATGGCCTGTGCTTCTGTAGCTTTAAAAGCAAGTGCTGCCCCATGGCTCTTCTTTTGTAGTTTCTTATTATTTTATTGTGTTTATATATGTTTGTATTCTGTGCCAGAGGGCTTGTATTGAACTGGGTTCAGTGCTGCCTTTTCCTTATGAAAGTAGCTGCTGCCATGTGTGTCCCAGTTGCTGTGTGTTGTGATAGGATGGGGAAGGCTTTCTCAGCTGCGGAAATGTCCGAGGTACCAAGAAGGGCAGSACTGGGCCACTTAGGATTTTCATACTTAAACAGCTTCTAATTTTATTCTGTTGGAGCAAATGGGCACAGAGTGTCCCAGATCTTGTTTGCTTTACTTTGAAACTCCAGGAGTTCGGATAAGAGTGATTCACTGTGAAGTGGTGGCACTGCTGATGTGCTCCCATAGCGGCCACTGTCATCAGAACAACTAGAGTAAGCCAAAGGGAGCGAGAAATARGAGCCGGGTATAAGCTCCCTTGCATCCCTTTAAGACTGGAGCACCCCTGGTACCTGCTTATTCTTATTCACCCCTATATAATGTACTGGAGAAATACATTTAGATACAATGGAAATTAGCATATAAAAAAGTGATAGACCTTGAAACTAAGTTAGAATTTTCTCTGTGTGTGTGTGTGTGGGCGCGCTGTCTTCGTACTGCCTGCTGGTTATTTTTATGTGTCTCTGTGACCAGGTGGATACTTTCTAGTGTCAGTACTCTATTGATCTGAGTCTCTGGTGACACTGAGTCTGAGTGAATTTCAAATAGGTATAAAGCTGAAATGTAGTGGAAAAAATGAAGCCTCTCCCATTCCTACTCAGCACTATAGATTAGAGGCTAAAATCTAGAGCAGGGCCCATTTCTTTGCAGCATGCCATGTTCTCCCTGCTGTCAGAGGGACTCGGGGCTTGCTCCTGACCAGGATGTGTCTCATGGCKAATTGAGGAGCTCTGTTTCCAGGACCTGCTGCCCTTGGTGCCGGCACTTGCTCGGCACGGGCCTGGGTGACTGCGGGCTTGGTGTCTGTCTGCTGTTGTTTGACAGACTGCGAGAGGTCTGGGGAGGAAATATTCCCTAAGTGTTTTCCAAACTGTAGATAATAGTATTTAGTAAATTTRTCTTTTTAAAAAAGGCATCAAACAGAAGAGAATAAAACCTTATGGACAATGATATACAAGCATTATGTAACTTTATTTACCAGTATAACACTCTACCACCTCCACAATGATTTCAATTTTAGGAATAAAAATGCTTGGCATATGTTAATTGCTTATTTGTGGATATACCCTTTTAGGCTTACAGATAAGGCACTTGGTACACAGACATTAATATGAACTATTGTGTATGTGCAGAAATCAAGCAGGGTCTGACAGAGCCAGGGATGAAAAGCACGTCCTCATACAGCCATCTTTTCTCCCCACCTGAATGGGGGGCATCTGCTGCACTGTTTTCTGGCAGTGAAATAAAGACTTTAAGATCAAGATGCAAAATGATGGTGACGTTCTACTCCCAACAACTGAAAGGGCTTGAGTCTTCATTCTACTAGTCTGATGYCAATGCTAAGTGATGTGTAGGGCTGTCAAGTCAACACAACCACCAGTCTGTGGGTTTCTTACATAAGGACTGGAGGAAACTGATTCTGAATCATTGTTCTCTTTGTGTGATTTTTTTTTGTGATATCTTCTATTTCTGTCCTCTTATCTCTATAATTTGCTGATCCTTTTCTAATTTGTAGCGATGTTGATCTTAGTGGGTCGGGAGGATGAGTGTTTCCAAAAGTTCATGCTTCAGAGTAACACGGCAACCTTCCCAGTAAAGAAGATGTAAAAGCAATGTTGTTATGGCAAATACCGATAGAAAAGCATTGAAGGTACCACATGATTGCTTGAATTATGTAGCTGCCATCAAAGAGAGGATCTGGGAGTAACTGAATAGGTGTTTTTACTTACTGGAAATGTTTCAGTTGACCGGAGGTCTTGCTGAAGTATTTCTGWTGACTTTATTGGAAGAATTCCATAGTTAACAGAAATTAGGGACAGATGTTTCCTTTTTCAAGAAATAATAGACATACTTTAGCAACTACAAGCTTAAACAATTTAAATGTTTTGGCAGATTGAGCTGTGTCTTTAAATCACCTCTTCCTTGTTAACACTCAGAAACAGTGAAAACACAAACCAGATAAACTTACTAGGTATACAGCATTTTCTTTTTATATTAATATTTTGCTAGTAGCAAGCAATACAGCTGCTAATGGTTGGGATGCATTAGGAGGCACCTATGTAGCTATGAATTGGGTTAGAATTGTTTTGTAGAACTGAAGACACTCAACTGTAAATGAAAAATCAACCAGCTCTCTGGAAATCTTAAGCAGAGCAGTTAGTGATCACCTCATTTTGATTTCCAAAATAGGTAGATTTATTTTCAGAATTTGTAGCAGCATGATGAAGAGACTCTGACTAGTTAGACTAGTTAGACCCTGAGTCAGCTAGTTGTTTGGTTACACTGTGGGAAACTAATCTACTTTTATTTTATAGAATAAAAGTTCTACTTTTATTGACCAAGTTTACTTTATAAACAGATGTCTTTTTGAGCAGCAACTGAAGAGACTTTTTTTATGCTTTTTGTGATGAAGATTTTAAGGCACTTGATAAAAATGGATGTATGTTTTATAGCACCATCAGTTACGGTAGACGGATTGGAGATAAGGATTCAGTTGTGCTACCCTGGCCATTTTCTGCAGTTTCACATGAGTTTTTCACATCCGTCTGATAATAATGAAGTCAAATATTGCTTGCAGAAGACCAAGGTGCTTGCAGAATTTATACAGTGAGTTGGTAGCAGAGTCAAAAATGCAGTTAAATCACAGCTGAGATTTCAAGTAAGAGGTATTTTTATCCTTTACAAATACATATGAGTTTCTAACGGAAGAGGTGTGATCAAACAGTGCTTCTAAAAACCATCAAACCAGAATACCCTTGGAGGAAAATAAAAACAAAAACCCAACAATAACAACTTGCTAAATGGATAAATCTATGAATTAGAGTGTTGCTCGTCTCATTAGTGCCCATGCTAATTTCCAGGGGAGGAAAGGAGTATTGGTGGAATTGTATAACATGCCTTTATTTTGGTCCGCAGTGTTTCTGCGACCTCTGCAGAGGCCAGTCTTTCTAAGTAATGGCTATTAGAAACAAGAAGATACCTGAGGCAAAATCCTTTATCTTTCTATTCTTATTTTTTTAAAAAAATTTGGATGTTGTATTTGCTAAAGTTTGTGTGGCCCAACTAAAGCCTAAAATGCAATAAAACTGAAATACTGTTATAAATACAAATATATGCACATGGCTCTTCATTGCAAACCTTATATCTGCAAGAAAAAGATTCATCTGCTCATGTGCAGTGCTCTTTCTCTTGTGTGAAATTGGGGAGCTTTCAAAATAAGTGGTTAAGGCTAACTGAATTCCCAACACATTATAGCAAGGGCAAAAAATTGAGCCAGTGCCTTCAAAGATTGACCATCTTTCTGGCAGCACAGGCAGTGTTTTTCATTTGAGAACAGCTTTTGGAAAAGGTATGACAAAGGAAGGGCAATAAATGATGTATCAATAGTACACAAGACGAGATGGATGTACAGAGAAGGAAAAGAAAAACAAAATAAAAAGATAGTAAAGGTCGGAGGTATTTGTTTTTGAGAATAAGCAATGTATACAGAACTCAGTTTCATATCTGATCCAATTTTGCTGTGAATTTTTACAGAAAAATATCTAGTCTGTTGATGGATGGCTCAATTATGTCAAGATCTGAGCTCTTTCTTCCTTTCCTGTGTGACTGCTGTGCTATCACTTCCATTTTTATGCTTGCATATAGATTAATATTTGTATCAGCAACTCTATTATTGTAACATGACTTTTCTATTCTGTGCAGTCTTTAAGAAGCTTGGAGTTATGTTCTGCAGGTTCAAATCTCTCTTGTCTAGYGTCTCCTAATTAAAAATGATCAGCACCGGATTTTGGAAAGGTTAAGAACCTCATGCTGAGTGCCTGATTGGTTTAACCTCACCAGGTCATCTTCTGCTCCTGAGTAGTTGTAAGAGTGATTTAAATGTTTCAGGAAATACGGCAGTAGTTGTTCAAAATTAACCTCCTTTCAGATATCCTTGAGAACCACAGAAGCAGTAATAGACTGTATAATGCCGAACTTGCCAATCCGATTCCAGTTGTAGTGTGTCTAAAAGGATTAGTGTTCCTGCCTGCAAGATATGTGATAATTGGATAGTTCAGTATTTAGAAGTGCTGGATAATTTTGTGTTGGCTTTCAGCTGGGTTTCAGCTGTAGTAGATGCTTTCCTGAGGATTCTGTCTTGGGAGCTGATGGGAATTGGGGGTATGAAGACCTGCCTGCATGAGTCRAAAACAAATTGAGAGGAATGGGAGCTCATGTGGTAAGAGGTGATGTTTGATTCCTTGTGCAGGATTTACCAAGTTCAGCTCATCAGGGCTTCAGTGAACTAACTTAAAACACTGTTTTCACTTTAAATGTCTGTTAAGTAACTGCTATTAAAAAAATAAATTCTTGAGTAATCCTTTCAGTTTTTTCTGCTTCTGCTTTTCTGTTAATTAGTACTCTTAGAGTATTGCATGCTCTTAGCTGAATAAAAGATGATGATGATTGAGAGAAAAGCTATTTATAGAAAAGAGTGGAACCAAACTACAAGGTAGGTGTTACAAAAATACTGCCAAAGAACAGAGCATAGTTGAAGCAGTTTTTATTCAAAATTTGTAGAAGGAATAACTTCAAAGGGAATAACCCCCTTTGAAATAGGGGGTTGGTGCATTGGTATGGTCGCTGGGATATTGTGTTGGATTGCACGTGTACCATGAGGGTGATAATGTGCATAGAAAGCGGTGAGAGGAAGGGACTGATAACATGTGAGTGTGTTYGCTGGCAGGTTTCACTGAAGGCAGGAGTTTGGGAGGACCATGGTAGTAACTGGGGAACTACCAGCACTACCTACTGGTTACCCAGCTCCTTTTCAGTCCATTCTTCCTGACATCATCTATTTTGTATATTTTGTGTTCACTGCCTAGCTGTAATTGTCCTCCAGAGAATGTAAGGTGGTTACTACTCTTTTTTTTTTTTTTTTTTTCCCACTTCAGTAGAGCCGCATGTCTTAGTTGTGTCTATGGAGCTATATACATAGACCCATGAACTTCAAGGAACAAAATAAGGAAATAGTAACATGTATCATAATATCTTGCAGTATCCCCTTGAGAAGCCAGCATTTATATCTGCAGCCTTTTCAAGATTAAGCAGAAGAGATTCATGGAAGATACCTCTAGCTCTCACTGGCAGCAGCCAATGCTTTTTCATACCATGGATGGAGGTGGCTGCACAGCCCTTCAGCTTGAACGGATCTATCTGTTCGGGTCTGGCCTTCTCTAAAGGGAAGTGGTGGCTCAGCAGCTTGCTTTGTGTACAGTATGTAGAAACACTGCAATATATGTTGAAGACTGAGAGCTGGGCCTGTTCAGCCTGAAGAAGAGAAGGCTGAGGGGAGGATCTGATCAGTGTCTGTAAATACCCTAAGGGAGGGAATGAGGAGAATGGATCCAGCCTCTTTTCAGTGGTGGCCACAGATAGGACTAGAGGAAAGGGCCACAAACTGAAGCACCAAAACTTTTACAGGAACTTAAGGATTTTTTTTTTTTTTTTAACAGTGATGGTAGCAGCACTAGAACAGGCTGCCGGGAGAGGTGGTGGAGTCTCCACGTGCTCTAGGTGACCCTGCTTGTGCAGGGGTGGGTTGGACTAGGTGTTCTCTAAAGGTACCTTCCAACCTTAAAGATTCTATGACCTAATCCTAAAGAAACATGACACACACTAGGCTTCTGTTTTAGGTGCTGAAAACTGATTTTTTTTTTTTTTTTTTTTTTTTTTAATGTGAATCTAAAATCAGGGTTTTTTTTTGGTGGTGAAAGAATGAAGCACAAAGGTGGCAATTAGATGAAAAATCAGCTGTTTGAACCTCATAGATGATTTAAATGTATCCAGTCAGATAGGTTGATACCAACTTTCAGGTGTTTACCTTTCATGTTTCTGTTTTTGCTTGTAGCATTTATGGTAAAACCAAACTTGAAGCACCTTTAATAAGATTACTGAGCTTATTTAAGAAGTTCGATATGAAAATTGCTTATGTATATGAATAATGATGGTGCAGTTTTAATGGCACACAGTCCGGGGGTTTTGATTTCTTCACAGCATCCCTGCCTTGCTTTGTGCAGAATGAGTAGTGATTATCTAATGAGCAGGTTTTTCGGTTTTCTTAATATTCTTCACTGTGTGGCCTCATGCCCTTACTGGGTACCATTCAGACCAGGATTTGAGGTTGAAGTTACTCTTTTCCTCTTTGGCATTTCTACAGGACTCATCACTACAGTATTTCAGTGCTTCAGATGTTAATTGATTTTCATAACACCCTACTGAGAAAAGGAATTATTATTAACCAGGGAAGTGGAGCACAAGGAGATTGAGGTCAGAAGTACTGTTAAGTTTGGCTGCCAAGTTTGAAACACCTGTGACCTGATTTATTATTATTATTTTTAGCAGTATTCACATAAAACTTCCAAAGCAAAACTCTAGCTTCCTTTTATGGCAACCATTAGAAGCTCTGCATTTGTCTATACGAAGTACAGGCTTTCAATACAGGCCGCTATATAATACAAGACACTCAGCTGACCACTTAGGAAATCTTTTATTTAAGAGGCTTGCCTGTTTTCACATGGAAAACCTTTTGGGCAGAGGCAAGGAGAGGATCTGTACATTAAGTGACAGCACTGAGGTGATAACGGCCCACGAGAGTSTTTTCTTCTGCTGCCCTGTTCTGCTTCCTGCCATGCTTATTCTCCAAAACTGGTGGCAAAGGAAGCAGGGCACTACTTAGAGGAGCCCCTTCTAATGTGTAACCATAGCCCACCTCCAGAAGGGAGACAAGAAATGAGCATAGGACAACAAATGAGCAGAGGTCTTTCTGGAGCATCTGTGAAATGTTCTTACTTAAAAATAGCTTATAATACGCATGTACAAAAGTATTCAGGCACTTGAGCAAAAGGGACAGCCTTAATTTCCTTTAACTTTTTTTTAACATAATTTTCTGTATTTGAAAACAAAACAGAGTCTGTCTTCAGAGATTATGTGCCCACATCCTCACTAGGTTCTTTCATTGTTTTTGTCATTAAAAATTAGCTAATCAYAACTTTCAGAAGAATAAAAATCTTATAAAAACCTGTATTTGAGTGATTGCAACGTGATCTGATGGGATGCTCCTTGACTTGCTATAAATAAATTGTATTTGGAAATAAATAGGAACTTTACTAAAATATTTTAAAGCATATTTTTCCAGTGTAATTGCACAGATCTTCCCTCTAGATTTCTTATTGTTCTGTTTAGAACATGAATTTATGGATTTCAGATGAATGTTGTCTTTTCAGAATAAGCTCTTTATCTTATCTTTTAGATTACATCTTATTGGGAGATCATTTAATTGTTTTTCTCCAGGATTTTAGAAGCATCTCTTCTTAATAATACGGAAAGGCAGCTCTACTTCCGACTTATTTTAACATAAAAAATAATTTTGCATTTAGGTTGTTAACACAGAATTAGGTTTTGGTCTCGCCTTCTATGTCTACCGTGTAAAGCACACTCAGTTGTACACTGTACTCACAGGTTTAGAGAAGAAAAAATAAATAATCTCCCTTCTTGATATGGGGGGAAAAAAAATCTCTGCACTGGATATGAACCTTTCTTTAAAATTTTCAAGTTTGTGTTGAAGAATTCATAGGGAAAATAGTAATATTGATGTGAGAAAATCTGACTTAAAGGTGAAAGGGTCTGAGAAAGTGAGTTATGGGCTGGATATGAGGAAAAAGAAGAAGGTTCAGAAACATCCTGCATATTTTTCTTTTTCATTTATGAGAGGTTTCACTGGAGTCTATTTGCTGTTTACACTGCAAAGTTCAAATGTTTCGAGTATTTTCAGAACTGCTTAAAATAAGGGAAATAAAAGGGTTTGTAACAGCATTCTTGGGATTAATCAAGACTGTAACACTTAAAGGGTTTTTTGAACAGAGTATTTTGAACAGAGTATTACAAATGCAGTGCAAGATTCAACATAACAACCTGATTTTAAAAGTATGCTTTTTTGTTTGTATTTAAGTTCCTTAGAGAATAAGMTCTGAGGTGAGTTCATCTTATCTGAATCACTTCCTAGATTATCCTTCCCATTGCTGGATGAAGAACATGCATGGAATAGGGTAGTCTGTATCCAGGAAGGTGTTGAAAGGAAATCAGAAATCTTTGTGTGAGTCGATTCTCCTCACAAGGGTTTAGAGCTGTATCAAATCCATCTGTGATACCGCATCGTTCTTCCTGAAATATTTCTGATATGGTCTTGTTTTCAGGCTGAGTTTTTGGAGGGTTGGTGTGAGGTTGTGAGATGGTAGTCTGCAATATGAGTTTAGAAGTTGGATAGTCCTCAGTCAGGCAGTGCTCAACCACATTGCTGCTTGACCTGGTTTTGTTGATTGTGGTCAGAACCTTAAGCGATTTTTAAATGGACTCAGTAACAGTATTCCAGCCCTAGCTCTTAAACTGCATTTAAGGCATTTCATAACGTGTAGCACAACTGGTAGGTCAGTGTAAGAGAGGAATGTTRCAGTTGTTTAGGCACCCATGTGTTTGAAAGCTATAGAAATGAAAAYGCTCATTAAAGAAGCCTGGTTAGCAAATTGCTTGTTATTTGGGTTTTTATTCTTTGTTTTGTTGCATGCCGTTTAGACTGCTGTTAATAGGTTGTTACTAGTTGCATGATGTTTAGATGTTCTGAAAATTGTGATGGGAACCTGAAAAAAAAAAAAAACAGCACAAAAGCAAGATTATTTTCTCCATCTGATAGCTGGAGTCTGATAGAGAAGCTCACTGTCTTTGGAAGTTTTCCTTTCCGTAGCAGTCTTCCTTTCCTTAGCAGAGGCAAAGCAAATGGGAATTAGGACGCTAACAAGGGAACGTTCCTGGTGAAGAGTCCAAACAACCATGGACCTGAGCAAGAAATCACCTAGACCTTAGAGATGCCCCTGGTAGCTGCCTCCAGCCTGTTTATATAACAAACAGGTTCACTTTGTTTTCAAGGCCAAAGTACTTATAGASGATTTATTTTCTGTATTTATTTTGTAAGTCACATGTGAGGGTTCTATTGTTTTCTTTTTTTCCTCTAGGCTTATAAGCCTCGTAATACAGAAAAGCAGCATTTGACATTTACCAACCTGAAGATGCTCTCTCATACTGAGAGTAATTGTAGCTGAAGATAATTGAGTTGTCTTGTAGATGTAACCCTGACAGTTTGTTACCACCTCACATATACAGAGGAAAATCCGCCCCGCCATCCTGGTTGCAACCATTTCCAATCTCTTTATAAAATTACAGCATTCTGAGCAATTTCTTCCTTATGTACAGAGGTAGGTAGGTATGTCTAGGGAACAATTCAGTTGCCTAAACATTGGCATCTAGTGTCATTTTAAATGTCTATGGTTATGCAGATCATCCACAGGGAGCTTGCAGAGAGGATGCAGTAGCAGTTGCTTTCCAGGCAAGGGTACCTCAGCCCTCCTAAAATGGCTTTCAGCACCCCTGCTTGGGCACCTGAGCTAATTGCTACTCAGTGTGAAAATGCAATTAAGTTGGAAATGTTCTACCAGCAAGGAAATACATGCGATTTCTCTGACTGCAGAACACTACTTTATTTCTCTCTCTCTCTCTCTCTCTCTCTCTCTCTCTCTCTCTCTCTCACTCTCACTCTCACTCTCACTCCTCAGTTGTAAACTTGGACATTTCCAAGTAATAGGTCTAATTTGTAGTTTACACAATATTTTGGTAGGTTGATATATGTTGAAAACTGGTTTCTCTGAGGTTAACAGAAAGATCGTCTATTTTTTTTTTCTTTTTAATTTCACAAAAATAGAATAAGCCTGTGTTCTGCAGGGGGGAAAAGCAATTGTAATTAAACAGCTACTCAATTCCTAGGAGTTTTAAAGTTGGACTGTGAGCCCGAAGGACAGGAAACATGCCACGTTGCTCTTGTTAAGCAGACAGTTTATTACCGCAGTTGAGACTAGAGGTTTTGCAGTTTCTTCACAAATACATTTTTGGAGGATGAGTCAGTAAAGCAGTTATCTAATGTATCCATGTTGACTGCGTGTAGAATTTTGTATTCTGTGTAATTATACTGTTTCCGGGCTAATGCTGTGGATCTTTTTTTCTTCTTTTTACAGGATTCTGCTCAGGAGAGTGTCATTACCCGAGATATTCATCGCACGTTTCCAGCACATGATTATTTCAAAGATACAGAAGGAGACGGTCAGGAATCTCTATACAAAATCTGTAAGGTACAGTCAGTACTCTGAATTTAAGTGTTTTTATACTTAAGTATTTTATATATTTAAGTATATTTAATATTCCCCCCYGGTAAATCTGTTCTCATCCAAAACACTACTCAGTAGGATTTTCAAGCTTTATTTAGATTGATTGTGAAGTCTGTAGTTTTTCTGTCGTGCTAAATTTCATGTCTCCTAAGATGCCTATCAGAAGTTGAGGCTCATGCTAGCTTTACTAACGGGGTGGTTGATGTCAAAGGTTTGTTTCAGTAGGTGTGTGAAGCCGCTGAACTTTTTTTCGCTGATAGAGGCTTCAGAGAAAGAGCAGCCCAGAGAACTGCACTGCAGTGAGGTTAAGGAAGCCCCTTCATGAGCTAAATAGCTAGAGAATAGATTAGGTGATCCTTTTACAGTATGTCGGTATAACTTTCCAATCATAGCTCTCAAATAAGCTCTAATGAAGGAATATCTATATATGTGTGTGTGTGTGTGTATATATATTTCCAACTTGCAGATGAGGGAGCTGAGGTATTAAGGGAACAGACTGGGCTGGGTTATACAGACAGACATGTTGCTAAGGAGAGAGGCAGAAAGAACATTGCAGCTAGATACGGGTTCCACTGCTGCCGATTGTAGATTTTGATTGTGACTTTATTCCTTCTCCTTTTTATCTTTTTATCTTTTTTTAACATCTGTTTACATGTAGAATAAACGAGAGCTTTAGGAAAGAAAGCTATTTCTCCTTCTCTTCCTTTTCCTTATTACTCTTTTTTCTCCTCCAATGAATTAGCAGGTAGATAGATGTTTGTGAGATGGAATTGTCAATAACAAGCAGCACAGCCACAGCAGTTCAGTAAACAACGTCCTGCGTTTGGGGCATGATAATACATACTGCTGTTCTCTAAATATATGCTGTGGTGATAGTCTCCTGTTCAAATAATAATTGGACACATGTTAAATATAGCTGCTTTGATTAGATATTGTTGAATTCATTGTCCCAGGTAATTCACATTAGAAAAATAAATGAGGAGCATAAAGGACTTTGGACCAATTATATTGATTTCACACTAATCTTGGAACATGAAAGGTGTTCATGAGGGCTATGAGAAAAATGTTCTCATGTCAATCTTTAACAAGAATAACTAGGACAATGCAGGTAATTGTCGGCTTGTCAGTTTGATATCAATTAAATGAAAAATGATGGAATGGCATTCAGCTTTATCAAGGATTAAATGTGAAAATATATTATAATGAATACCTATGGGTTTATTGAAAATAGATTTTGACAAGCTAATTAAAAAAAGAAAATACAGCATGGGTGAAAGTAATTTTATCAAAATTCTGTAGATCATTTGGTCTGATGCTACGCACAATTGTAGCTGCTAGACAAGTTAGAATATGAACAAATTACATATTAAAGACTTGACAAGCAGCTAGCCAGGAGGTCTTTAATTATCAGCGTTAAATGTTTTTTAAACAAACACTTGTTTATTTGATGCATTTGTTAGTCACTTGAACAAAAAATTGATAAAGATTTGCAGATGACAGAAAGAAGAAATGTTAAATAATAAAAAGGGCAAGAGGATGTTAGATGAATCTGACATAGGAATAATATGATTCAAGTTCCTCAGCATTTCACCACAGATGCAGCTGCTCTTGATTTTGATTACTGTGTCCAGAATTTAAGACAACTGGAAAGAATTTGTAGAAGATCCATGAGACCTATTCCATGATTTGAGAGCACGCTTTAGAAGGAGAAATTCAAGCAGCTTAGTCTATTCTATTTAGTAAAGAGGAGAAGAAGATAGAGATGAATTTGGTTTCACTAGAAATGACTTAGAGGAATTTTCTATCTAGCAGGCAGCTTGAGAGAGACAGATGCCTGTTCTTTCTGAATTTCYCTTGATAAGGATGAAGTATATCATTTGTTTTCCAAAGCCTGGGAACTCTTCCCACTCTCAGGACCTCTCTCTCTGCAGAGTAAGAACCTTCACCGCTTATCCCTGCATTTCTTGAAAGGGTCTAGATCACAACTAGCAGTATCTGTCACAAGTTGAAGACTACTTTTGTTTCCTCAGAGTGTTTTACTTTTATCAGCAGTTGAATCACCTCTGCCATTTTGCCACTTTCTCTTGATAAGAAAACATCCCACATAGCATATTTGCAGTCAGGTTTTGATTCCCTGCTCTGAACAGCCTTGCGTTATCAGCAGACTTTGTTACCTTACTGTGCGTGGTTTGTGCAGGATGGGTGAATATTTTCAGCAGTACCAGCCCCGTCATCTCTTTGTGTAGGACTCTGGGAGTTAGCTCACCACTGCTTTTGTGGATGCAAACTTRCTGTTTATTCCTTCTTGTTTCCTATCCTTTAATCATTTATCTGAATGCATAATAGGACCTTCTGCTACGGTGGTTTAGTTTCTTTAAAAATCATTTGGCAGGGATGTTGCTGAAGGTTTTTCAGAAATCTCAGTAAGCTGAATGGACTGGATCTTTTGTGTGCTTATTCAAAGGGTTTGGGAAGCTCTGCTTCCTTGCACAACAGTCCTAGTAAATCTTCCCCATGGCATTATTCAGGGGGTTGGGTTTATATTTGATGATTCCTGCCAACTTGCCAGTGTTCCAGGGATCAGGCTTAGCTTTTATGTAGCTTTCTACATAGCCCCTTTTTCTCTGGTCTTGCACCACCCTTGCGCTGTTTCCCTAAATGGCCCTGGCCATGTGGTCTCCAGATGACCTGTCTGTGRTTAATTAGGCCTTGAGTTTGAGAGGGGAGTTCTAAAGAAAGMATGTTTAAAAAACAGTTAATTTGCTTATCAACTTTGTTGGGAAATAATGTTTTGACATCTTTCTATTTGCAGCATTACTTTTGATCGAGGCACTGGGAGATACTGGGTGTTCATGCTGTTTTTCTAAGGTGAAAATAAAGAATTTGAATAATGAGATGATTGAATGAGGGTAGAAAAAGGTTGTCCTAGAGGAGGCAGGTAAAAACCGCTGCAACGCGAGGCGATGGGAGGCAGCGGGGAGGCGGCCGCGCGCTGCAGCGCTCCTTCCTTCCCCGCGGCTCTCCTGCACAGCGCCGGAAGCTGAGCAAGCTGCAAACTTCTTCTGTTGAAGAACGTTTGTGTAACAAAGCATCTAAAAATAAACTTTGAAGGCTGACAATGGTGATGAGCGATGAGAGGGGAAGAGCTAGCAGCTTTGGCTTCTGGATTTGTGATTTCACCCAAGGACATCAGATGAGCCAGATTTGTACAGAGCAGACATCTTTGGAAAAATACTTCTGTTTCTTAGGCTGTTTTTGTTTCAATACCAGGAAAATTCTAGGTGTATTTGAAGAGTTCCTTCTCCATGTTACTTTGAATAACAGAATAATGCTCTTGACCTACTTCCATACTTACATATGTAGTTAACATCCTAATGCTTCAGGGAATCAAAGCACTTGGTAGAAGAGTCCTCTCCACTGCTTGGAGCGTGTGCAGTGCACAATTTAACGTGACACGTTTTCTCTAGTTTTCTGATTAAAGTAACTCCTATTTGACAAACAACCACCGAGACTTTAATAAGGGAAATGCAATATGTTGCAGAGAAATCAATCTGTTTCTCAGTTAACAATCTTACTGGGCAAGCAGCAGAAATAAATATAACCCTTCCCTGGTTTGGTGAATCTCAATGATCCAAAGCTGGTCTTAGTGTTTAAGTGTGTGTGTGTTTGTTTTCTTTCTCTCTCCTGTGAAAAAGGTGTGAGAACATCTGTGTTATGAAGCACTTGGTTACTGAATACTTGTCTCCTTGGTTCATTAAATGCGGAGTTTATTGCWGTGCCAGCTGTAGCTGCCAGAAGGTTTTACATGCAGGATAGGACCAGTTGTTGGTTACTGTGACACCAACCGCTTAGTTTCAGTAGTTGTCTCAATGTCGTCTTGTTGGTATCCAGAGGAGCAGAGGGAACGATGAACTCGTTCTGGCAAAGCTAATACTGAATGGGACCCACCATTAGATTTGACCTTTCTTAGCCGTAGATGATGTGACTGAAATATGGGTTGAATTGCTCTTTTGTGTCCAGTGGTTTTTATGCTGCTGGATAGCACTGCCCTGTAAATTTTGTGTCTTTCATTTTCTTTCTTAGTTTCAATTCCTTGCAATGTCTCTCTCTTTCCTCCTAGGCATTTGCTGCATTTGTCCACTTTGGTTTAGCTGGTTGCAAAGGCTGTTTGCTGTTGCATTCTTAGAGTATAAGCAAAGCCATAAGCAGAATCAGTTGAAAGTTTTTTCATCTATTTTTAGTTGTTTATATTCTGCACTTGTGCATTGAAGAGCAATTTTAGTAAATATTGTTGTCTTGTTTCATGCAAAAGCTTTTTAATGTTATCTTGTCTTCTTCAATTTACATATTAATAAGGTTCCTTCTCTGCATCTGGGCTCAGCAAGGAAGCAGTGGGACTGTTCCTGCATATGGATTTTCTGCTGAGTCTGTTCTAGTAAAAAGGTCAGGCCTGTGCATCTTGAGTGCTGGGAAGAGCATAAAAGCGCTATTCTGGAAGGAGCCTGCCAGGGACGAGCCGGGCAGCAGCTCCCTTCTGTGGCCCTTGCGGTGCCTACGCCTCTGCAGGAGGCCCAATGGGCAAAATGTAGCTGCTTCTCTGCCATGCTCCATTAGCGGGGAAATAATTTCTAAAAATACAGCTTCAGCTAACACACAGTGATGTGGATGTGCAGTCAGGCTGTGGCAGTATTCTTTATGGGCTCTCTTCAGTTTGCAGTGTAATTGCAATTAATGTAATTGAATTACTGATATTTGCTAGGTAGCACTGGACTTTTTGCCGTTTCAGGTATGTTTGAACGTTAAACAAGCACAAGCAATGATCTTTCATGCTCTTGAAGATGCAGACAAAATGAAAACCAATTTCTCMTGGAGTTTGAGCTGTATTCCTTATTATTCAGCTTTTTAAATATTGGGAGAGACGAAGCTCTCATCTCTCCCAGCACACAGATAGCTATTAAACAGGCTTCAATTCTGTAGATGAATTGGTCATTAGTTAAAATGAGTTAAAGTAGGTTTTAAGTAAGGCTTTAATAGATTTATTTGAGAGAGARAATAATTTAAATCTTATTTATTTGAAACACTGTAATCAGAGATTCCTGAGGCACAGAAGAAAACAATAATTTGAACGTCGCTGACATTTCCACAAGTTGTCTTGGGAAAAAATCCCATTGGAAGTTTTTTGAAAAGCTTTGAAATGTATTTAGGAGAATATATCTCAGTCTGCATAAATATTTTTATATTTTACATGCAGAATTTGGGGTCCCCCACACACAGCATTYTACTCCTTTGGCCACAATTTCAGCCTCTTCCATCCTCTCTGAAGGAATTCCTTTTCATTTCTGGTGATTTTTCTTACCCATAGTCTTTTTGGAAGAGATTTGTTTACTCCAGTGTGATGATTTTTAAACTCTTACTATAAAACCTATTTGGATTAATTCACTACTGTTGTTAGCAAATTATTAGCTATTGTGTTAATAATTCTCAGAAGAGTGAGAACTCACACAAATTGATCATTTCCTATTAATTTTACAGCTTAGATTTCTTTAAGAAAAACAAAAATGTTTTTACTTGGTATGAAAAAAGCAGCAAAATCTGTTACTTGTTATATTACATATCTTCTAAATACAGCTAGTCTTCAAAAGCAAAAATCAAACATCTTTGGACATACTAAAGAAATAGCAGACATCTATATCCTGGTAGATTTTTGGACACAGAAAYAAAGGGAAAATATTCTTCCTGAATYGCCTTTATTTTTTTCTCCAATTCTTACTTGAATTATTATTATTTATTATTAACCACAGAACTTGGCCTAGGGAGGCTTCTCATCAGCTCCCAGGCGCAGAAGTGTTAGCAGGGCCCTCAGGGGCAGAGSATGAGGATGCAGCAGTCCCCAATGCTCTCTTATCTGCCCCACATATATTTAGAGGGTAGTTCTAATAAAGATGTGATATGTTATAATTTGGGCGTAATAAGGATGATGTGTGTTAGTTTTAGTACTCTTAATTTTTTTCTGAAGATGCGATAATGAAAGCACACTGAGACATACTCGAGAGGTTGACATGTGGATATAATAGAAATATTAGTGTTATTTAGTATAAATAGTTTCTTCAGAAAAAGAAGCCAGTGTGAAATACCCATGTAAATCCTATCATTGTGCTGCATGTGATGTGTAGTAGCTATTGTACAGTGTTTTAATTTTGGACCATATCACATCTTCCCTGTAAAGGACATCTTCTCTAGTATTAATGGTGACCACAAGGTCACCTAAAAACTTATAAGAATAAGGATCTGTGTGAGATTAAAAATGAAGGCTTTTTCCTCAGTTTTTCTATGGTCTTAGCATTCATTTAATTAAAAAAAAAAAAAAAAAGTCAGAATATGGAAGGACTACCTCCTTATAACCTGTGTCTCATAATTTGGGGGAAATGATCTGTCAGTGACCTGGGCTAACTGCTGTGCTGTTGATCTGAAATGCTAACCCTTATTTTAGTGAGCGTCACTGATAACTCTTTTAATGTCAAGACTGTGAACTGCTTCACGGCTTCTTCCAACATTTAAAAAAGAAAAGACTCACTCACATTCTCATGAGGGGGGAAAAAAAATCAAATTTGATTCTAAAATATTTTTAAATGTTTTAAAGTACAAAAGAAGTTTGAAAGGTGCATAATTAAATTTATTCTCCTGAACTCAGCATTCAAAAGCTTGGGAAAGCTTTTTCCCTCAGGAAAGCTTCATGTTGGCACAGCAGTCTTACCATTGGAAAATGAGTCTTACTCATTTTTCAGGGTAGTGAGGACATGGGAAGGTTGTTTCTGATGAAGCTGTCAGCCCGCAATAATCCTCACTGGCTTCCTAGCCAGCATCCTTGTGTCCTAGACTTAATTTGTGTAAGATGTTTCTTTTCTAGCCTAGTTCTTAATTCAGACTTGTATCATTATCGCAGTAGTGATGTTGGTATAATTATCCCAGGTTTAAGTGAAAGGAAATTGCATCTAAATATTTTCATGATTAAATATGTTTACATACACACATATATACATATGTACATACATATGTATATGTACACAAATATTTTGCATGTGAGAGAGTAAGGCTGAACTATGCCTACCTTAAGTGTCCTGAAAGCCTGTTCAAGGATGGTTACAATTTCCCCTCTTCATCTTTTTGGCCTTCATAGCCTTATGTATTCTGAATATCTCATTGATTAAAATGACTTTGGTAATGCATACATAGATCTGAATTTTTGAGTGACTTTTGTCTTTTTTTTTTTTTTTTTAGGCCTATTCTGTCTATGATGAAGACATTGGCTATTGCCAGGGACAATCCTTCCTTGCAGCTGTGTTACTTCTTCATGTGAGTTAATTGCAAAATGAAAGTGAATTTATTTTGAAACCAAAGCAGCTCTAAAAGCAGTAATACTGTAGCATACTGTTTGACAGGTATCAACTGTTGTTTATTTGTCTGTGTTCATTATCTTTTGTTGCTTGTCAGCAAATAGTGTATAAAAGGTTTCTATTGCTGTGAATGTGTTTCATCTCTCTAGGCAATTCATTAAGTCAAGATTAATTACAGTTTGTAGTAGCTGAAGTAATGTGTCTTGTAGTGTTTCAGCTTTTAACAATAGAGATTATCTTAAATGAAATAATTTTATTCCTAAATCCCTTTGTTATATATTTCTATTTTTCCTTTAATCTGATTATCATGTAGGTAAATTTCCATTGCCTTTATGACGAATTCAACGTTGGGAGAAAATTTCAGGGCAACTACCAGAACAGAGTCTTAGGAATTCTCTGTGACCCTTTTTCTTCTAGAAACCTTTAGTAAAACGTTTTGAGTGAAAACTTGATTTGAACCATATTTTAGCCTGTAACCAAAAACTATAAAAAACCTTTTTTTTTGCTTCATAATACATATGGGAGTGTGTTTATATACACAGATAGAAAAATGTGCATTTTTTTTGTATTTGCAGTCGAAGTAAATTTGATGTATCACAGGATAAGCAATAGATGCAAGTTGTATGA
This sequence comes from Nothoprocta perdicaria, assembly GCF_003342845.1. Lineage (NCBI taxonomy): Eukaryota > Metazoa > Chordata > Aves > Tinamiformes > Tinamidae > Nothoprocta > Nothoprocta perdicaria. The sequence continues at coordinate 71,361 of NW_020455635.1, forward strand.
ACACTACAAAGAATATGAAGGAGGAGTGGGAATATAAATCCCAACCACTATTATTTATGCTGTTGCCTGCTTTCTMTGACAGGCTTTAATTAATCAATTATTAATCATGATTGGAGTCATTTCATATTGTGGTTCTGTATAGGGCTGTTGGGAATATAAATATACGTTGCCTACATAGTTCCACGAAATCAAATTCAGGTCACTTTAACTATAAATCATAATTCCTAAAGAGATCTATGCTGTCTCTCAGATATAATGAGCACATTACCAGTGTTACAGAAGAGCTTTAGCTTCTTCAAGATGAATGTGAAATTAGTCACACTGCAGTCCCACATACGGTGAAAATGAACATATCTATGCCTTTTGTTTTACAATTAAAAACTTACCTAAAGAAAGACTTTTAATTTCCACTTGAAAAATAATCCATGTCAGAGTTGCTTAGAAATAAATGGATGTCACATTTTTAACATCTGACTGATATTTTGTCTTCCCTCATTTAGTCATCCACTGTCACTGTTAGACTCCCCTTTGTTTCTAGTGTTTCTGGAGTTAGAASAAATTGTCCTGCACAGGAGGAATACTAACTGGCAATTACCCTCTTGAGTAGAACATTCATAACATTCCCTTTCCTATTAGATTTTCAAAAAAAAAAAAAAAGAGGGGGGAAAAAGAAAAAGCTTTCAGCTTGTTTTATAGCAAACTTAAGCTTTTTGGTCAGCCTAAAGCTGTTTCTTGCCTTAATTTAGTCAGCAGCCTTTTTCTGTCAGAGGGGGATCATTCTATCCAGCTAGAATTGTGGTAGAGAGATCTGAGATTCACAACAGCTCGGTCTGGGTSCTTTTAGCCCGCTCGGATCACTTGCAGTGCATCTGGCATTTCCTGACGATTGCTGGTTGCTTTTATATATGCTGTCTGAAAATGAAAGCATCTGCTTCAACTGTGGCCCTGGAGACAGAACATAATCATAGTCTAAACTATAAAAGATGAAGCCCTGGAGGTGGATATCAAGAGACTAAAATTCTCTTTGAAGAAAATACTGAGCTTTTATCTATTGCTGATATTTGCTGAGGAGTTGGCTAGGGTGTGAACGAAGGATATGCTAAAAGGTCAAGAGTTGTCACTCTTGATACTGGATAATTGTTTTCAGTTGTAGCAATCTGGTACCTGTAAAAGGCTTTTTTTTTTCTTTTTTGTCCTTTTTTTTTTTTTTTTTTTTTATTGTGGCTGATGAACTGATTTGGAGTCTGCAGTGACTCTGCTTATCCATATCTTACTATTACATTGCCTGCAGGCAGGAGAAAGCAGGGAGATGTCGGACTAGTGGAAGTTTGATACAAGCCTTCATACAAATTCAGCTTTTAGTGAGCTCAAGCCAGTCAATGTGATTTCAGATGGCTGACATAGCAACCACATTAAGGGGCAAACTATAACTCCATTGAAAAAGGAGTTTTGGTCAAGATGAAATACAGTGATAATAGAGATTAGGAACCTGAAAAGGCCACAATATCAATGGGTGAAATCACCCCCCCTAGTCTTGTGATGAGGTTTTGAAGGCAAGCTGTATTTCAGTATTGGCCTTGGGAAGCCAGGCTTCTGAGCATTTGCCTTCCTGGGGTTTGGATGAAAATAAATACCAATKATTCTCAATAAGGGACAGTTATCTTTCAGTGTTCTCAAATGCTTTTCCCAGTTAAGTCTCTCTCAGTAGAAATCTCTATCTTGGATTGCTGTTTATTTTGTAATTCTTCCTGTAGGTGAGAATTGTGTAATCCTGCATACTGGTGAAAAGATACCAGTGACAGTTGTGCAGTTATAGCCAAGTCTRCATATATGGACCTATACTGTGATCTCACATTTTCTTCAAATAATCTCGTAGAGACAGATCAAGGTGCTCATCAAGGAGAATATTTCCCTTGATTATAGTTGGTTAGTTCCAAATACTGAGTGCCATAATTAAAAATTTAATATACCCCTGGTTTAAAATCCATCCTGCGTAAGTGACTTCAGTGTGGATATATGTGAGTATCAGTGTAAGGACCTTCCAACTTTGGCTTAGTATTTAAAATTGTATTTGTATATTTTTCCAAACAGATGCCAGAAGAGCAAGCATTCTGTGTATTGGTGAAAATAATGTATGACTACGGCTTGAGGGACCTCTACAGAAATAATTTTGAAGATCTCCATTGCAAATTTTTCCAGCTGGAGAAGTTGATGCAGGTGGGGCCAGGTTACAAAATTCTTATACTTTCATAAATTGAAATACTAGTGTGATAAAGAGGCTAAAGGTTTTTTATATAACCTACCTGACAATAAAAAACCTCTCATTTTAGAGGTGTGGTTGAACCAAAACTTGGATACATCAGCCCCATTTACAGAGAAGTGTAATATCTAAGTCCAAACATTGTGAATCAATTTTATTTCTCTTTTCTTTTGGCTTTCAAATACAAAGTCTTAGTGATAATCTTTGTGTCCAAGCAGAGTAGGAATGTTTTTCCTGTCTCTGCTTGCTTTCTCCCTTGTCTATTTCGTTATGTCACTTAGGAGAATTTCTATGTTCTTTTAAGTTCAGGGAAACTTTTGGGCTGCCACCACCAGTGTCCTACTTTCTGTGGCCTGTGCTGGTGGTTAAGAGGTCAGGCAAATCAGGGCATGGTGRTGATTATGAAATACAAATCAAGAGCTGGGTCATTTTGTAGATCCTACTGTGATTTGAATACTTTGTTGCTTTTTCTCAGATGTAATTATTTCATATCTAGACATAAATGGACCATTGTAAGATGTTGAAGGTGTTGTTTTGACTATTGAGCTGTTCTTAAGAGCCCAGTGTAAACTTTGACCAGTTGTCCTATTATCATAGTGAAAGCTAGCTCTTTGGCTGAGCTGCCCACGCCATAAAGGCAATCATATTTCCTTCCATGAAGTTTATTAAAAACAAACAAAAATGTGTACAGACCATAGTTGATTTAAGCATATTTTCTGCAGAGCAAGTAGTATAGTAATTCATCTGGTATCTTAATTCAATTGGTATTTTACTTTGGTTCATGATCTTTTCAATGTTTACATTACATACCTTTACAAAGGCGTTTATTTAGTTACTGAAGGAGTATTAGTTCTTGACATACACTAGAATTTCCCAGGCTAATTTTACATTGCTCATCTTTGTTTTCTAGCTAGAAAAACTGTCTCATGCAGTTCTGAAAGTTGAAACATGCTTCGGTGCTTTATGGTCTGCAGGCTGAACTTCTTGTTCCAAAATAGCTTTTTAAAATATGCAACATGCATGGCATACACATATACTCTCAAATACTCTCTTTCCTCTGTTTTAAGATCTAGCAGTTTTGTAATTTCTCCCTAAAATCTTAGTGTACCTTCTCTAGAACAGAATCTCTAGCAGCTATCTCAAAAATCACGGACACTGAAATTTATGCAGAAACATACTTCCTTTGCTGAGAAATAGCCAAGGTTTCATTTTGTTCTGTTCTTCAGTGTTTAGCAACCTGGTGCTCGCTGACGATGTTTATCATGAACTCAGAAGATTGATGAGTAGTACTGAAGCATTTGGTTTTTTTCCCTTTACTGTAGGAGCAGTTACCTGACTTGTACAGCCATTTCTTGGACCTGAATTTGGAAGCTCATATGTATGCATCCCAGTGGTTTCTCACACTTTTTACTGCCAAGTTTCCACTCTGCATGGTCTTCCACATCATTGACTTACTGCTTTGTGAGGTAAAATGTCATAAGCCTGAATAAGAGAGACCTCCTCCCTCCACTCTAAGTGAAAACTTTTGATTTCATTTTATTGTTTAATTTGAAATAGCATGCAACTAGATTGTTTAGAAATGATATATAAATTGATGAGATGTTGAGTGTAATACTGGTTTTAAAATTAGTATTCTGAACTGCCTTATTCTTTGCTGGGGAGTCTACATAGGAATTTCTGGTGCACACATCTTCATTTTGTTTGTTAAATAATTGATTTGGAGTTAAGGATACTGATTTTTGAAGTTACCTTCTCTGGCAAGTAGGCTCTTGATGGGAAAGCTCTAAACTGATTTTCCAATTCAGAATGTCTGGAGATGGGAAGAATATTGCAAGGAGCTTTGTTAGTCTCATGTCTTCATGTACTTAGCAAGTGCAAAAGGGAGTAAAGGAGAAATTATCTCATTTTTCCATCTAAACATGTTTCCCTTTAGACTCTGTTTCTTTAACAATTTTTTAATTGTTTTAGTAAGCAAATAGAGAAGGTAAAAAGAAGGGAGGAGCCCTGTTAATTTTCCTGCCCTGGACCTCCTCTTTGTAGAGGTAGTCAAGCAGTAGGTGAACACAATACCTTGATTGTTTGGGATTTGTTGGTGGATTTAGTTTGGAGATGGAGCTGGGGTGTAGATTTGATCTTTTGCTATCAGTTCAGCATATCTTATTTTTTCAGTTCCTGATGTACAGCTGCTTTCAGAAATGACCTTGATAAGGAACTGTTTTCCAAAAGCATAAAATATCATTTTGTACTGGTGATGATTCTGCTAGCAGTATGGCTGCATCCTGTGTGAAGCTCTTGTGCCTTTTATTATATTAAGCTTGATGATAAAATATGCTGAAGAAATCTTTTAGTCACGGTTAATCCAGGTTTAATATTTCAAATGAAAAAAAGCAACAACTCTTAAAACATTTGTATTCATGTCACATCTGTCAGTGTTTATCTCAGCATGTCTGAAGGAATTACTCTGGAAAAAGAGGTGAAAGAGAGGGGAAAGCGAGATCAAAATGGGAATTTGCTRGGGAAAGGGAAGCTTGTTAGCATTCCTGGAGGATAATTCCACAGTACTAATGGGGAACCTCTTTTACAGCAGCTAAAAATAAAGCAGAATGGCTAAGATGTCTGATTTTAAATGAGAAGATGAACGTAGACCTCTTGAGAAACAGTGAGGCAGGATGTAGGTATTACATAGTGGGACAAGAGCATAGACCAGCAGAAAAGCATTCTTAGTTTTCAGGAATCGGCTGGTCTGAAATAACCCACAACTCTGAGCTCCTCCAAGAAGCACAGATGGAAATTATAATAGAATAAAAACCTATTTGACTCTTACCCTTGGAGAAAAAGGAAATCTGAAGGGACATGGACAGACAGCATAGGAAAGAAGTTCTTCAATAGCAGCCTGAAATAATGCTGTGAAAGGGCATGCCCCATCCACCTCCAGAAGGAGCAAGGGAGCAGTCAAAAGTATTTTTTTGTCTGCCTTCAATTGCTCTTTGCCTGTCTCTGGCATAGCGATGTGCCTCTAATTCCAGTGCCTGGAAGGAGGGGAAAAACGGTTGCAGCTGTTAACAGCGGAACGGGTTCTTCTAAAATAAAAATTCTCAGAAAGCAGAAGTGTTTCAAGTGAGCTACATGGTATTTCTTTTTAATCAAGTTTCCAGGCTTTTTATTAATTTGTCGTAAATATGGATGAATATTAAGGAAGCTAAATAGCCTATAACTTCCTTCTTGACTATGCATTCTCCTTGTCTCTGCCCTATAATTGACAAAATGTTTACATCCTAACCAAATTTTTATGGAAGACAAAAGTCAGAGGGAGAAAGAAATAGTATTTAAAACAAACCAGATAAAGGCTGAATGGGTCCTCCAAGCTGCCTGTTCCTGGGAAGGTTCTCTGCTTCCTGGGAAACTATTCACACTGTGGATTAACATTTTGTGGTGCCCAGGAATTTCTAAGGGGGATTTGTGTCCCTGGTTCGTAAATGTGGATAATACATGTCATTATGGGGAATAATCATGTGGATGATGAGGGATAATCCGGGTTGGGGACGTTGCTGTAGCCAGTTGGCCAGCTGGCCAAAAAGGAGACCTCCTTAGCAGGCAGAAGGTAGGTGGGGGTCAGCCAGTTGGGTGGTGGGAGAAACAGGGAAATTGATGGAAACTGGGCGACATTTATTTAATGTAGCTTGCTGCTGAAATTACTGTTATTGTTCTTTTTTTCCCTTCTTTTTTCTTCCTTTTTTTTTTCTCTATTAGTGAGGGGAGGAAGACAATGCAGAGGATATAGAGGGACCAGAAAATAGCAGTGTGTATGTGCATGTGAGAGGATGGATTGCAAAATGTTATTTAAATGAAGAAGGGAGATTTGCTAAATAGGGAGAAAAATTGCAAGAAGGGATATTAAATAGATGATTTTGCTGTATGAGAATTTATTTTTGCTGAGAAGGTTTAAAAATCTTACTAAAATGATTAGTATGTGCTATTATTATTAAGGTCTCTTCATCCTTCCCGCATTAAACATTAGAAAGAACAATTTTTTTCTCAAATTCATACTGATTTGGAAGTTGTTTCTGAAACTGAAAAGTCCTCTATATTTTCCAGTCCTAATACCCTAGCGTCGTCTTCTGACCCTTTTTTTTCCTGCATGTACAGCTACTGAGGGTGCGAGTCAATCCCCGTATTTCTAGTGAGCTTAGAATATTGTCCCAGGAAAATAGCCTTGGAGCTACAGGAGAGAATCTGTCAGCAGGAAATGGTTTGGTGTCTGTTTTTCCTGTGACAAAATGTTGAAGATTCTTTTGGACTTGCAGAGATATTCCATGGCAACAGGTGCCTTGGAAGGCTTAATTTGTGTCTGCCTTCCCATAAGCAAACCAGCCAACCCCTTCATCCAGCTGACAGTTTTCCAGGGGTTACAGCAAACTGGATGCTCCTGAACCTGGCTAAGTAGATGAGCTTTAACATGTCAGCATCATCAGGAGAGCTTTCTGCAAGGCTCCCTTCAGCTGCCTGCTTCAACTGCTTCATTCATCTCCTCCTCTTTTGCTATTTCTGTTGGCAGTGAAGAACAATGTTGTTGACGAGATTCAGGGTTGTATTTGGACTTGTCAGTCTTGTCGATCAACATGACGTTATTGAATTCTCTGAGAGCCTGCTGTGCTTTGCTGTTTCTTTTTACTGGTTTTAAAATTCTTTATTTAAAGTCTCCCTCAAAAATAGTGACTTATCTAGACAACATGTATGTGGATTAGATAGAGCTGCCCTCAGTGTAGGAGATGTCCCTGGGCACTGATGCAGAAGATCATGGAGTTGCCATTTAACTTTGTCTTATGTTTTAAAATTTACAATTTAAAATTAAGGCTTAAAACATGTATTTGAAAAGTGATCTTAAATAGGCATTAGAGAAAAAGTCGGTTGATAGGCAAACTGTAAACATTTTGTGATTTTTTTTGTTAAACTTTCTGCTTAGAAAATGCTTAGAATAGTAGAGGCAAAATTGTCAAAATTTCAAATGTGCAAGACTCGAACTGTCATCCCCTTATCAACCTAAAATGCTGAGGCTTCATCAGTAACCTGCCTTTTGAGTCTGTGTGGCTGTTAGCATGTATGGTTCTTTGGGATATAGAATATGTAAGGGTTGTTTCTCCACTTAAGAGGAAAGTATGTAACTGTTACATACTGCTTGTTCTGGGCTAGTACAGATATTTTTATATTTTAGCTTCAGTAATCACATAGTCTTGTTAGAAAAAATAGTAGTTGGACTAATGTGCTGCCATTTTATGATCAAGACAAAGGAAGGAGATGCATCCCTTTCACTTCTCAGTAGTATTGATAATTTATCTAAAACTGGAGAAGTGAAACTACTTTTCCCAGGACCGCAGAGCAATGGAAGGCCTGCAAATTTAAACCTACCTGCTGCACTTCCCTGGTCTTTATTTATGAAGTGTTGCACATGATTCTGTATAAAATAACTTTCACGGTCACTTTTGGGAAACTGTCACAGATAATGGAGATGGATGAGTGTTTTTAAAAATCTTACAAGATGTGACTCGGTGCCAGTAAGTGGGCGCCTCTGGAGAGGAAAAATGTGGCCCTGTGTTGGCTGGACATGGCGACTGGAGCCCTGCTGCATAATGCAGTAACGGCAGTGTGGGAAGAATGATAATTATTGGCACTGGAGAGTCGACGCCTGTTTTAGGTACGTCTCGCTGAAAAATGGATGTGGCAGCAAACACTGAGCCGTATGGGATCGCTCARACGATGTGCTGGGCTGTCGCTCTGCGTTAGTACGAGCTCAGGAGCAGCTATCACAAAAGCCGGTTATTTTTTTTATCTGTCACTGTCAAATACCTCTGTGATCCCATCAGGGGAGTTCAGCTGAAAAAGAGCAGATTAACATTTTAATTTGTTAAACTTCCTGAGGAATTGTCAGGAATGAGCCCGCTTCCTCTCTAAATCTACACTCAGGTGAAATGTGAATTAAATAAAATTGTGTATAATTTTTTGTCATCTGTAGATCTTTAGGGGAAGCAAACTTGAACTTTTTGGAATTAACTGTCATCTGTCACATCTGCATTTGTTAGCCCTTCATTGGAGCATATTTTAATAAATTGTTATATGATGTGAGACTGGGCTTGCTAAAAATAAAATCTATTCTAGAACAGTGACAGCATATATTTACAAGCTGGACTTAAGCAGATACAGATCTGTACTGAGACTTCCTGCAGTATTTAATAATATTTACAAAACTCAAATTGGCCGTACTTGCACATTGGAAAAGCCTGAGCTTCCCCCTGTCTATGTATATAAATTATCAGAATTTGACGTTTTGATTTTTTTCTTTTTATTCTGCCCAAAGCACCTCGCGCTAGGTCTTTGGAGAGCTATCTGTCTTTTCCATAGCCTTTATCGACCACCACCGTGCCGTGGAAGGAGAGCAGAGAGGTTTTCTTTCTGAGACTGTCACAGTAACTTTGAATTGATTTAAGAAGGCACATCACAGTGAAAAGAAAGTAGTTTCTGTAATGCTCCCACTCCAGGTWGGAGCGAGCAGAATTTGAGCATCTATGTCCAGCTGAGTGATGCTGGTTTGGTCAGGATTACTCTTCTAAAGGCAAAGATGCAAGTGAACTAGTTTGCCTGAGAACAAATGCAATATTTTGCTGCATATGCCAGAGCCTTTATACAAAGGAAGATGTCACTATTTTCAGTTCACATCGTCTGTCATGTTTATAAGACAACAGACAGTAATCAACAGTGCAGAAGAGAAGAACTGCTTCTATCTGAAATGTCATTACAGAGCTTCTCCTGGCATTACATTACTTAAAAAGACTGCAAGAAATGTGCTATGTTATTAAAAATTAAAAAAAAAAGTATGCATATACTGTGTACAGAGTCTCTCTCCTCACGAAATAGATGTGACTTTAAAAGTTAGTAGGCAAAACAAAGCCAGACAATTAAGGTGATGCAAACCCTATAGAAGTGTATGTAAAAACTTGTAGAAAGATGATTTTGAGATTTGAAGTTAGATTTATGCATGAAAAAGCATCTGTTGGCATGTCAGCTATTATCATCTTTTTCATTGCAAAATCCTGGGTCCACAGTGGGGTTAGCTCAGGCTTTCTGGCCCTGAATTTTATGGTTTCCTGTATTTAGAACAGTTATTTAAGGCCATGCTAAAAGTAATTTCAGCTTAATTTCTCATAGCTACAGCTCTTAGTGTCAATTTTTCAGTACTGGACCAGAATAAACTAGAGAGCAAGGGAGATATCGTACTTGATTGCATATTTTGTGGATGAGCAACTTTTAATAGCGTTTGTAGGTGTTTGTTTAAAAGATTTGGATTATGATGATAAAAAAAGTTACTTTCAAACCAAAAGTCTTACGAGGTATTAGACATTTGAATACGAGCTTTGACCCAGCAGCGGGACTGGTGAAGGTGCCGCGGGCTGCACAAAGCTTCCTGCGTCGCTGCTGAAGCAGCTCGAGTAGGAGCTGAGGGAAAGGGTGTTTTAACAGAGCACCTCTGAGAGCTCCCAAAGTGCCACAGGGTTTCACACAACACTGTGCCGCATTGTGTGGCTCTTCCTGTGAGCACCTGTGATTTATGCATTTTTCCTTCCTAGTTGCAGCTTGTTTATCCCCAAAACACCCTTTGCAGGTTTAGGACTAGACTGGTGATAAACGCTCAGCATGAACAGAGGGAAAACCGTCCCAGAGCAACCTGTGCTTCAAGAACTTGTGCAAACAGAGGTAGCTTTTGGGTGATGGTGGTAAATATTGTGGTCTGAGATGCTGGGGCTGCTTCAGAAACTATTTTTCAGATAGAGATGCCAATTTAGCTGAGCTGAGGAACCTGGGTGAATGGCCTGGTGCAGACCTCACAGGAGGGAGGTGTCTGAGGCAGAGTCCTGCTAGGCCTCTGGGTTGAYTGCCCAATGTATTTTAGCCGCTCACTAGTTGATGCTCACTTGGTTGATTCCCCGCCGCCTGCCCCCGAGGAATAGGATATGTTTCGGTAATGCTCACTTAGCACTAGTGCCACCTGCTGTATTTGAATAGCAGGGACTGAAAGCCAAAGGGACAGGTTGCAAGGGGAAGGTGGCGCTGAGCAGCCAGAGCCTGTGCTGACTTGGGGAGCGCTCTTAAAAAGATGCCCCTGTCAAAACACCTGTCCTTACCTTGTATCTGGCCTCTGAGGCCATCCTGTATTCTCTCATAAAGTAGTGAAAATCAGGAACCAYACTTCCCGCTCAAACTGCTCTGTTGAGGTAAAGGCAGAGCGACAGGGCTGTGACCCATTTCCGTAGGGATTTGAACTGGAGGACTTGACTTTCTTCAGAGATATGAGGTGCCTTTTTCTTTTCTCTTCAAATACATATAAATATATACACACATACCTAAMAGGCGTGCCACAGGCCTCCATCGTGCATGTTTAGGACCTTTTTTTGTCCCTGTATTAGTCAAATTTGGCAAGAGGGAGAGGAGTGGCTGAAAAGCCGCTGCTTTATACCTCTGCAAAGCAGAAATGCCAGAAGCTGATGTTAATGGATGGCTTGGTCAAGCAGACAGAGTGTTGCTGTCCTTTACCTGGCAGCCTGTGAATTAAGAACCTACCCCTGCAGAAATACCAAATGCCCAGGAGCAATTTCATATGGGAAAATGGCTTACTCTGTGTTTGCAATTATCATTGTCACAGAAACCAAGAAGAAGAATGTATTAATCTCATAGCATTCTGCCTTTACCCACCCATAACAATGTCCCAGCAGTGAATTATATGCAAATCATCTTGAAACATGTAAATATTGCTTTATATTCCCTTATATGCTGCCTTTATATTTATTTTTGTAAAAAAAAAAAAAAAAAAAAAAGCCCAACACTGGAACAATCTCATGCCAAAGCTACTGATACTGAATGAGGGCTGCCTGCTGTTTATCTCATATTTTTCCATAGTATCAAATACAGAAAGTATAAATATTTAATTCTCTGGCACCACTTTTACAGTCTCCCTCTTATCTGTTTAGCAAATAATTCAGGTAATTCAGCTGTTCTTAATCTGGATTTGTTTATTATTCATATGATCATAGTATTCCAATGGAGACTTCTGTATTTTCTTTTCCTCTTTGTGGTATTGTAGTGAGTACCACTCACTCTGTTGTGAGTTACCACAGCAGGTGATTTACACTGACTCACTGGAGAAGCAGCTGATGTCTCCTTTCTTGGCAGGAAGGTCTCTTTGCAGTGTTTTTCTCTCTTTCCAAGATAGCTGTTTATTAATACGATTATATCTGTTGTTTATACAAAGCTTGCTATATTATAGATTAATGATATTATAGTTTTCCAGTTTTAATATCTATGGAGTCAGTCTAGAATGTGAAAATTGAGTTTCTTTGAGCCTACTAGAACAAGAAATGTAAAGGACCAGTGGAACAGAGAAATTATTTTGGTGACCAGTGAGCCAGAACAGTCTTTCTGTCTTATTCTTTCCTTTAATAGTGCACGTTCTGCTGCATTAGCAAGAGCTAGCATTTCAAACAAATTTAGTAACTAAAGGAAGTTATTTGCATGATGTGGAATATCTATGTACATGCCTGCACACACTGTGTACAAGCACAACAAATCTTTGTCTTTGTCAGAGACAGTTTTCTTTCCCATTGTTTATTTGCATGAGAGTTGGTCTTTTTCAATCATTATAGCTTGTACCTGTACAAGRCACAAATAATATTGGAGTAAAAGGTACCAAATAATATGCATATCCCTGCAGAATGTGCTCTAAGTCTGTATTACTTTACAAAGAGACCTTGTATTTATGGCGTCAGCACCCTCAATATATTTATGATATTCCTAAAGTTTATTCTGTATTCTCAACATATTCTAGTTGCCGAACAAATGTTTTACTGGAAGCAATCCAAAGCATAAATAGAATTTTAATTCTTCTTTTGGGTTTGTAACCCCAATTAGCCTTTACAGCTCCTTTGAAAAATGTGCAAGTAAAGACGTAATTATAAAGCAGTTTCAAATTAACTTCAGTTGAATAGCTAATTTGTCTTTAAAAAAAAAAAAAAAACACGTTCAGTTATTAGAAAATCAGAACAGGTTAAGTGGGTCTTTTGATGACATGTCATGTGAGTCTTGAAGCTTTTCAGACCTTGAAGAGGTGCTTGGTTGACTCTCGCATTTATCTCCCCTACCTGATGATGAGCTGTAAAGAATATTGTGTTGATATTGTCACTGTTTCCTCCTACAGGTCATGTGTATCTAGGAACAAAGCTGCTAATAAGAAGCACTGATGTTACATGAATTTCCCATGTGTTTTCTGAAGAGATTTACTCGTGTGTGTTTGTGGAAATAGTGCAGAGGCTATAGCTGTAAAACACAGACAGGTTTCTCAGAGGAAACCTTTGGAGCTTGGAGAGGGAAAGGTGCCAATCTTTCTCTCCGGTACTTGTATTGTAGGCTACCTTCCCACAAGATTTCTGTCTTGGGAGAAAAGCATTTGTTACATTTTTACAGCCTGGTGACATAAAGATTCACTGCTTTGTTCATGTGAACATTAGCTACCATCTGTGTTGGAGAGCATGATTTGCCATGTAAATTAAATTAAAAGTATTCCTGTGAAGTGAAATCTGAGTGGGAAAAYGGTGAGCTCCTGAATGCTCACGTACCCTTATCCTGGTAGGTGTGAAAGATGCTGTTGTGAAACTGAGCTGTTTTGCTTTGAATATATGTAACTCTAACTCCAAAGTCCTTGTAGAGTTCAGAAGTGTCTGYGCAGTAAGTCAGAGCTGTTAGCAGGTTCTGCTGAGCATCTGTAAGATGGCCTGAGCTCTGATATTTTCCCTTTGCTGGCCCATTCTGGCTACAGCATAGTTGAGAGTTGTCTGCTTTGAGAGGGCTTGTTCTTTYACTGAAGTTCCAGGGCTGAGTGACATCTGTTAAAATGCTTCAGGCCTCTACATGAGCTTAAGAGGGTTCTTAAATGACACTTACCTGAGGAATGAAGAAACTGCAGGTGCCTATTAGCTCATCACCTAAGCCCCAAGACAGGGCGCATAGAAGCTGTTGAGCCTGCTGCAGAAGGCCAATACCTTGGGGAAAATGTGTCCATGGGTCTCATTTCTGGGGTCTTGGGCTGCAGACTCATTTGCTCATCAGTGGCAAAACCTGTCAGATGGAAAGCCAAAAGGGTGCATCATTGCATCATTGGGAAGTAATATGACACAAGCCATAAACATAACGCGTTTTTTTTGAGAAGTAGTTATTTAAAGGTTATTTAATGAGGTCTGTCTCCTTTTTCCCAGCTGTGATTTGTATGTACTTTCATATTTCCATTATAAAATTGCTGGAGGGATATTGCTAGAAATGATTTATGTGCCTGCTACACATTGGTATTTTGGTACTTCTACTTYTAAAATAGATGGAGGAGTGTAAGCTGAGTCTTAATAAATCTCTGTTGTAAATGAAGTAGGGTTTTAAATAAGAAATTGGGGGGCGGGGAAGGAAGAGCTTCTCTAGCCTTGTTTTTCACAGCGATAATCATTAACCAAACTTGRCTATGTCTCCTGAGTAGTCTCCTGAGCATTAGAAAAGATAATTCAAGCAGTGTGTGGACCAGWGATTATAAAATGAGTTGTGAAAGTAGGTGGGTGAAGCACCACATTTGAAATGTAAATCACCTTGCTGCACATCCGATGGAAGCCCTTCCTCCAAATGCCATCTCTGCCTCACTCTGCTGCCCAGGACTGTGGAGCCCTCAGGCTCAGAAAGGCCCTACTGGGCCCTTGCCTGCAAAACAGCAGCTCACAGGTGTGGAATAGCTCCTCGGTTTGAGAGACAGCTTGCTGCTGCAAGAGTCCTTGTGGAGATGGGATCGTAGGGCACCTGCCCCGTCCCCTGCTTGTCTGACGTGCTGCTAGGCAGCCTGCGTCCTGCCCCTCGCCTGGTATACATCTTTCTATTCAAATGAGGCATTAAAGGTAACTAGCTTCTGTTGTACCTGAAATGTGCCTTTTTAGTTCTGTTCTGCTGCAATTGTGACCTCTAGTGGAAAAAGTTAGTCTGTTATGATTATGCAAAATTAATTAATTTGAGCAGTGTTGCAATATTCATTAAATCTCATGTAGTTGCACTCTTAACACTCACTCATGGCTAAAATCCCTTCAAGGCACCATACAACTCATAGAAGGGGGCGGGGAAAGCCTAAGAAGCCCCCAAAGACTTTTTGCAAATTTTTGTAAATTTTTTTTAAACAGCATTTCTGTTTTGTTTTAAAGAGGAACTCTTCCTTTCAGGAATAGGAAGAGATGTTCAGGAATAGGAGGAGAGTTTCAGTATTAAAAAAAAAAAAAAAAATGTGGAATAATCACAACTTTCAAAGAATGGACCTAAATCCTAACAGCTAAAATAGGCATCACATTTCTGCAGTGGCCTGTTGGCTGCAGTGTTTGCACTGCTCAGGAGGGACGGGGGCAGATGGCAAGTCCTGTGCCACAGGTAGCACCGGGCTGATGGAGACACGGGATTCCAGAGAACCTGCATCCTCCCCAGCAGGAGTTGGGAGCTGCCTTGGGGCTTTAGGGATGAGCTGTGAAGTGTAGCATGGAAAGGGGAGGGTCTGCAGCATCTAGTTGTGGTGCTTGATGGTGACAACAAATATAGAAGAGAGATTTATATGCTGGCACTGACTGAAGTCTTTTTCCTCTTATTCTCAGGGTCTGAACATCATCTTTCATGTGGCCTTGGCACTCTTAAAGGTAAGTCATTGATTAAAAAACTTTTTGTAATGGGCAAAAAAAAAGTATGGAGTATGTTCTTAAATGAGTTTATCGTATCAAAGGGAACAGTAATAGTGGGACTTCTASGGAAAGCAAGGAAAGAGACATGTCTTTGGGTAGGGATGCCTTCAAACATTATGATAGATGTGTTTTCATTAAAATTAACAACGTAATGAAGTTATTGGGACAAAAGATATACGGAGTAAAGATTTAAATGCCTCATGTAACTGTTTCTGAGAAAATGGTTCTGATTGATTTCATGACTTATTTGGTACCTAGATTCATTTAATAGCCAAGAAACCCACACCAGAGATGTGAAATGCACTTGCATTATTGAGAGAGAGGATTTAGAAATATTTGGTAATGGGGGTACCTTCTGTCTTGAACTTAGATATAGGAGAGTTCGYCTAAACTGGAGTGAACCTTTGACCTTTGGGTGCCAGTGGCAGAGCTCGAAGCTCATTTGCATTGTCTTCCAGGAGCTGGCTCTGCGTCAAATCCACCTGCATACAGGCATGTGGTGTGGGATGTGAAACTGCCTTCCCATTTCAGGGGTATTGCCATAAAATGATTTAGGCAAAGCTCAGGGCATGCTCTTTGCTGCCTCTGTACTTTGCTYGCTGCTATGGGGACTTGTTCAGTGTGACTGATGGGAAACCTGTCAGGTTATGGCACCATGGGTAGTGCTTCTGCAGTAGTAAGAACTGGCTCTGGAAGCAGGTGGAGGTGCTGATGTACAGCTCTAAAAGCTGACAAAAAGGAGGAAAAAAAGGGTGCTTGGTGCTGAAAGTGACTGGCAAGGGAGAGGGGACCACAACAGCCTTGACCTGGGTTTGGTTACCCAGGATGGCATTTGGACTCTGGGGATTCCCCCAGTGATCTGCATTCCTTTGGATTCCTGCTGTCCCAAGTGGCAACAGGGGAGCTGCAGTCAGCAACAATGACATCAGTTCTCAAAAAAATGTGATAAGGTCAGAAAGGGGTCTGTACTKTCTCACTCAGAGATACATGTTGCAAGTAAGACCATGTTTTTGTCCTGAATCATCAACCCAAGCTTCATTTAATACTAAATATTCTATTTTTTTCTTCTTCCTTCATTTTACATATTTATATATTTCATACTCCCCTGCCTGTACCAGGAGGAGAACGGTCAGGAAAATATTTGGTCASTGTGTCGTAAGTTTGAGAGCTTTAAGAATCATTTTCAGTTCTGCTAATGTCATTTCTTCTTAGACATAAGCGGTATGAGGCATCTATCTGATTTGGCAGTAATAGCCTTGAAACGGTAAGGGAGGTGTTATCTTCAGAGAAAATTTCTGTTATTGGCTAAAGCAAGTGCGGAGGAAATAGAGGTAAATCAGATGAGACTGTGGATGTGAGCCACCTCCGAGTGATGCTCAGTAGCTCGAGGACTCATGTTCAGCAGAACTGGTCTAGCAGGGACAGAGGGAATTTTGTGCTTGGGAGCCATGGAATAAATGATTGTTACGCCTTTGCTAAATAGCAACAGAATTGGAACTTTTTTGTCAAATTCCGTCCTAAGTCTATGGAGTTTCTCTCAGTTACAACTGACTGCTTATCTGCCTGCTGAACAGCAGCTGACACTGCTCCGGTGACCAGTTACATGCTCGTGCAGCGCCCTTCAGAAAATAGGGGTGTACATCTTGTAGGAAGACGAGGGGCATCCTTTCTGCTTCCATCTCCCGCGTTGGGATATCTTTGTAACGAGTTACAGCTTGCTGCTTAAAGTGCTTTGTCCATGGAGACTTTGCATTGTGATAAGGCATTAGCTTGATTTCTTATTGCATTTTAAGGAAAAATACCGTCTTTTTTTTCCCCATAATATCTCAATACTGTGCTTTCTTAGATGCGTCCTTCAGTATTTACTGCTTTTTGTCTAGTCCACAGTGTGCACGATGGTTGTTTTACCCAGCTGGTGGCAGTATGTGACAGTGACATGGATCATGTAGCTAGTGAGGTGGCAGCAGGTCCCGATCAGCACTTTGTAAGTGGCCTTGGGTGGAACAGGCGAAGGGTGCCCCCCCTTCCCTTACCTGCATAGCGGCACAGCGAGCGTTGCAGCGTGAGGTCAGCCCCTTCCCAGGAGGGCAACCGCTCCTAGAAAGCTCAGCCTCAGAAGGGACTTGCCACGTGCACTGCTGAGATCTGTAAAGAGACTCCCTGATTAGGACTGTTGCTTTGGAGTGCTGGGAAAGATACTGTCTTAGCGCAGCAGTCCAAATGTGTGCAAAAATAAGGCTCTGGATTAAGTTAGTGCAAATGAAGGGAAGAATTGATAGAGATGTAAGGAATTATCTTGAGTTTTTAAAATAGGTCCAAACCAAACTTTCTTTATGGAGATAACATACTCGCAGATAATGATTAATAACAATCCTTGTTATCCRGGTTGTTGAAACAGCATTTTTCTCAGAGTAACCATTGAAAACATGTTGCTTAATGCCAGAGGAAAGCCAGTGCTTTGATAAGTAAAGTRTGTGCTGTTCAAATTGAAATGGGTAGAAATTTGTGAGGAAATAGTGCGGTGTGTTATTGCTTCTGCTTCCCAACTTCTGCATGCCGCAGAAGGCTTACAGAGGCTCACTTGAGCACATGTTTGCTGAAAAGCAGCCCCTCTACTTGCTCCTCCCTGGGCTTAGGCTAAAGCAGCAGCATTTCTAACGGCAGCTGTGCAAGCCCTGCTCACCTCATGATATCAAGTGATAACTGTGTATTAAGCAAACAAGACAGTTATTTGTCTTGGTTGTTTCTGTTGACACCTCTCGATCTCAAGGCTGTTTGTGTCAGTGTGTGTTCAGCAGACTGGAGAGAAGAGCAGTGGCCCTGGCAGGCATGGCAGATGGGACTGGTAATTGAAGTAGCTAGTACAGAAGCTTCTTGGCTTAAAAAAAAAGTCAAAATTGCCATGCATTAAAAGTATTATTTGAAATTATATGAAATGTTGTATCATTTGGTTCATGGACTGGAAAAAGACCTTCTGGGCTAAAGAAATGCCTCTCCTTTGCTATGGCAGGCTGCTCTATGGCATGATACCTGTTCTGTAAGCTAATAGCAGCAGAACTAGTATTGCTCTGGTGGGGCTCTCTTCTCTTATTCCATTCTAAATTTGTGAATGATCATTTTATGCTCCCTTGCCCTTACTCAGCATTGTCTTTTAGCTAAAATAGTTCCCTTCCAGGCACACTCACAGTGGTGTTTGTCATCTTGAATCTTGTGTACCTTGACGTAGGTACCAGTGATTCTTTAATGAATAAACCAGTATTCTTGAGTTCTTGATCGTCTTAGTTTTCTTCTCTATCTCCTCAAATCTGAAAGGTGTAATGACGGGATCTTTGAGAAACCCCAAAGTGTCTTTTGTATTGATTCTTTTTTTATATTATTTCTTGAAAATCTACTTTATCTGACAACAGAGCACTGTGTTTGTCTCTCACGTTTGTATGGAGTGATAGTCATGGCCAACCAGAGGTTCTGTAACTACTGTTTTATCACTTTAGATACAGACATTTGCAGGGATAGAAGTTTTTAATAAAATTGTCTTATGCTTCTGGATACATTTATGTTTATCAGTGAATGCATGGCAAATTGTATATTTTTTTCCACAAGATGCTTTGCTTTTTTGTTATCATTGTGTAAACATTAGGCCTGATCTCTCTCAGATTCTGTTCACTTTTTATCTCTTGAACTGCTGCTTGCATCAGCCTAGTACTTCGAAATAAAGTSTGAAATTTATGTTGAAGAGGTAGCTCAAATTTTCTGCTCCTAAGAAGCAGGCAGGGCAGATAGAGCAGTGATGCCTAAGTCTGTGTCTCAGATACTATTGTTTGTGAATATCTCCCTCTTTCTTCAGAGAGTTGTGTGTCTTGTAGTGCAAACCAAAATTACATCCATGAAGATCATGTCTCGCAACATGTCCCCTCTACTGATACTATCACTTTGGCACTTTCTTGCCCGGGCCACTAGTGTTTAAAAAGTAGTGTTTGAAGAAAACAAAGAAAAATATCACCAAAGTTAAGCATGTTTGCACATTACAGCTTCTTACTTTTCAAGAAAGAAACCAAAGAGTGCAAGTCGTAACAGCAGCTTAGTGAATAAATTCTATCACCCATATGAAAAGATGCAGCAGGAAATTGTGCGACGTCTTCCATATCCCTTTGAAATGAGGTACTGATGTTTTGTATAACCTCATCAGCTAAACTTCTGAGGATGTTGATGAAGACTGGGCAAGTGCTTATTTTAGGTAAAACTTGTGCATTTCCAGCATAGGTTATTTGCGGGGCGGGGGAACAAGAGAATTGTCTTTCAGGCAGGGCTGAAATTATGACAGTTGCCTTGTGAACTAGTAGAAAGTGATTCGAATTCAGTTGCATTTAGAGTGTAGGCCACTGGGCTTAGGCCTTGTGGCCTACAAGAGAAAAGAGAAAAAGAGAGTTATTTTTTCAAGAGAAAAATAACTTAGTCTAGTTCTGCATATGCTCTAACTTTGCATGTGCAATGCCATGAGGAGCCTGAAATGTTGAAAGTAGCACTGCTTTAAGCAGAAGATTGGATGAAATGTCATACAAAATTCCCTGACCACCTTTTTTCCTCTTGTTATTTTAGGATAATCTAGTTTAGACTACTTTGTAACTGCACTAACCTAACCTCCAAGAGGCTTCTCTTAAAACCAAAGTATCCACATTAAAAGCTGCATTAAAATACCTGTTGCCCTTTATATTCATGCTGAGTTCATTTTAGCTTCTCTAGGTCCAGTGACTTTTTAGTACATGGACACTTTAGCAGCTGCAGTGATTTTCTCAGCTTAATTGCAGACAATTTGCTTTGAAACCCATTAGTTTCTTGTGAGGCTCTTTGTTCTTGTGTTGAAAGGGATTTTGAGCAGTTGGTATCTTTGTACTTTCTCCAGATCATGCATATTTTTATATATTCATTGTATCTGTTTTCCAGATTTAATACTCTTAGTCTTTTTGATTTTTGTCCTTATTTGGAAGCCTCTGTTGAATCTTGTCATCTCCCTCTGTACCTGTTTTGTCTCTGGTCATTCCATCCCAAACCAGAAATGAGTTGCACATGATGTTCAAAAGAAAAATTATACTGTAGAATAATGGCCTTTTCTCCCTAACTTTGAAGCTTTCCTATTAATTGCTGATATTTGACTTATTTTCTCGACCTCTGCTGAGCACTGAGTTCACATTTTCATAAGACTGTCCATGATAACTGCCAAGATGAATTCCTGTATAGTAAAAGCTCAGAGTCTATCTTCTATATAGAAAACTGAGATTTTTTTCCCCTGTATCATATTCATATTTATCTATATTGACTTTTTTTTACCGTACAATCGCCCCCTCATTCAGTTTCTTGCAGTCCTTCTGTGAGAAGGATTCACTGTCCCCTGCAAGTTCTTCACTGGTTTCTCTTGTCTTTAAAACCCTGGCCAATATAGTAGCATGTGTAGACATTACCACCTCACCGTTGACCTGTATTTCCAAGCCACTTAAGAGCAGGTTTGCTAGCATGAACCTCAGCACAGCTCCTTGGTGCAATCTGTTGGATAAATGAATTGTACTGCTGTTTTCTATCTAGTAACATTAAAGATGTAAACGTAACTAAATTCAGATTACACAGCTGTGATTAGACCTGAAGAATGGAAAGGGCTAAGTGATTTCTGAAAAGGGTAAGAGGCAATGCTTTTGTGTGAGCATGATATAATTTGTATGCATTTTTCCTACAAGATTAGTGGTGCTTTTGCAGGAAAGACTGGAACAAAGAGAAGACAGGGAAGGCTTATGTTGCTTGTGCAAGGAGAAGCTGGGTAGGCAAAGGAAGATTAAAAAAAGAAATCTGCAGTCCTTACATGGGGTCATTATTTTTAAAACTAAACAAGGTAGGCAAGGAGCCAGATTTTGCAGCAAATTGTCATGATGTTTTAAATATGCAAGTGGGAACACTACTATCTGAGAACTAATCCTGCGTGAACACCTGAAACATAACACAGATTTTTTTTTCAGGCATTTTGTGTTCCTGGCAAAATATTTGAGATAGAAGTTGCAGTGATCATGGTGGCACATAATTATTCCTCATAGAAAAATGTCCAAGAAGCACAAAGCTCTTGCTTCAACTGTCATAAAACACTAATTACCTTGGAYAGAAACCTGTAATTTTCCTTAGAATCCCCCGAACTCTCTCCAGATATTTTCTCAGTGTTTATATATTTATATTGCCTAAAAAAGGAGTCGCGTCTCCCTTGGCATATTTTGAAATACAAAGATTTGTAAATGACTTGGCAYAAAGATCCTTGCCATCTTGCTAACCGAGTTTAGAAAATAAAGACATTTTCAAGTCAGAGTCTGTACAGATTGCATTCCATAGACAGCAGTTTGCTGGTAGCCCCCTCTTTGAGCCCAGTGGACCTCAGCTGCATCTGTCTTTGGTCTTCACTGGGGCAGTGCAACGTGAGTGAAGTAGCAATTTTTATACATAGGAAGGCCCAAGGATGGAAACAAAAAAAAAATTAATTGTAATAAAAAAAAGTTGTCTACAACATAGAAAATAGACTCTACTCTGGGTTTTACATGTTTTGCACACTCGGTAGAATGTTTAATTTAGGTTATTGTCTTTTAGACCATTTTGAGATTTGAGCTGATGTGAGTCAGGCCTTTTTCAAAAATACAGGACAATCTAATGTGGTGAAGACATGTCTAAGAATAGCAAAGTCTACATGAAAAGAAAATCATAATTTCTGATCAGACATGAATAAAAATAAGATAAAGTATTCCCTTACAGTGTACAAGTCCATAAAAATGATARGGAGTGTAAAAAGTCTCAAACTGCAGATCTGTGTGACAGTTAACTGTCATACTCGGTGTGAAGAATTGGCATAATATTTATTCTGCACTGCTAGTTTTTCTTTTTCTTTCTCATTTTAGTCTCTCCAAAAAGGAGACTCCTTGGAAAAAAAAGGCACAAWTTTTTTGTGAAATAAAAGATGAGACATGACCACTGCAGCATCTTCTAGGAGCTCCTGCAAATCCCACCACGCTGGTAGGGATCTGGTTTTCTCGCCCAACCTCTGACTAGTTCAGGTTTTGGAGGATCTCTTTTCAAACAAGAAACCTTGCTATAAAAATTGTCCTGACAATATTAGACCACCTCTCTTGGGAAGCTAGTCTTGTTAATTTTCCTCTTTCCTGAAAGGGTGCATCTTGTTTCTAGCCTGAATTTGTTTAATTTTGGCTTGTTAGTRTTGGATCCTTCTAAACTTTCTAGAATTCAAGACTTTATTAAATAATCAGTTCATTTCATTTTTTTGTAAGACTAGTCCTTATTCCAAAGTGAAAGAAACTGCATTTCTGTAAGTACAAGTTAGCTATTAGCATATTAAGAGTTAATTTGTATAAGAAAAAGTCTTTTTAGATGGGCAGAATTTTTGCCTGTCTTCTGTTGTTCTTGCTTTTACCTATGAGCTGTGGTTGTATTGAAACCACCAGCGACTCTGTTCATCTCTATGCTTCCGGTTAGTCCTAGGACTTTCTTGCTTCACAAAATGCATAATATAAGGCTCTTATTTCTTTCTCTTCAATGTTTTGAGGAATATTTTTGTTTGCGTTTTGACAAGAGCTTGTAATGTTTTCAAGATCGTGAGATCTGTGAGCTTAGTGAGATCTGTGCTATATGTAAGCACTATAAAAATCCAGGAAAAAAAAAAATGACTCTCTGCAGTGCAGTTATAATGTAGCTTATCTGAAACCATGTGTCRGGGCACCCATGGCACTGCGGAGTTCCAGAAGTGCAGGAGTGTTGCCATAGTCATCTTCACTATACCTTAATCCAAAATGAGGAGTGGTTGCTGTGGCCGATATTCCTCAGCTCAACCTAGACAGAAATACTCTCCCTTCCACCTCTTCACAGCTCTGCTCTAGAGACCTGTGCTTATGGAAGAATTTTCCTGTGGAAAATACTTTTTCACAGACTGAGATTCCTGCAYGAGCTTTTGGAAGACCGCTTGTATCAAATAGCTTGTTCACAGTGCACAAAACGTATGGGTGCTTTAGTTGTCTGAAATCCCACGTCACAGTATAGATCGTCAGGGCTGCTTGGTGGTGTTGGTGGTCTCTGATTTGGGCCTTCTGCTTTAATCATTTTTCTCACCTGCTTCCTGGGTCCCTGGGAGCTGAGGTGACCTGTGAGGATGGGGCTCTTTCGGCTAATAATTTCCATTTAAAATTCTGTTCCCATCCAGTAGCATTTATTCATATTTACAAAGTGTCCAGTATGAATAATGTATCAGACCATTTATATTTAATATTTCAGCTTAATGACCCAGTTCTGTTGTTTTTCACTTTACATCTGTATCATTCTAATTGTATATGGTTTTCTCTGGTATCAGATGCAGATTTTTTATTGTTAAATCTTGGTTTGCTGAAGTGTTTGCAATTAATGTGATCTGTAGAGATGCCCATAATATTTCAGTTCATTGCTTTTCTGTAGGGTGAGTATCTATATGGTGGCTTTGTATATGGAGGCTTTCTATGGTGGGTATCTTTGGAAGGTCACTGATTTGGAGGAAATGCTATTGTCATTTCCCACATATTGCCCTGTTGTAGAGCCCATTCTGTAATTAGGCAGCTTGAAAGCAGAGCAGCATTTAAAAATAAAATAATATTTAAAAAAAAAAAAAATAACACTTTCTACAGCCCAGACTGATGAAATGAAGCAAAATCCACCGTGTTATCTTTAAGCAGATGGCAGGAGCACCCTGGTCTGTTCCCCACGCAGGAGGTCAGAGGTGGCATCACAGCCTTTCCCTTACACAGGTGCAGCTAATTTCTCGAGTCCGTCTGGAGGCCGGTGCTGGAATGGTGCCCCTCCTGCTGAGCAGCTCCGGTTTAGAGACACCTCCTGAGAGCAAGYGCGGTGCTGGGAACGATGCTGATTCAAATCGTTTAACGTGACCCCGCACAAGCAGTGCAAACACGGGCCCTGTYGTGTTTTTGGCAGCGGGGCTGGGGCTTTTGTGTCTGCGGCAGCCCCTGGCTCTGCCCCTGTGCGCGGGCACCAGYGCCCATGGTGTGGGAGAGCGAGGGGCGCCTGCTCTCCCTGTGCGCCCCGGGCCCGGCGCCTTTCATGGAATGGAAGCCGTTGGAGCGCTTGGCAGGCCTGCTCCTTCCCTCGCATCCAGCGCTGGCAGCTGCACTTCATCTCCATCCGCGCGCTGGGCAGCGCGAGCGAGGGCTGTCACCGCCGAATGGATGGCAGGTAGAGGGGAGGGGGCGCGCGCCCGGCCAGCCGCTCACCATTGGCTTCGCATTACGGCATTCTCCCCCGAGAGGGCTCTGCGCCCAGCCCCCTCCGCCAGCCCTCATTGCCGATGCGCGGCGCGAGGCAGGCGGCCGCCACGCTCGTCACGCAGCCCGCCTGGCAATGAGCTCATCCTTTGCTGCGCGCGGCTCCCTGGCTGCCTCGCTGCCGCCGGCCGGCACGCGCGCCGCCGCCACGCCGGCCCTGGGCACTCGCCGCCGCTCTTCTCCCCACGCACCTTGCCTGTGCTCCCCTTCTGCCATTTTCCTGCTTTTTAGATACATTTGAGATCCATGTTTTCTTCGGTTTGCTTTTTCCATCYGCCTCGGACTCTGGCGGAGCCAGCGCAGTGGATCATTTTTTTCCTTGATTCTTAGCAAAGATGCTTTTCTGTTTCTGAGACGCTCCTTAGCTGCTGCAGCCGCCYCTGAGCCTGCTCGGGACCCGCAGCTGGCTCCGCTCCCGGTGCCCCTTTGAAATCCTGCTGAAAAGCCTGTTCTCCTCACTCTGGATACTTACCACTTGCTGCTCATGGAGGAAGGGGTGCCTTGCAAAACCCCTGCTGCCAAGCTTGCACCACCTGTCAAAAAGTCCCAGGACATGCATGACGAGAGGAGCAAGCTGGTGAACGAGTATGCATGCCGGGTGCTGGAACTTCTGGGCATGGGCCATCGCCTGTTCGTGCCTCGGCTGCTCGCGGTGAGATCACCTTTTCTTGAGATTAATTCATCTGCCACTGCCCCTCCCAAACCCACTTCCTCCCCCAGATCCTTTCCATTGCGTGGAGACAGCCCCTGGTTTTCCCTTGCCTTCACCTGACCCTTTTCCTAAGCACTGCTGCTGCCTTGCTGCTGGGAGGGCTGGGTGCTATGGTGGATTGTGGCTGCTCCTTATCCAGCTTGGAGGGGCTCAGCAAGGGCTGCAGTCTAAAAAACTGTTTTTCTAAGGCTGGGAGGGCTTTTGTTCTCGGCTCGGGAGCGGCAGCAAGTCAGCAGCATGCCCTGGCTGCTGCTGGAAAGTGCACCAGCATCACATCCGATTCTGTAGCTGCAGCATCATGGGCTTTAAACATTAGTAAAAAATCTGATTCTGCTGATGTATTTTTGGTTTTTAATGGTTTTGTGCTTGTCTTTAGAAAGCTAGATGATGCCATGTGAAAGAAGCTTGAATTATGAGTATAAAGACTACCTGAGAAAAAATTGCTGAAGGCGTTTTTAGCCCTCATAGCACATGAGGTGTGTGCCTGTGAAACGGCCGGGGCCAGGGCGGCGTGTCATGGCGCGGAGAAGCCCGGCCTGCGTCCTCACTCGCACTGCTGGGCACAGCAGAGCCGAACCCGCAGACGCAGTGCCCGGGCCGCGTGGGGCCCTGCTCCCAGCCTTGCTCCGGCYGCAGGCGCCTGTGGGCTGTGGCAGGCTGGYGACAGAGCCCATCCCTGAGGTCCTGCTGTTCCCTAGTGGGATGCTGCCCTTCCCCMGGGTATGGGTGGCTCTGCACGGTGYGCAGGGCAAACCGGGAGGCAGCTGTACCAGCAGGTCCTGGCTCTCTGAGACAGCAGGAGGAAACGGGCACAGCCCAACCTAACCACTGGCAAAGCGAAGATGAGTTGGATGCTTGCAGGTATTGGTCCCTACTGTAGGGGCTGGTAACGTATGAACAAACATGCTGGTTGTACAGGCGTTATCCAGGCTTCCCTCCAAGCACCCGCTGGCTCCTGCGTCCAGGCGGTGCCCGGAGCACYGGCACGAGGATCACCGCAGCATGCGAGGGGCCCTGGGGCGGCAGGACAAACCGCTGAGGGCTTCACGCGGCATAATCGGGCTTTGTAGCCAGCTCTCCACATGGAGGAYAGCAGGAAATTTGGTGCACTTCATCCTGCAGTCATCCTTGCTTTACTGAATGGCAGAATTGTGTTTATTAAAAAAAAAATAAATAAATGAAAGACACAAAGGAATAGAGCTAATGCTTGGGTTGATACTGAAGAGGATTTGTGGAATCGGTGTGGTTTCCCATGGGATTTTATTACCTTAATATATCCCTTTCGACACACATCCCTTTCATAGATAAGGAGTGACTGTGTTCCTAATGATTTTTAAAACATGAGAAATCTCTGAGGAGCAGGAATTTGTACGTTAATCAGAACTAAAGATACCACAGAAACAAAAACAGATCTTTTTGTAAGATGAAGTCTAGATTTTTTAGTCAACACATGAGCTTATTCCCCCACCTCTGCTATTGTAAATAGATGCCTGGGGCGAGCAGAACATCAACCACCAGCATGTTGGGTGGGRAAAAAAATAATAATAAATAATCTCYAACACTGGCAGCTTTAGGAGAGTGGAAATGGCCTTCTGGCTGCCCCCAGCTGCGTGTGATGATGGGCAAGTGAGACAGCAGTGATTTGGTGTGGATTTCCCTGCTGACGCAGTGGTGGTGGAGGCAGGCAGTGRATTTTGTGTTTGTTCTTCAGTATTTTGTGGAGCAGAATTAAGAGGCCTTGGTAAGGAGAGGTATGTGGCTGCTGTGGGGACTGGTGCGCGCCACGAGCGTGCGGTCCTCCTGGATGCCAAGTCATTGCATGGGCACCTGAGGCTGCGTCCTTCACCAACTTTGGCCTGCAAAGCAGTGTTCTGTTTTTTCTGTGACTTTCTTGTAACAAAGCAGTGTCTTAGGGTGAACAGATTTTGTCCAGAAAGATGGTTTTTTTGCCAGGGTTGCCTTTGCATTAGGGAAAAGGGTATAAGCTTTGCCAATAAAGTGTGTGTGTGTGTGTRTGTGTGTGTATATATATATAGTAGTATGCACATGTGTTTGTCAGAAGCATGTGTCTGTGTACCTGTAGCTGCATTGCTGTAGCAAACAAGCTTTGCAGCGTTGTTTGTAAGCGAATCGGCCCTCACGCTCGCCAGATGCACCATGGCTCCTCCTCTTCCTCTCGCCATCATGCACCAGGGGTCACATCTGGGCCTCATCTGTAAGGGCAGCAGTGTGAGAAATGGTGCAACAGGCAGTGCTGCAGCTTGTGCTCCCAGTGCCAAGGGAGGTACCAGCTTAGAGAAAATAGCTTCCACATCTTGATTGCTTTCCACAGCATATCTTCCTGCGTGCTCTAAAAGAACTTAAATCCATCTCTGTTGACGTTGCAGGGTAAATATGCTCTGAAAAATTGGTGTGAGGATGCTTGTAAGCATTGCAAATTTACCAGTAGCAATTTGAATGCAAAGGTGGAGTTTAGCCAGATCGTTCTCTGCTGTTTATTTTATCCTGTTCCTGACACCTGTTCGTTGAAGTGTAAAACAGTAAATTTTGATTTAGTAGCAATTTATTGTTACTGATGTTCTAGAGAAATTCTCTATATACATTCTATATAAAGAGCATCCTATAGAAATTACTGTAGTTTCCTTCTTAGAAAGGAGGAAGTAAGTGAAGAAAGTAGTGTGATTAATCCCAAATTTCTTCAGATTTATTAGTTCCCAGGTGGGAATAAGAGATTTAGCTGATATAGGCAGTAACAGAGACTGTAGAATTATTAATTGAAGACAGTAGAATTAAAGAAAAAAGCAGTCTTGGTCCTTTGTATTAATCACATTTCCTAAATACTGTAGGGGAAATTAGTTGTAATACTGTTAACATTATTCGCTTTAAAAATTCAAAATTCACTTAGTTTAATTCTCTGAAAAAAATTATCTTTTAAAGCTCATATTATCTTTTCCTAATTTATCAAGCATTTTTCATTTCCCGGAATGTTACCTTTAGGTCTGAAAGCTTCTATAGTATCTATTGAGAAGTGTTTTTCCTAGTTTTACCCAGTCCATATGATACTTTGTATCCCATAGATCATTTTTTTTATAAATGTGTAATACTTAAGTTGCATGGGAAGGAGTTCCTAGGGAACGTATTTAGCCAAACCTTAGAAGGTGAGCTGAGATTTTAGAAATTGTTAACTAATAATTTGCCTGCTGTGTTTATCTGGTTATTTGTTGCCTTTGATATTTCTAATGCGTAGAGCTTTGTTAGCATAATCAGTGCAGCAAAGTGTAGAATATGCAAGAATGTGCAGCCCAGCAAGTGTTGCTCTTAACGTTAATTTGATTCTCTGTGGTTTTAATTGTGAATCTCTGTTCTGATCAATGTTTGTAATTAAACAAAAATGCGGAGTAGAGTAGAAAGAGCCAAATACGGTGGGCTCTGCCCCTTGTTTTGTTAAGCTGTCCAAGGTGATGGTTTGTATTTTTACACAAGTGAAGTCAGTGATAGAAATTTATTATTTTACTCTCACTGTTTTTTCCACTAAGTAAAGGGTTTTCTGGGTTGGGCCCTGGAATTTTCAGGGAATGAGTCCTTGAATTGCTAATTCAATAGTGTTGAAGGAATATTTTCCCTTGGATTCATTTAAAAGTATCAATATATCAGTGATTCAGGTAGGTACCTAAGAACGTTAAATGTAGCTGTGTTTTGCATATAAATGCTGCCATTTTCATGCAAAATCTAAATCTCTCAATGCGTTATATTAATTTAGTTTAAATGCAGCACTTAAGTATTTCTGGTCTGAACCTTGAGGAAGAATACTTACTTAAATCAGGATACTAGCTCCTAATAAAATGGTAAAAAGTGTTTGTTTTGTGCTGGGAGCAGCTGTCCAGAAGTCTTGATGGCAAAATAGCCTCCCACGCCATGGAGAGCCCAGCTGGGCCACCCCAGCTACGCGCAGTGAGCGAGAGCAGCGGGGTGCATTTGGGCAGCATGTGGTGCCCTCCCCTCACCACCTAAGGTCATAAGGCATAGAGTGTTGTGAGGAGCAGGGCTAGAAAGGACATGGTTAGGGGTTCCACTTGCAATGCAGGAAGCTTCGTCTGCATTTGAGAAAGCATTTCATTGATGTTGGGTTGGTAGGGTACTAGAATAGGCTTCCCAGTGAGGTTGTCATGTCTCCTCCTTTGGAGACTTTTGAAGTTTGCCTCTGTGGACGGAGGTGAACCCAGTCAGGGATCCATCCCATTCCCCATGGGAAGGAGTCCACGTGCACCTGCATGGAGCCAGGCCAGAGGCCACCCTGCGCTTTGCTCGCGGGGAGGGGGAGTCGGTGTGGTGCAAACAGCAGTGGGGACTGGTGCTCCTCCTGCAGCGAGTGCTGGGGCAGCTGGGCTGCTCCCCGCCTGTACCTTGTGAGGCTAGTGCACCAGTCCTGGGCTGTAACTGGAGGCATCTCATTCACTGAGTCTGACTCGGATTGGATCTCACGTTTTGAGATGATGTCCTAAATGAACTATTTAAAGCCCTGGTATTGTAGAGCTGCAGTCTGTTGGTGTAGCCTTCAGTAAGTCCAGAGATGGATGTATTTGTCTGTGKCCTGTCGATCCCTTTATTTTGTCAGTAGCAGAACAGAATTAATGTTGAAACTGTAACATTTTCTGGCCTGTTAGCATTAGGCTAGTTACCACGGTGAGAGATAAAACATTTTAAAGGATACAGGAATATATGTGAAAGGTTTTTTTTTCTGGCATAATGCTCATTGAGAAACTGTGTCACAGACTTCTGCACATTGACTTSCTGATGCCTCCTATGAGTCAGAGGCATTTTGCTTCTCATGTCTGCAGCCATGGGTATCTATATTTATGTTGTCTTTTTAGGACTACATGAGGAAAATCAGCTCTGAAAAAYAAACTTTCTATAAAATATGTTTGTTGTCTTTTTTCGTGTTTGGTTGTTCTGCGTTTTTCTCCTCCCTGAATTGCATCAYGACAGGCTTTGCCCGATTCCCTCTCTAACCTGGTAGGTGGAGGAGATTAAAGTATGTTGGCAGGTTACAGTCTACCGGTCACAGGGCTCTGCCTGGGATTCCTTGAACATGTTCTGACTTCTGATTCATTTTATGAGATATATGTTAGGGAGCTATTTCCATAGAGGGTGTTTTTGAGCTAATGTGTTTTGGAACATATTCAATAAATGACAAAACCAGTAAAAGAGCACGACTGCGTGTTCTTGGTGTTCACAGCTGCTCTCTGTGTTTGATTGCAGACCTCAAAAGAAGACCTTTTGCAAGCTGATTTTGAAGGAGCTTTGAAATTCTTCAGGGTGCAGTTGCCCAAGAGGTACAGAGCTGAGGAGAACGCTCGACGACTGATGGAGCAAGCTTGCAACATTAAGGTAGGAGCAGTCTCCCTTTCCTCTCCTTCACCCCCGACYTTATTCATGGAAAGCAAGGAGTGGTGCTGAGAATGGCAGTAGGATGCCGACAAGCATGGTCCCGGAGTCATCRTCGTTTAATTACTTTATGCATATATGTGTATTTGTATGCGTACACAGATTTTTGTATTTAAAGGAAATGTAGCACTGAGCTTTCCCCTTTGTCTTTGGCTCAAGCTACTAATTAAAATAGAAAACTGATGCATAATTAGAAATTATCATCAGTGCCCCCAAAGGCATTAGCTATTTTGTAGTCATAACATTACAACAGTGAACCAGATATCATGTCATCATACAATGATATGTCAGAT
Organism: Nothoprocta perdicaria; assembly: GCF_003342845.1. Lineage (NCBI taxonomy): Eukaryota > Metazoa > Chordata > Aves > Tinamiformes > Tinamidae > Nothoprocta > Nothoprocta perdicaria. The sequence goes on from NW_020455635.1 coordinate 102,197, forward strand.
AATATTTGTTTTATTTTGAGGCTATTTATTTGCAGACTACTGTTTTATCTATAGATAACTGCAAAGTTAGTTTCTTTTGTGCATGAAGTTTGCCAAGACCAAACATCTTTTTATATTGCACCCTCTCCAAGACCTTGCTATCAAACGAAAGGCTTCTTTGAAGGTCTTGGACACAACTATTGGGCCTTTAATCAGTGATGGCGAGTTACAGGATCCTGACTATAAGCTTTTGGGACTGGGAATGTTTTACTGAAAATAATCACAGAAATAATAAAACTGTCATTCGGAAGGTCTGGGATTTTTATGGACTTCTCTGTTGGAATATGTATAGTGATGGATGGGCTTAATATTTGGTCCTCAGACAAGAAAAAAAAAGGGTTTATTATTTCCTAGAGCTTGAGCTCTGGTGGGCAATGTGTGCTTGGTGCAGGCCAAAGATGGGCTGAGAAATACAATTAAATATGTTTCTCTATCTCTAACATCGTATTTATTTCTATCTYTCTCTCAATATTTATGTATATATATATGTATTAAGCAATATTTTTGTATTGCTTAATAGTTGTTAAAGCAAAAGCTTTTTCCATACTTGTTAAAAAACTGACCTTTTGAGAGACGGGGCTTTTCAGTATTCTTGTTTATTCTAGACAAAGCAAGGAGGTTCTGTGCAAAGGTTTTTGTTTTTCTTTTAATTGGRCTTGAGATTTGAACTCTGCTGCTGAAGGATGGGAGTATTTGGAAGTGAAGGACTACAATTGCATTTGATGTGTTTAGGACTTTCAGCTCAGTTCTTGCAAATGAGTAATTTAGAGATCAACAAGTACAGTCAAAATATCTTTATGCTGTGTGTACTCAGCGTGTATTTTTCTGATGCAAGGTTAAAACAAAAGTCCTCATGGCATTTTTGAAAGGGATTTATGTGTTTTCCTGAGCCTAACTGTTGTATTTTCTTCTCCAACAATGTGATGTGTGCCCCATGATGGTATTTTTTATTAACCTTTTAAATTGTGTCTGTTGTGTGTTTATATGCAGCGTGTTGTTTGGAAAGGGTTTTAAATTCCGTTTGAGGCAGTTGTTAGAGTGCTTACGTGGTTTCAGCACGTGGGACCGAGCAAAAGCAAGAGGTAAGCCTGCTTTGCCATGGATGGGAAGGCAGCCGAACCGTCACCCGGAGAGGTTGGGCAGTCTCTGTCCTTGGAGAGACTTGGGTCCCGAGTGGACACAGTTCTGGGCAGCCTCGTCTAGCTGACCCTGCTTGAGCAGGGGGCTTGGACTAGATGATCTCCATAGGTGCCTTCCAACCTCAGCTATTTTATGATTGTATAATTAGATATTATAATAATGGTGTTTACAAACAGGAGCTAATAATTACAAGASATATGTTTGAATAGGAAAATAGTCTTGATAATTGTCATTAGATAAGGTCCTAGGGAATGCAGAGGTCAGATGTAGTCGTCGTCCGTCTTGTTGACAGGGCAAAACTTGTTATGTTTGGAAAACAGAAGCCCTGTATGTGTTTTACTGCAGTGAGAGTGAGGTGCTGTGCTGTTCCTTGCTTCTGTATTGATATTTGTAACCTAAACATGAGGCATTAGAAAAAAGCAACCCATCTGCAGAGTAGATGTAGCTGTAAAAGACTGAATTTAGGAAGTTATCTGCCAAGATTCATAGGGTAGACAGAGCCCAATATCATACAAATTTTTCCTTGCCATCTATGAGATAGAGTAGAAAGATATTCTCTGAGCAGGAGGTCAAGATGTTAATTTAAGGGTTAATAAAAAGCTAATAAAGCATGAACATTTAAAGTTAACGAATAGATGAATAGAAGATTTTTACTACTTTTGTTTCMAGTTATTTTTCCAGTCTGTAGTTGTTAAATGGCCAACTCTTTCCTATTACAGTGGCCTATACAAAGGGAAGGGGATGTTCGTCTTAGTGCAGCAGTGTAAGGTGAAAATCTGTTTGAGGAGAATTTTCCAGCTGATGGGAGCAGGYTGTGTATTATGCCAGTAGAATAAAGGATTGCCTTGATTTCCAGCAGCCTAGAATGATTGTCAGTACTTTTTGTACTTATGCTTTTTATTTTRTTTTGTTTGTTTATTTTCACATTCTGCTTGTGATGAAACATTACAAGGGCTTTTCTGTGTCTTTGGAAGCTCTGCTTAAGGAATGAATGAAGAAGGAAAGAGCCTCTTCTAGGTCAATGAAAGTTAAACTTAATGTACTGCTTTATTGAAACAGCTAACATGTTCTATATACTTGTTAAACCTGCCTCAGCTATTTCTCAATGCAGTATCTCATGTAAAGATCTGTACATGTCCTCAGAAAGGGGTAATGCTTTTGATTGTAATTTTAGAAATTTATCAGCTTTATTCTTTCAATTCAGTTTAGGCTGCAGGTTCTCCCCTTGCCTGCCTGGAAAAGTCACTCTGGAGAGGCTATGTAGCTGATAAATCAACCACCAACAAAAACATTGGGATAACAGGCCAGCAGCTGCCATCTTGCCTTCTTTTACATGAATCTTTTGCACCGAATCCTTTTTTACTTATCAGTGAGTGGCAGGTAAAGACTTGCTATGTTGAGGCTCTTGTAAGAATCATCGAATGACCTTGAAAAAACTTGGTGGCTTTGTCAGTCCAAAGCCACCATGGCAAGTCCTATCCCTGCTGCGTGTACCGGCAAGGTTATCGGGCTGTGCGGAGCACAACCACACCCGACRGCCACACTGTGCTTTATGGCAAGGGCTTTTCCAGCTGAGGGAACAGGAGCCATGCTAGAGTTTTTCTCACTCAGGAAGTGTTCTTAATGTACATTTAAAATTGGAACTATTTAATGATATTGCTCTATAAATGCTCTAGAATCATTATGGTTGGAAAAGACCTCCAAGATCATTGAGCCAGCCATAGGGAAGGGATACCTGGCAAGGTCAGCCCAGGAGCCGCAGGATTCCTCCTCCCGACTCCTGGCTGCTCTGGTGGACATGCCCGGAAGGCTCCGCCGGGCGGGAAGCAGYGCCGCGCAGGTCGCCAGCCTGGGGAGCTGGCTTTACCACATGCACTCGTGGGCATGAGAGTGGCACGTTCTCCAGGGGCAGGGATTGAATCGAACACAAATTTTGAAGCTAACATTGTCCTGTGGTTGGGGAATTATTCTAGCCGCTCCTCTGCAGGCATGGCTTAGCAAGAAATTATATCTTGATTTGTGTGAGTTTCAGTGGAATGGAATAAAAATAACTTGCTTGTTCTCTCCTTTTCTCTTTAGCACATTTTCCCTCTTTGTCTTTGCGTATGTATATATGTGTATTTATCTGGATGTTTGGGAGCTTTTACTRTTGTGAGAGTAAAATGCAGCAGCAGAAAAAAGAAAGGAGATAAACGTGGAAAGACTTTGAGATTGTAAAAGCTTTTTATTGCTCTGGTTCTGCCAGTGATGTATCTAATTAACCTTCTAATGGACAGGAGGAAGGGGGAAAAAAAAGGCATATTTATCAGCTGCTGAATAAAAGGACCAAAGGAAGTTGAGGAGAATGGTATTTAGATCCACAAACCCTGTTGAGCCACTATGGGACTTACTGTGAAAAGCTGATGATGAAACCCCCTGCCCCGGCTATTGCTGGTGAGCAGAGTCTGGTGACACGAGAAGATGGGTTGTGGTTTTTAATGCCTGCTCTGAGTTCAACTGCAGCCTCTGCCTTTCTGTTTGACTTTGTGGAATTACCCAGTGCACTGAACTGGCAGACGAGAATGAGACTGGGCTGCCTGGAGCACAGCCTGACCTTTCACATGATTGTCATCTCGGTGATGAGCTTTTGCTACCAGCTACTGATTCCAATACTGYAGCTCTGGCTTCCTAATGTACACACCTGCAGCCTGCATTAGGCAGTGAGGTTTCATTTGCTTGGTGTTTAAGCATTAAGAAAACTGCCTTTTTAAAAAAATTTTGCTTTGAGTTATCACTATAAATCAGATATATAATTAATTTTATAAACAGAGAAAGGATAAACTTAAAAATACAATATATTTGCTAAAAAGCAGATTTAAATTAACCAAAATTGTTATGATTTTAGGTTGAATCATTAAGTGTTTCTTTCTAGGAATATCTCTAAACTTTAATTTTCACTTAAACTAAATAGCATCTTATCTTCCCTGCTCTTGGTGAAGGATGTTCTGGACGCAGTGCAGAGGACAACAGAGTCMGTTCAAAATAAGATGCTTTCCTTCATTAAGACACTTTTGTGATGCAGAACAGAGTGTAGAGAAAAATAAATGTATCCCAAGATCAATACTTATGGATATAATGCAAAACAAATAAAACCTCSGGCTTTCACATTGTGGCAGAAGACATGTAAGTAAAGTATAGATGTAGAAAGACTGAGAAARATCTCTGTGCCCTGTATTTGTTGACCAGAAAGAAGTGCTCAGTATATTTTGATGTCTTCAGCAGTAACAGAAGTATTCAGTCTCAAATAGAGAATTTTTTTGGAAATGAAAATTCAGATATACTTCTCTTTGTCTCCCTCAAGCAGTCAGATGTGAGGAAGCTGATGGAAGCCGAGCAGTAAGCAGCAAAGCAGTGGTTCACAGGGAAGCTGCTTTCAGATGCTGTAGACCCTGGTGCCAAGAAGCTGAGCCCCTTGCTAGCCTCAGTCTTGGTCTTACCTGAGCGCAAATTTGGAACTGTAGGACACTGAAGAATATTTTATATCTACCTCTTTTTTAAAACATCAGTTCCTGTGGTCAAGAAACTCTATATTCTCCCTTCTGAGCATGCAGGAAGAAGCTCCTTTGTCTCCTATTGGTTCAGTGCCAACAAAAGGAGTTTCTTTTATTTCTATTCCGAGAAATCTCAACAGATTTGCATGTGGAAGAGATTATATTTGGCCCAAAATTTCAAGCTGCCTGGTGTCATAACCACTCTGTGTCATCACTTATGGTTAATGGATTTCTGTAGGTGTTACAAGACTTCCAGGTGTTGTAACTGTGATCTTGACTTGTTGCACAAAGCGCGGGGAGAGCTGAGGCGGYGGCGATTGCTCGTGGCAGCTCCAGGAGAAAACGACAGGGGCACTTTGACCCTTGGAGTAGTGCAGAGAGCAGTTGGGTCCTGACCTYGCTTTGCACAGGTGAAATGAAGCAGTAGTTTGTGGAGCACTGTAGTATGCTAACAGCATGCCTGCACGGAGAGCTACCTCTTTTTGTTGTTTTTTTTGACTAATGGACCAAGGTAGCACACGGAGGACAGTGTCTTTCTGCATTTTTTTCTGGTGTTTGTTTTCTCAAGCACCTGCAACTGAATCTCTCTCCTTTGAAAAACAAGTGAGCAAACAAAACTAAGTTTAGAACAACAGTGCTAGGCGTTTTTTAATGCCGAGGTCTGCAGGGACCTTAGATTTCAGAGCTTAAGTCCCCATTAATAATTTTCCATTGCAAACCCCATGTATTATTTTTGCCATTATTGATGCTCTTCCAAGTTGAATTGAGCAAGTAGCCATTTGCCTGTTACCTAAGCTATTGAAGTAGAAGTTTGCCAGAGTACTTTATAATGCTGCTATTCATATTTTTAAAATCTCCTCCTTTCTTCAGAAATCATTGCAGAGAGAGCAGGCTTTGGAGGATCTAGCTGAAAAGCTGCACCAAAATGCTGTAGAATGTTTATTTGCTCTGGAGGTGCTCCCGTGTAACAGGGCAGTGCTGTGAGGTGTCCCTTGGTGTCTGGTAGCTCAAGCCTGAGGCCCCTCTGTGCCATGCAGGCAAGGAGGTCCCTGCAGCCCCTGATGCCACATGAGCTCCCCAGGGTGCACCAAGCTTCATGTTCGGCACCACTTCAACAGTGCAGGGTGCTTGAGGAGTTGTGGGAGACGGGTGGGCTTTTGAGAGCAGTGGTTTTGTGGGGTTTTTTTTTTCATGAAAGCTTTCAGTCATTGCTGAGATATGGACAGTGCTTCGAAAAGGGGATCCTTTAAAGACAGTTTATGTTTGGAGGAAGCCAGAGGCTCACCATGAAGACCTCAGGCAGACAACAGCACGTTCCATGCACACACTGGTCGCATGGCACATTCCCTGCTCCCAGCAGCTCCTGCTGCCCAACAGCCCTCATGTCTGCAGCACAAGTTGTAAGGGTAGGAGGAAGTGGAAAGCAAAGCATTCCTGTGGGTTGTGTATTGGGACAGCTTGAGCATATATCAGTGTTTCTCTGTTCTGTTGTTGAAGCAGCAGATGAAACCTGAGTCCTCATTATGTTATCATATCTATGTATTAGTTTTCTGACTTCCTTTTGTGAGTTAATGCAATTTCCTGGACAATAGTTCTTAAATAAAATCTGATTATACAAGCCAAGTTGTTCAAAAGCCATGCAAAAAAAGAAAACATAAAATCCCATCTTGGAACGAAAGTTCAGGAAAATCCCTATAGAATCCAGGAGGAAAGGAGTTGATCTGTGGAATAAGCGTACTCTGAAATTGGGATGTGAAGGCACAAGTTGAGTGTGCGCGCACAGCTCGGGCTCCGAGCCTGGCTGTCACACCGAGTCACCCGCTCCTGTGACAATGGACCTGCGAGTGCTTTAGCTCTGACAGCCCCCCAGTGCAGCTGTGTCCAACTAACCTGCAGGGAGGTCTCCAGCATTTCCCGAAATAGGAAGCCTAGAAATGTGGTCACGACCATAAGCACAACGGGGCTTACATAGTTTAGAGGCTTAGAGGTTAAGGCCTTGAGTGCTGAAAAAGGTAAAACTAGAGCTGAAGTTCTTAGCAGAGTCAAGTGACTGAACAGTTCTCTTTTAATCTCAGAAATCCCATAGTTCAGGGCACAAGATCAAGGACCTTATTGTACATCCTTATGGGGAATGAGCTGTCGTGAGCCACCTGGGCATGGGACATCCTGTCTTTATGCAGCTGGGAATATTGATTACATTTCAGTTAGGTGAAATACAACTCTGTGCAGTAGTGAACTCCCTCCAACTGTACTTAGTTTTTTCCTTTCTGAAGTGCAGTGGGCAGCAGGATGTATCTGCCTCTCAGAAGCAGGAAGACTTAATGCAAGAAAGCAGCACCTTTTACGTGTCTCAGAACAGGCAGTTGATGTGTTCCTACAAAGCCAGTGACTGTCTAGGCCAGGAGAGTCCCAAATGAGCCAGCACCATCTTTTCCAGCTGCTGTGACAAACCCAAGTGCCTCAGGACTCGACTGAGGAATTCCTAGCAGCAGCCAGGGGAAAATGAGCCTGGGAAGGTGCCAATGGAAAAGAGATGGTGCCTGGACTTGGTAGTACTCAAAAATCGCCCTCCTCTTGCACTTCTACTTCAGGAAAACCATTGGCTCTGAAGCCAAAGGCTTCATGATGGTCACAACTGGATTAGGAGCAAGTTAGGAGTGAGGGTGGGTGCTGTGGCAGCACCACACATCCGTCTTGTGCTCTGCCTGCTCCTGCAAATCACTCTCCATTAGGCAGCTTCTCCTGAGGAAGCAGACAAGGCCCTAATGGCCTCAGCAGGCAGGAAACAAGCAGTGTATTTATAGATTCAGTGCTGGGCTGAAAGCTCAAATAGAGGTTGCTTAGGAATCCTGACTGTGCAGGGAAGAGGGAAGTCTCCCTCTTCATTTTCCTAACAGTTTTCCCAACTGAGACAGCCACAGAATTTCAGTAGCAGTCAGGCTGTATGGACCTTTGTTGCAAGCAGTGCTTATAGAATGTCTGTTTAAGCAGGTGAGCTATTTACCTATATGCCTTGCAGCTTTTCAGCCTTTGATCCATTGTTTGTTGGATAAGATTATGCATCATCACCAGAATTTGGCAGGTGGAGGGACTGGAAAATGTTGAAAGTCACTGATACGAAGGATTCCTAAGGTCTTCAGGGAATGATGAAGGCAAATGTAGGACAGCCACGTGTCATATGGTCGTATATGTCTTGGTTTCATATTCTTTTCCTTTTTTTTGTTGCTTTTATGACAAGGATGAGTTGTAGCAATCAGCAAGGGGACAGCACACACTCTGGGAGGTCTCAGAAATACCAGTAACGATGGCTCTAAGCTTTTTGATGTGCCTTACACTATGTTAATGGATGTAAAACAGCATTTTGATTCTAAAGGCAAATTTGCTGATATTTGAAGAGGAGACTTTGCTGCCACAAAAAAGAACACACATGGTAGACTATGATATAAGTGGGTATTATTTTTGTGACCTTGTCTAAGTAGTGAGTAGTTAAAGTATAATTCAATGTGGAAGTCTGGAAGCTTCTGGCAATTGTCAGAAAAATGACATTTCAAATCATTTGATGTGTTTTTAGTGTATCTGCTTYTCCAGACCCTCATGGATTAGTGATGCTCTTCTTCCCCTTGCACTTCTCTTATACTCCCAGCACACAGTTAGAACCCAAGACTTGACTTTGTCTGTACATTCACACATAAAATCACTTCTCCCCACAACTTTCCACTGCCTCGAGTCTTTTTTGGCTCCATGTCCTTAGTCATGGAGCTCGCTCAGTCCTTAACTCACTTTCTGCCACGAGTGATACCCCTTCTGTCCATCCTGCCAAGGAAGGAAAACCCATCTGTGCTTTTACTTCAGTAACTTCCCATTTCTGGCCTCTGCAGATGGTAAGAAGGTTCCAGACAGTATCAAAGTGTGAATGGAGTCCAACTATATTATATGGATTCATAGCTCTGCATGTACTACTGGGCCAGCCTCAACAGGCAATGCAGGCAGCATTCCTGCAAGCTATGCCACCTCCCTAGAAATGGGGCTAGGCCCTGGAAAATGAGCAAAATTGGGTCAAAATTAAAACTGGGGAAGTATATCTGCAAAGATTCATTTTTGAATGTGGAAAAAACAATCTCTTCTTGAATCTTTGCTTCTTGAGACCTAATAAAAGAGTGTCACTCAGTTTGCTCAAGTCACGGGAGCCAGTACTTGGCTCTCCAGGTGTCCTGGGGATGAATGTGTCCCAGCAACGCAGTCAGGGGGAGTTCAGCATCTCCCCTTCAGAGAAGGGGAAGCTGGAGCAGGTGGTGGGCGCTGCAAGCTCGGTCCCATCTAGCACAGCAGCAGCATGAATAGGCACGGGCTCAGGTATAGTCACTGATGTGCTTCTCCAGCACCCGGCTCACGTTGTTCCCCATTAACTACGGTAGCCTCTGGCTCATCTTGTATATGAGCAATCTCTGAGGACAATCTTTTGTCTCTATGTCCATTACTTTCCATGGAGACAAGCCGGATGCTTTTGATAAATTCTCTTAATTGCCTCATTAAGGAAATGGAGGGCATCTGTCCTTATTGTCTGCCGYGCCAGCAAGCCTCACTTGCCTTTCTTCTAGCCACAGAGAGACTGAAACACAAAACGGCACGAAAGGTGCCTTTGAGTGTGTCGCCCCCAGCACCCAGAAATGATCATTAGGAGGACCAGAGACAGCCTGTGTGCAGATTCTTCACGATCTGGCATTTGCTGCCTGAGAAGCTGCTAATGGTTCGTGCCCTCCTGCCCGCTGGCAGGAATAGGGTGCTCTGGGGCATTGGGTAGAGACAACACAGGTGAAGTTTTTCGGAGTTTCTCTACTCATATAACTAAAGACCAAATTTGGCTTATGTGTCCAAGAGGGCAAAGAGTAGGTCTTACTCTTCCTTAAAGCACTGCATAAATATAAATAAGGGAGACCTAGAACAAGTTATCCCTGCGCCTTTTGAGGAGGGGAAAGGACCTCTGCCCTCGTGCATTTCCTGGAGAGCATGGACAAGCCACGTGCATTGCCCTCCTGTCCAGACTGCCTCCTGCAGCATTTCCAGCGATTCTCGTGGTGCCCAGATCCATGTTGGTATCCCACCAAGGGAGAACAGTTCACATGTTGGACAGGGGAAAACCATTAACTGTTACAGTCTTGCCCCAAATTCAGTTACCCAGAAAAATCTTTAACACAGGGCTGGAGTGGTGAGGAAATAGATTACAGATCTTATAGCTGCAAATGTGCTGTATAGTCATCTGTCCCTAATGTAGCAGGGGTGCTCTGGTGCGGTTGGGTTTGAGCCATTTGAGATTGTTAATAAGTAATTAACCCATGAAATGACTGTAAAGGACATCATCTTAATCAAGATTGAATTATTAGCGGCTAGGAGTGCTCCAGAAAGTATCCAGACACATGCAAAGCCAAGCCCTTTTGCCTCATCCACACCCTTTAAAGATGCCCTCCTTACCTGCTTACCAGGTTAGTGCTTTTCTCCTCTCTGCCCTACAGGGCACCTCCCAACCATGCATTCGACTTATTTATTTATTTATTTTCCTGAAGAGCTGCTAATTTCCTGCTGCTTCAGCCTGGCAGCCCGGAGCCTGTTGCTAAGCRACATCCCAAATAACGCGCAGGCCTGGACCAGCTGCTTTTCTGCAGCCAGCCTCTCTCTAGTGTGATTTTTTTTCTATTTTTTTTTTATCTAACTAAACAGATTTTTCCCATAACTTGGAAGCCAAGCTGTAAGCCTTTGAGCACGGTGGCTCTGTGTGGACATCTGCTCGGCTTTTCCTCTAGCAGCGTTCCCGGTTGCCGTTTTGCGTTTGTCCYGCGGGTTGGTGGGGCAGCATCAGGGAGGCTGCAGCAAGGGCTCGCAGAGGCTGCCGCAGCCGTCCGCGTGTGRCAACGGCTGTGAACCCACTTGGTCCCAGCAGCTCGTGGGGAAGAGGGGAGAGCAGAGGCAAGATGGCCTCAAGCTCCTTTTATGCTTGCTTTGTTTCTGGCCGCTTTGGCCTCAGCTGTGTCCACACTTCAAGCCCTGCGCCTTGTGAGAGCGGCAAAGACACCAGGAGGGCTCTCAGCCCTCCGGCCGCGCTGGGAGCTGCCTTGGGCAGGAGCAGTTTTACAGGATCTGCGGCATTTTTTCTAGGGTAGGGCTGGGCAAGGGGCCGGGGAACAGATTTGGCTTTAGTTGTATCAACTGGAGGAGCAGGTTACTGATATTGTTGTATAGGCCCATGTCCAGGAAATYTGTGGCGTGGAGATGACCTTTTCTTTGGCTGCCCATGGACAGACAAGGGTAGGAAGGGTAGCCAGGCTGTTAATGCACCACTTTCTGTAGTCCTGCTCCCCAGGTTTATTAAAACAACAGAATTAATTTAAAACAAAAGATACAAAACTGTCTTCTCCTTTTTCTCTTGATCCTGCCATCTCTGCAGTCCATTCCTCCCTCCCCCTTTTTTGATCATTTATGATATAGATCTATCACTTGGATGTCAATATTTCATGTACACCCAGAAGCAGGTTGAATTCAGAACCTTAACTGATCTTTTGCACGCTGTGCTTGCTTTTATTTTTTTCTTTTTCTTTTTCTTTTTTTCCTCCCTTATTTTGGATGATTGAGACTTCATGAGCCAAGATGCACTTGCATCGTTTGTGGTGCTACATGTATTCTGGTGCTGTTTTTCACATAGCCCTTGGCAATGTCCTAGGTGCTCTGCTGAGTATTTCGGGTGTTCTCCAAGCTAAGTTGTGAAGGAAACAAAGGAGCTGTAGAGTGATCCAGAATGCCCAGAACCACCTTGTACTGCCCTGAGAAATTGTTCTAGGAGCTTTCAGCAGAGCTTAATGTCTTGAATCCAAGACAGAAACAGATTGTGTATATGGGAAGAGGTCAGATGGTTTGGGGAGCTGAAGATRGTTATTAATACCTTGAATTGCACCCAGACATGGGCAGGTGGCTGCCCCTGATGGGGATGACACAGGAGAGCACAGATCATAGGTGCTTAATAGAAAAATAAAGACAATAAAGTGATATTAAAAATACAGTACTGTCCCCAAAATGACCTGAGTGTTTTGCAATGTACAAATAAGAGATGATACCCTAAAGCACTGCGATCCCTAGTAAGGACCCTGGCTCATTAGTCCACAGCAGACTGCTTCTCTAGCTGCTTTTATGCTCTGTTGTTGGAGGATAAGGAGACTCGGACATCTGTGGCCTTTATTTCCTGGTCCTCAGGTATGGTGAGAAAGCCTATCCTGTTTGTATTTCCCCATGCAAACCAGGACAGCAGCAGTGTCAGCGATGCCTGTAGCTCACAACGGGGCCACACACCACGAGGAAGGGGCCGTCCCAAGAACTTGCAGTGCGAGTCGCTCACAGCTGAGGGGTCCCCTGCGAATGCAGCAGGAAAAGACCTCTGTAACCTTCCCAAACATTATATCTGCCCTTTGGATTTGTACTCCATTGGGGATCCGTAGACAGACAGCAGCAGAGCTTTTCCCTTTCCTCTTAATTATTAATTAGCTTATTAGTTTATTTTCTTTCATTTTCAGGTGGTATCATGTTTACCCCATCATTTTAAATGGTGCCTTTTGGGAGGCTGAGCCTGTGGCTTTGCTGTTCACCAGCAAGGTTAAAAGGAGAGAAGTCAAAAGCAAGTTCTGTTCTTGGGCAGATGGAAATATCTGCAGTCCCTGATGCCTGGGTGAAGAAAATGCCTCATCATCACATAGAGAGCGGTTCCAGTCACTTCTGTAAGGACTTGCCGGCCCTCCCTCTGCGTACCGACCATATGAGCTCTGAAAATAAGCTTATTAGGAATTGAGACAAGTTAATCTTTAAATCATATGTAAATACAGCAGCTTTTCTCGTTGTGGTATTCTGGAGCATTAAATGTAGATGCAAATTTTCCCTGTAGGAGACTAGATCAGTGCAGTTAAGCACTGAAGCGTTTTCTCTCCCAAATGATCTTCTGTGAGCAGAGATTCCCTTTCACTGTGCCCTGTGGGGATGAATAGGGGCTTAGTGGGGAGGATTACGTGAACCTCTGCTTAGGGGGGCTGCTGCAGTCGAGCACCTTGCACAGCCCTGGGCTCCTTTCCTCATCTGAGTCTGACCTGGGCAAATTCCTCCTGCTCTACTTCTCCAAGGGACTCTAAGACTTAATGACCTCCATCCACAGCAAATGTGTCCCTTTTCAGTTACCTTCTCTATTGGATCCCTTCGTCTTTGGTGGGAATACAGACTCGGAGTTGGCTATGTTCTCTAATTTTAACCGCAGCCTTGCAGGACAATGTTGTATCAATAGTTGATACCTCAGTGTGTATTTCATGTGCTAGTGTCATTTCAGAGTCTTCTTGCATTCCTGGGCTAGGCTTCTTCTCACGAGCCCCTGTCTTGCTTTGGTACTTCCCAGTGCAGGTGCTTGAACCTGTCAGTCTGGTTTGGAGCAGTTTAGCAGCAGGGGCCGTTTCCTGCTCGCCTGCATCATTTCAGCCTTACCTACTCTGATGTCATCTTGCAGGTAACCATCCTGCTAATGTGTTTTCCATGTTTTGGGATGTGCTATAATTGCATATGGAGAAGTCTTATCTTTTCCATCAGGCTGCTGTGTGGAGCCCAGCTGGGGCACGTGGGGCCATGGCTTTGCTGAGGGGCTGCCCATGGGTCCCTAGGCTGCRCTCCCAGCCCTGCCCCATCCCCACACAGGGCACTCAAAGAGCCGGCTCATGTCTGGCAGCATTATGGTAATAATGATACCTACAGCTCAGCCTCTCAGTGCCCCTCTGAGGTAGGTAGGAACTGCTAATCCCTCTCTAGGGAGTGACAAGTTAAGTTATAGAGAGAGCCAGGAGCCCAGTGTGGGTTCAGTTTGAAGAGCTGGCAGTCCTGGACCCCAGTCTGAGACCCCTTGCGTGACAAAGGCCACTTTCCCATGTTCTACTTGATGTTCATTAGGATCTTCTTAATTGAGCATCATGTTGTCTAAATGAGAAGCCAGCAGGGCACAGCTGAAGGTGGTGATAGTTACATGGTTATTGTATGGCTATTGTTTCTGTTAACCCAGTGCTTCTCTGATAGAGCTTTTTGTCAATAAAGTCTCCTTGTTTTAGCTTGTCAGATGTGTGAGTATTCAGATACTCAGATCTCTGACTCAAGCCACACCAAAGTCAGTCCCTGTAAATAATTTTGAATGTAAAGCAGCACTACCACCATAATTTTCTTGAAAAGCATATTTGCCCCCTTTTTTTTCCTTTTAAATATCCGTTGAAGTGATTAAGGGCTACAATTTTAAAATAAATCTAAGGACTGTGCTGTGTAGGATGGGCTGTTTGCAATGCTTAGTTCTCAGTGGTGTTTGCATGGTGGAAATGCCATGTGAGTGCTCAGCTCTGGCACTAGCAGCCCCAAGGAATGTGGTTGCAGGCCCTTAGTCCAGCACACGGACTGGACTAACGCTCCTTCCTTCAGCTCCTCCACGGGCCTGTGTGTATCGACTGCTTGTCAGGCTCGCTAAATTCCCTGAAATCCTCAGTCTTGCTGAAAGAGGCGTATATGGAGAAGCGGCCTCGGCTGAGCGCGTGCAAGAAATAATTGAGGATGCGCTCTTAAAACTATGGGGAGGGATCTTCCAAAGGCTGGGGAGCTTTTGGCTGGCCTGGTGTTGCCCCCTTTTTGTGATACAGGTGAGACCTGTAAATAGTTTTGCTTTCCCCCTCTCCCCCTCACATAGGCTTTAAARGTGCTGTAAGCTAAATATTTGGTATATCTCTTGTCCTCAGGTTGTGAGCAGTCATTTTGGGGTAAGCAGAGGATGTAACTTTGATTTCCTGTTCACCGTATGTGATGGCAAGTGTTTTAGGGGAATAGCCTGTTGGTTCAGCACCAGGAGGCCCTTGCTGGGGGTTAGGCTGTTCATGCAGGCAGCGTGTTCAGGCAGCTCAGCTCAGCRCTGCCCTTCATCCCTCTGCTTCCCCTGCTGAGAGCCTCCTAGTGCTGTGTCTGGGTGGATGGGCATCCTTTGGTGGGCTTAATTCAATATGAAAGACATCCTTTTTTTAAGTAGAGATAGACATTCTGGTCAGTATGCAGACCAGCAGTTACGCTGCTTGCAGTTGCTGGTTAGAACATGTCAAAATTACAGCGTATCCCATAGGTAAAAAACATAGAGCAGAACGAGTCAGCTGACAACAGCTGAAGTGCAGCCTGGTGGTGGTAAATCACTGGAGTCCATCTGCTTAAAGGGAAGAAGAGCAAGTCCAGCTTCCTGCCTGTGCTCTCTGACACGAGCTGCCCCGTTGGCAGCGTGGAGGGAGGCGTCACAGGCGCCGCGGCCCTGCTGCTGCCCAGGTCAGGATGGGCTGCTCCCAGCGTTAGGCTCTTAACTTTTGCTTGAGGCATCTGCTCCCCACCGAAAGGAAGCCAGGAAACAGCAAAGGATGCGGTCCTTAAAACGCTCCTAAATATCTAAGCGTATCTGAGCACATCAAGTACAAGCTGGTGTGAGCAGGAGATGCTGCTGCAGCTTGGTCAAAACCATCCCAGCCGCCTGGCTGTGCAACAGCTTTGCACGTCAGCGCCTTGGGAGAGCAACAGGAGTGTATAATAAAAACAGTGCCCCACAGGTGCATTTTGAGCACAAAATGCCTTTCTTCCTCCTGCAAGGGTTAAGCATGATCAGAAGCTGCTTTGTTCTCAAGGCTTGTACCTCCAGTGCTGCATTTTTGTTTGCCATAAGCCTATTAGCAGGCTCTCTGTTTCCTAGCAATCCCATGTAACCCCCCCACCCTAGTTATGTGAAAGAGATGCTGCTTTTTAATCCTGAACACTACAGCAGTTGCTCAAGTTTCCCATTGAAATGCAAATAGCACCTGGTGCAGTTTAGATAGCGTCTCTCTCTGATAAGGTGCCTCAGCTGAGCAGGGGAGAGAGGGAAGCAAGGTTGCTCCTATCGTGGAAAACAAGAGTGGGAGCAGACGCTGCGGACACAGCGAGCCGGGTGTTTCCACAAGGTCTGTGGCACCTGGCACACGCTCTTAATGGGGACAAACACGCAGCTCGAGTGACTTACACCCCATGTGCAGGTAGGATTTTCACCAGGGAATGCACCTCTTCCACGGAGTGAAGATGTAGTGCATGAGTCTGAAGAGAAGCACAGACTTGCTCAGGTGTTTCTGCGTGCCAAAGTACAGTTTTGTACTGTACAAATCTGGAGCTGTGAGGCTTTTTGGACCTTTCCCCTTGTGCTGACTTTCCTTGGTGCCGGAGAGCGGTCCGGATCGGTGGCTCGGCACGCCAGAAAGCACTTGGGAGGGCTGCTGCACTCTTTGAACTCCTCGACAAGAGATTCCCTGTTGCTTTGTGATTGAAAGCAGAACCAGCCTGGATCTGTATCGAAGACCCTTGGCCCTGGGAAGGATCAGTTGGATGAACTGCTTTTTCCAGCTTGTGGAGGCACACGCTGTTCGCAGAGCCGTCCGCAAGATTCCTGCCTGTATCACAGGGGAGACTGCAGGATCTGGAGGGCAGGTCGTGACTTTATACCATCATCTTCCTAGTGAAATCTAAAGGCTTCCGACAGGTACAAAATGCAATTCATAGGAACATAAAAGAAAGCACGTAAAAATGCGGAAACCTGTGGAAAATTCCAGGAATGCCTGAACAAAATCACCCTTATGTACTTCCCTGCGCGCTTGGAGCGTGAGCCAACAGCAATAACTCACCGGGAAGGATGACTCTGCTCACAGGAGTATCAGCTTTCCAATAGGGACCGGACATAAAGAAGAGCTGATCGGCCAGAAAGCTCGAGGCGAGTGGCAGTACCTGCGGCAGGAACCTGCTGCCAGCCGCCTGTTTGCCCAGTAACAAGTGGCTTCACGTGGCACCGAGCCCTCCACCTGGCGGCTGCCGCGGGGCCCGGCACGGTGGCGGGCGGGTGGGCGGGCGCTGCCTSCCCAGGCCCGGGAATGCCCGCGGGGGCCGAGCTGCTGCGCGACGCTCCCCCGCGGTGCTCCCTCCTTCTCGGTGTCTCGAGGCGGCCGCGCGGCGCCCGCCCGCCGGCACCATGATGGAGGAGATCTCCATCACGGTCGCCTACGACGCACACGTCTTCAGCCAGCTCTGCGAGGAGGACCTCCTGGCCAACCTGGTGGCCCTCAGCAAGCCCAAGGTGGCGGTAGGTGGCCCTGCGGCTCCTTGGCCAGTGGCGCGAAGGTTTTGCCCTTGCGGGAGTTCAGGCCTTCTGCGAGCGACGTAGCTGCTCATCTCTCATTTTGTTATTTTTTTCAGAAATTAACCGTCTATTCTAGCAGGGCTAAAATTATTGAAGTAACCTTTCTGAGCTACAGATGTTAGAGGAGAATGGCTTGCTCAGTAGGAAAATAACAAATGTTTTGTATTTCAATTATTTCAATGTTATTTCAGATATTGAAACAGGGAAATGACTAAATTTCTAGCAGCAGAAATGTTACCAAGTGATGTAAAAGGTTTCTGTAGCTTAAYATGTCAAGTGAAGATGTGGGCTGGATGCTCAGGATACTCTTATGGTCCGTGAAATCTGGGCTGCACATCTGCCCATTACATGGGAACAGTGATTTAAGCTTTTGATACCGTATGATATTTTGAAATGGATATAAGCATCTGTAAAACATTTTTTAGTTATATCACCACTTCCTCTTTTCATATTTCCAGCTATAAATTACATGGATAGCATAGAGAGGGCAATTCTAGCTCTTCTGTGGAGCCAGCTAAGTTGAAGYCACTGGTTTCTGCCCTAATGTAGGTACCAAAATTCTTCTTTGGCCTCAGATTCTGTAAATGACCCCAAGCACAGGTGCCACCTCACCTTGAATTAGTTGAAGGAAGTCTTTGAAAATTAAAATGAATGAGTACATGTTAAACATAACTTGGAGGCAGATTCTGGCCAATATTTGGTACAAATACAGACTGAGTTAATTATTTAAGAATGCAGCTAAGCRTTGATGTTTCCACACTTGGTTTGTATGTGTAGCCTGCATTAGGTAACCCTTAGGTCTAGCTGAGGTAGTTCACTTAGCTGTGACAATGCCAGTTTGCTCAGAAAAGGAAAGGAACGGAACTCGCTTTGCTGCTTTGTGTTGTAAAACCTCTCCACGCACACTGGCTGTTTGTTTGCCTCTGCCCTTCCCTGCTCAGGAAATCCCAGGTGTGTGAACTTGTAGCCCTGCAAATCCCAAAGGCCTCCATCCCGAAAGCAGAGTTTTACCTTTGTTATGATGCCCTGTTCTTTTTTTCTTTTTTCCCCGCTGTGATTTCATTTAAGCTAGATTTAAAAAGGTATTTTAGCAGAGTTAGCTAAAGAATTACGGTGTAGGAAACCCATGTACTTCAATATGCTCAACTGACCTGGTTAGAGCCTGGGCTCAGCAGCAGCAGCACCTTGCTGTCCTGGCTGGCGTTGAAAACGCGAAGAGCGAGCGCGTTGACAAATAATGTCTGTGCAAAGCAGCACCTCACTGCCGGCACGCGGGGCTACCTGGGCACACCAGCTCTAGAAGGGAAAAACGCCACTGTTACTGCTTTGGATAAGATATGAATGATTAACTTGAGTGGAATGGTGTGCTTTTATCAACGCTGTGGTGCTTTATTTTGAATCAAGGAGTATATCGGTGTCCTTCAGTACACTATGTTACCAATGAATAGGCTAAGAAATGCCTTTTTTTTAGACAGGATTTATGCAGAAAAGACGTAACTGCTTTTAAGTCAGTTTTGAAGTGTTTTAAATAAGCAATTAACAGGCTGAAGGTGACGCAGTTGGCCAGAACAGTGATGGCTCAGACCATGTGTGGGAGCTGCCCCGGCCCTGTAGGMCTGGGGGCTCAGAAAGCCCCTCTTGGACCTCTGTTGTGGGGTTTAATAGTGGACTTTGACTAGCTGYGGGCATCCATCTGTTTAGCTGCAAAGTTAAGGTTTTGTTTATTCTAAGAGACATTCCTTGCATGTTTTCTGGAGCGCAGAGAAAGATTTCAAGTTGTTTTGTGACCGGTGTAGCGATAACTTGCAGCAGGCTCCCGCGCTTGGACGCCAGGCTGGCTTTGGCGGAGCYCAGCGAGGCTTGCGATGGGTGAGGAACCGCAGACCCTCTAACCAGGCAGGACRCATGGTGGCCTCTCGTACAGTTTCCATGTAAGTAAGTTGCAGGGAGTTAATATGGGCAGCAAAAGAGGCGCAGGCCGCGGGCCTCCCTCTCGCTGATGCCTAAGGGAGGATTCCCAGAAAGACGGCAAGAGGCAGGAGCCGTCTTAATGCAGAGGTGCAGCCGGGGCGGCTCCGGAGGCTGTGAACTGAATCAGTSCTGAGTTCTTTGCTGTTTCCAATTCAAGTCAATCCTAGTAGTTTTGGTGAAAAAGGTAAAATTTTTGGCAGAAAAATCTTGCAGTGTTTTTGCAGCATTTCTTTGATCCATGTAAATACTGCAGCATTAAACAGGAATGTTTCCTCAGTAAGATACCTTGAACGATGGCGACTAGTTTCTTAGTGCACTTATGAACAACTAACTCTATTAAACAATTTTGGGCAACTGCTGCTACTAATAAGCAYAAGATGCCAAAAAGATAGATGATCTGCGATGACATTTTGTTAAATATGCTCCAAAGCAACACTGTATGTTTACAGTCCTCTAACATATATTTTTATTCTAAAAATTAGTCATATTGCAGCGTGACCATGACACATGGTTGTTTTGCTGTGTAGTCAGTATAAAGGAAATTTCTAGATATGTTTCTCTGTTGGTTTTTCTCTTATGTGATCACTTTTATGTATGCAAAATAACTTTAATTTGCTACTTTTGGGACCAGGTAGGTTTTACATCTATTGTGCAGAGGGGTGACCAGCTTCCTAGTTCTGCACCTGGATGCAAAGGCTGAGGGTGCAACTGCACAAGCCAAGGATCAGGCCAGTGATGGGCACCTGGGGGCACCTGGCACTTAGCAAGACGTGTCCAGGGACCAAGCCGAGGCCCAGGTGGGTCTGTTGTCTGTGGAAAGATCAAGCAGGTAGCAGAGATCACCTGTGATGGGGGAAAATGCAAATGTTAGGACCATCTGCAGAACAGGAGGAGGCTCTGGGGAAGCTACAGGCCAGTGAGCCAAGCCTCGGTACGTGGGGATGCTGTGGAAGATCACAGGTGTTTCGGGTCTACCTGGCAGCTGCCTAGAAGTCCCTCTTATGAGCTGGTAGAGGGGCTAATACAGTTTGACATCTGCAGCTGCACTCTGGACACTGGAGGAGGATGCACTGTGTCCAGGAGGAGCTTGCATGGACAGGAGAGGCCCGTGGAGAGCAGAATCTTATGAAGGAAGGCTGAGGGAGCCGGGCTGGCTTAGCCTGAGGAAGAGAAGTCTAACAAGGGATCTAATCACGGTCTTCTGGTGTCTAAAARCAGGTTTAAAGTCCCTGCTATTGCTAGAAAAGCCTAATTAGGGATGGGAGCTGATGAAGCTCCTGGCAAGGCTGTGCAGCATGCACGAATTCAGGCTTGCCAGGTGCATGCCACGAGGCGAAGCTCCTTCTGCACCACAGTAACGAGTAACTGCCTGTAACCCGACCTTTGTTCCTTCCTGCTTTAACTTRCATCATTCATTTCTCATTAACTATGGGAATGAATAGGCTGTGTGGCAGTCCTTGAGCTGTTTATTTTCCCCTAGCATCGCCTTCCTTTCTGCCCTCCTAAAATTTCAGTGTATAGCAGAATGTTGCTGTTGTGCATATTTAATGTCAGCGTGAAGTGAAGCCGTAGCCTTCAGCATGTGGGTGGAATCAAGTCGGGGCGGTTGGCAGTGGGAGGGTCCCTGGGGCCGTTCCCTCTTGCATCGGAAGGTGGGAGCTGCTGCTCAGCCTCCCCTGCCCTGGCCCAGGTGTGCGAGCCTGCGGCTGTGCTGGTTTCTGCTGGCTGCTCCGTGCTGCAGCCTGCAGCGTGTCTGACCATGTCCGTGACTAGCCCGCGTTGGGCAGCCCGGTTACACTGCGTAGAGATAAGCGGGGTGCTTAGGCCTGCCCACCCCCAGTACTCAGCATTTGGGGCTCGATCTCCCTCTCTAGATCCTCTAGCCAGGATCCCTTTGATTCAACTTCATCCTGGCAGCATTTTTTTTGAAAATCCAAACCTGTTTTGAGTGAAGTGCCTCTTCTGGTAAAGTGCCTGGCTCCACTCTGAATGTAACAGGAGGTGGGCACTGTATCACTTTCCATGGTAATTATTAATCTTTTGCTATTCAAAATATGTTTCTGACATCTCATTTAGATTCAGTCCAGGTTCAGCTCCTAGTCTTAGGTTTTGCACTTTTGTTTTGGGCTCTTACACCTCTTCCTGGGAGGTGTTTACACAGGGCATGACTGTTCTCTGTGGGCATCTGCTCCGCATGTTTTTTCCAGTAGGATTGGGAGCTGTTGTTTCCCAACCTGGATGCTGCTCCAGTACTGGCCTTGCCGGTGAGCCAGGGTTGCCTTCCCTGGGTGCACGAGTAGCTGCCACATGCTTCTATGCTTGAACATGGTGAAATGAAAGGAGGCAGGAGGATGCGGTAGGGAGCTGAACAGATGAGTGATGTTTATAAACAGTACGAGCCTCTGAAACATGATAACCGGCACTTGCAGCCAACAGCCCCTACTGCTGAAGAGGGATGGGATCAATAGCACAGAAGCTTCTACAGCAAATTTCTGAGCACAGTTGTCTGGGGCCAGTGCAGGAACACTGAAGCATAGCTAAGAATATGCACTTACTAGGGCTTAGAGAGAGGACACCTGTTGAATTTGCAAGCTGTTTAAAGGAGTTAAATAGGGAATATGGAAACAAGTATTTGATTTTAGTTTACCAGTGATATCCAGAGGAAAGTGCTGTAATAAATATTCCCCCTCCTTTGAATACTGTGGCGGAAAAGACCGTCACAGTGAAGCTCAGCACATGCCCAGGTTCCAGAGCAGATCCACCCGAGGGTTGTTACGGCATTAGGGGATTAGTATGAAACATTTTTCTAATAGAAATTTCCCTCCGGATGCCATCCTTAAGATAGAATTTCACTGTATTTAAGCACCATTTTCCTATTAAGGTTGTTGCATAAGCAGATATTACTGTGCTTAAGTTGGGATATCTTACAACAGTTCYTGAGGCCTTTCAAAGAGAGGGCCCAGGCATCATCCTGCTTGCAGGCATAAATTAAAATCTAAGGCTGCAAAAGAGCTTATAAATAAAAGCACTTGGTGGGAAGAAGTATCAAGYGTTAAGAAATGATCAGAAGCCCTCAGTGTGTGGAAAGGGGAATTTGTGAAGAATCACAGGAGCAGCTCAGTGCGCTCGGAGTAATTTTGTGTGTTTTTGAGGCAGGTGATTAAGTGCCAAAGAAGAACTGCAGGAGTTAAATTCTGCCTCCTCTGGGTGCAGAACAATACAGGATGCCAGAGAAACAAGGTTGCTCTGGGGCAGCTTGAAACACTAACATGGAGAAAAGGAGGCCAGAGAGCCGCGCCGGCGGCTGCAGCCCTGCGCCCGGCCCGCGCCGGCCTTTGGGGCCGGCCAGGGCAGCAGCCTCTGCTTCCTGCTGGGGCTTCGTACCCGGCCTCACTGCCTTGGCGGGAGCTGCGGGTACTTGTGCCTTGTCTCTCTGCTGTCTTGTTTGATTTGAGCAGAAACAGTCACTACTCTAATTCTCCCCCAGTGAATTGCCCAGTGCTTTTGAGAGCTCCCTCCCTTCCTCTGATTTCACCCCAAGTAGCTTTTCTTGCCATCCCTGCTAAACAACTTTGCATCAGTGAACAACACATATCAAAGAGTGCTTTCCTCCTCGCTTTCTCATTCCTTTTGGTTATGTTTTTTTCCTTCTTGTTTCTCCTATTGAAATGCCTCCACCTCAGCGCTGTTTTCCCTCAAACATCTGAGAAATTAGCAGCCGTGGGCGCGGGAGGATTTCCGTCGCTGTGAGCGGCGCTGGCGAGGCTCTGACAGGGCTGTCAGCGGCAGCAGAGGAGGGGGCACCGGGGAGCCGCTGGGCACAGCAGGGGATCCTGCACTTCCTTCGCTTCCTGTTTGCAAGCGGAGCTTTCAGACATTTTTTTCCGGTGTTTTTCTAATCTTTAAATGCATGTTCTCTGAATGTGTCCCACAGGTGCCAACCAAAAAGCTGAAGAAATATGAGCGAGAGTACCAAACAATGCGCGAGAGCCAGCTGCAGCAGGAGGATCCCATGGACAGATACAAGGTATGGGAGCTGGTGCTCGGGCACCTCTTCCCTTGACGGAGGTGGGGGGGCTGCGCTCGCCTCCCGCTGCGCGCTGAGAGCTCGCAGGGAAGGACAGTGGTAGGTGAAGCAGTCCGGTGCTTAAGTGCTCGCTTTGACCGCTGGTGCTTGTCCAGGAATATTTCAGTCACAATTTATAACTCTCGAGACATCTTCAGATAGCCACATATAATATTTTTCTTCTTTCAGTTTATATGTTTGTAGGTAACTCTCCTGCCGTTGCACTTTCGCGGGCGATCTTCATGAGACGCAGAGACAAAGGGTGATTCTCAGCTACTGACACAAAAAGGAGAAAATACACATTGTGCTAGCAAAGCTGTGTGCAGTAACGTCCACAGAGACTTTTGGAAGATGAACTCTTCCTTGACTGACATAAGATCCTTTTTATTCATCTCTGTTTATAGCAAACATAGTAATTTTTTGTTGATAGAGTGCCTAGTACACAGGACCCAGAGCTCTTCTGGGATCTGAAGATGCTACTGCAATAGAAATAATAGTAATAGTTATCCTGCCTTAAAGGAGCAGGAAAATAAAGCTTCAGTTATTCATATGATAGCTTGATAGCTCACCAAAAATGAAGAGTTCTCTATGACTCAGCATTGCTTATCTTTCTTATGTATTTGCTTATTGTCACTGCTGCATTTTGTTGCTGTAGATGTTTCTATAATAGAAGCTCTGTCTGTAGGGAGACATAGTGGTCTACAGTACTGAGGATTCATTTCCTGCTTACTCTTTTTTAAGAAAATGGGTGAAGCTGCCAGAGTTGAAGCACTTTACTGCCTAGCATAGCTGGGAACTGACATTGATACCTGCTAGTTTTCATTGTGCCTTATATATGTTAAGCCCATTGCCTTTGGTACAGAGTCTGTCTGGATTATGGAGTGGTAGCTAAGATAGCGAAGATACAGATGCAACACATTTACACTGTACGTAAACTCATGGAAAGTGCACCACATACAGAAGACCACAGTGTGAAAACATGCGGTGAAAGACTATGCCATAATTCATAAACATGCTGAGATAGAAGTAATGTTACGGAGAAAGTAAAACTGACTTTTTAAAGTATTTACCAGAGAAAAATAGGTTTTGACTGTAGCTGTAGTTCTTTTTATGTCAAATAGCATAGTTTTTTTAATGTGAGAACTGGGACTGCGTTTGTTGTTGGGAAGCTGTTTGTCAATATACCTATTCAGGGGAAAACAAGAAAATCAAAACTAGAATTTGAAGCTGATTGACTTTGAAGTRTTCTTTCGGTGGCTTGCTTATGCTGCCACAGAATTTAAATAATACTTRCAAAACTCAGAAGGCATCTTTTATGTGGAAGCACATTAAATGGCTAATCCTGGACAATGAACAATGAGGGAACGTTAACCCTAGACTGCAAGACAGGAGATAGAAGTGACTGTGGCCACTGTCAACGTGACCCCTGTCACAGTCCAGATCCCAGTGCAGGCTTTGAACTTGCACTTTTGGAACGTGCTGTGTGGTTTTTATTAAGCTGGACTGAGTCTGAGCCCTCTTACTGATGCTGTGATTAGAGTGAGTCCCCGTAAYTGGCTGATGGACACTGAGTTGCAAGCTTGGGTGGGTTCTGCAGCTGGGTAGGTGTCACGGGAAAAATGCTCCTAAGTGCCCTCTGGTCCTCGTCTTGCGCATTTGATTCTGCTAAAGCGTCAGACTGAGGTTGGTGGGAGTCTTCATTTAGAGACTCTTCTTCCCAGGGACAGCAGGTAGTGTGGGATCCTCACGGGCAGAAAGCAAGAGCTGGCTCCACTGGTGCCATCAGTGCCAGCGCTGCTGCCCAGGGTTTCGAGGGGCATTTTGTGTTGGCCGCATCCGTGGCAGACCCTGCCCAGCGGGGCCTGGCTTGGAAAACAGCAGAATGCTTCTTGGATGCAGAAGAGGAGCAGAGATCCGTCCAAGAAAATCCTCTTACAGGTCAAGGAAGCCAAGGGTTTTTGGTTTGTTACTAGTTTTTAGCTGTAGTTGTTACACTTTTTCTGGTGTTTGCAGTGTTCCAGGTTTTGCGGCCCGTGCAGGGGTGCCTGTGGAGCGAGCTGCAGTTCAGCAGTGGTCACAKCAGCCCTGGCTCACGTGCAGAGATGAGGATCTCCTTGGCTGTCTCGCACGCGCTTTCCCTGCTGCTGCACCCCAGCTGCACCCAGAGCCCCTGAGTCCCAGGCACGGGCCCGTTGCGCAGGGTRCGGCCCGCCGTCCCTCAGCACCGCTCCTCGACAGGCTGCGTCCRCGCGCTGCCTGAGCTGCGTGTGATGCACGAGCTCCTGCCCAGCTCTATCGTAGCCTGTGGGTTGCGAGAGATTTCAGTTGCCAAAGACAGCAGTATTAGAGAGTGCCATAAATCATTTCTGGGTTATTTCCTTCGGAATTTACAAAGATTTGGGAGGACTGGATAGTTTATGGATACCTTCTACAGTGGAATGTTTTTATCATCTAYTGTTTATAGCAAAGTGTCATCCAACATTTTTGTCAGCTTTTTAAAAGATATAAAAGTAAACACCTTCTAGGTTACTCTTTGGCAGCACATTTAATGACTTTTGGTTCAAATAAATTAGAYTGCCTAGAAAAAAGATCTGCATGTGCAACAAAAACAGCAGAATAGTTCAGGTGAATATTTTTAAATATCTTGTGGATGGGTTTTCTTTTGTATCTTGGAATATCTCTAATGTAAAAGGCTGGGATTGATGAAAAAATGTGGGAGTTTGAGTTGGGAGTTCTTTATTTAAAATAAAAAGGATATAACAATATAAAGACAGGGCGGATACCTGTAAACAGCCCCTGTCTGTGCACTGAGTTCTGTTCCGACTGTAGAAGCACCGTCACCTCTGCAAACCTTGTTGTGCAAAGGAGAAGTTGTCAACCTGAATAAATGTGTTATTTGGACATAATACCCTTTGTGTGTTTGAAGTACAACAAAGATTAATACATCGGTAGTTTTTACTTTGAGCCATGGTACTAATAACCCTAACAAGAGAAAACATTAGATAAGTTGGTGTGGCTTTTCTGATTGTTTTTTGTTTCCTAAAATTGTCCTAGCATACTTTTTAAAGTTTTTTTTTTTTTTTGAGTTAGAGTCAACAAGCAAAACACCAGCCCTCCTCCAGGAGCCTGTGCATTGCTTTCCTTGAGGCTTTTCCTGGACAGTTTACTTTTTAGATAGTTCCTTTCTTTTCCCCTTCTTTTCACCTTCAGAATTGCCTTTGTGAGTCCATTTGCAAGGGCTCTTTCCAGTTGGCTTACAAAGACAGCAAAGTTGCTCACATCCAGGAATGTAAGTTTTAATCGGTCTTTCCGTTTCCCCACTGGGGACTTGTTCCCCTGCAAAGCCCTGGGTGCGGTGCGGGGTTTTGGTCCTCCGAAAATGCCACACTAGCATTGCTTAACAGGGCTGGGGACGTTGTTCCGCCCAGCTTTAGCAGCACCACAGAAGGAGGATCATCCCTCGTCACTAATCTCATCCTGGAGCAGACAGCAGCGCATGGGGCTTAGCCCTTTCAGGCTTCCTGAGCTCAGGCTCGCCTACTGGTTTCCTATTTGCCTTCTTTTGGTCAAGTGTGTGATGGGAGCTGGAGCACATCTTCTTTAAAAATCCAAACCAAAGCTTCTCCTCGAAGAATCAGTGACATTTTCTTATTTTTTGGCTGTTTTTGTTGGTATTAAAATTTTATTTTATATCCTGTTTTCACTGTCTTTACACCAATGGTTGAAAGCAGTATTTGGTCTGTGACTTTACTGGAGGTAAGTTTGTTTGTGTTTGTATGTGACAGCGGTGTTTGTCCCTCTTGGAAATGCAGCATCCTCCTTTTAAAAGTGAGCCTGAACTCACCCRCTGCCCTCAGTGGCAGAAGGGAGGAGACTTTCTGGGAAAGAGGAATCTCATATTTATTGACTGATTTAAAAAAAAAGAATGATACCAAAGAGAAGGAAATGCTGAAGTCAGTAAATTTAGTGTTATAGAGAGAAAGGGCAGGAAGCTGTTTGTTTACACCGAGGACAACCAGCAGGTCTGACTAGTTGGCTCATGCCAGGTTACAAAATACTCTCTGATGTGAGTCTGCCTAACAAGCTAACTAACAAGCTCCATCTACTGAGCTTTATTTTTTTTCCCCGTGATATTCTTTAAAAGCCCTGTAAATATTTCAGAGCCGTCAGAAATAGTTTGCACCATACAAGTAGTACTGCTTGGTGTCTTTGTCTTGTGCAATGCTAGGTTTTACTTGGATTGAAGCAGATTAAGAATTTCCTCCCAAGGAAGGAGGCAGTTTCCCACTGCTAGAGCTGGGGGGAGGAGCTGGAAAAGACAAACTATGTCTAATCACTCATGCTGCCTTCTTTGGAGGAAGARTAAAGGTGTCCCAATAAGAGATTTTTCAGCTAGAAGTTGAAATAACAGAGAACAAAATTAACATCACTGATAGCGACTGACTGGATGTCTGAGGTAAGAGATACTTAACTTACTAAAACTGTGCCGTGTGCGTTCCAGTTTAAGAGGAGGATAGCTCATTTCCAGCCACTGAGCTTGCTTATCCACTTGTCTGTGAATGCAAAGCAGGAACTTGAACTTCACGTTGTGCAGCTCGCTTTGCAGACACTGAAGCTTTTGGCAAAAGCATAGCAAAAATGTTAAAGCAGATGTCTTTGGGCGGGGAGTATTCTGCAAAGTCTAAAACTTTGCTGACTTCTTTTTCTGAGCATTCCTATAAAGAGGTGTTGATGCTGCAGCAGCTGCCAGGATCATCTGTTTAATGTTATCTCCATCTCCAAACTAGTCTGAGTCTCTTTGTGAACTTGTCTCTTTCTGAAACAGCTTACAAGCAGAACTGCGTCTATAAAATCAGTTTCTTAGATTATCTGAAAAAAAAAAGGAAAAGATACATCAGGGCTTTTTTTAACAATAAAAACTGCAATTTAATTTTATGCTTTTAAAGCATAATTTTAACAATTCCTTGTTAAAGAGTAAAGTGCAATTAAAATTGAAAGTTATATACCTGTCAGCATTGGTTATTTTAACTGTGTTAAATTCTAAGTATTTTACTTAAGGTTTCTGTAATAATAGTCATATAAAATACAATCTCTTAAAGAGGAAACAAACTTGCTTTCCTGTACACAGTACTCAGTTCCTGTACTCAGTTGCACAAAAGGGGCACGTTAAGAGGAAAGCCCTTGAAAAGGGGTTCTATTTCTGGCCACAGAGKAAGCTAAGGGCACAAAAAAGATTTTTTACATTTTCTTAGAGTAGGAGTTGTCTCTGTTCAAGATTCTCAGGCAAAATCTTCTTCCAACAGAAATGAAAACAAGGCTGYTTCACTGTGTTGTATTTTGAAAAGAAAAAATACTTGAGCATAACTCAAGACCAGCAGGAAGGAAAATGAATAATGTGTTTATGTAATAAAAGCAATTTCTGAAGGATGGTATTAACTGAATGACTTTTGGAAAATATTTTGCTGTCCTAAATGCCGTTATACATATTTCTCTTTACTATTTTTCCTTGGAGAAGGTAACTTGCCTTTTAAGTGAATATGKTTTTTTTTTTTTTTTGAAGTCTCAGCATGTAGATTATTGCTCCTCCATCTGTGAATTTTTCATGAACTTGCTTTTTTTTTTCCTGGAGTTTCCAGAGCACACTGACAGCCTCAGCCATCTGCTCTGTATGGGAGATATGGGGGCAGTGTGTTAGCAAAGGCCAACGGATTCTCTGTCCTCTTCAAACTCATTTGAGGAGAGCCCTTCTATCTGGTCCCTTTGGCTGCTTCCTTCTGTAGCCAAGTATTGGATGTGAACTGGAAGTCCAGTGATCCCGGGACGTTCTTTAAACAGGATTCTACTTCTCAGCCCCAGCCGAACAGTTAGTCCAACTGATTTAGTAAGAAACCCGGCTTACTATTCTTCATTCTTCTCTAGTACAACTTACCTTCCCTAGCTAGTGTTCTAGGTAGTCATTTATAGCAGTGTAAAGTGGTGGTGAGTGCAGTACAAGGGAGGACCAGGGCCATCGCTCTCCAAGTTCTGCATTTGGTGGCGTTGGGCTTTGCCTGCAGAGCATGGTTCTGCATTGCTGCCTGATGCTCGGCAAGCAAGAGCCGCTCTCCAGCCGAGAGTTGTGCTCAGCAGGTGTCCTTTAAAGTGAGCTCTGTTTCGCATGGGCAAATTATGGAGAAAGTGCAGAAGTGGAGATCTCTGAGCTGAAGAGAAGTTCCCATCTAAGTGCTGTTCTTCACTGGACGATGGACAGTTGCCACTACAGCATTTACAAAATGGACTGTTTCTATGGTTACCTGCAGTCAAAATTTTGCAAAATGCAGCAGGACAGACTTTTGATGAGAAATACCATTATCTCTTTAAGGAGTCCTTTTCACTGATACTGGGTGGGATTTTATTTGCCTAATTTCTTCCCATGATGACCAAGGAGAAGAGGTTTAGAGGAGAGGACAAACTTTACATTTGACAGAGAAGCCCTATGGTCAGTGTGGCGCTTGCACGTCTCAAACAAAGTCATTGGGATGTAAAAGGAATTGCTGCATTTGCACTGCTGGCTTAATTCACTATTGTCTCCCAGGGCAGCAGTCCTGTCTTAACGTGCACTCTTGCCTTCTCAGTGTACAATATACTCGCTCACCTTTCTTTTTTATTGACAAGGATTAACTTCTGTTTCTGGTTGTTCCTTTCTTCCTGCAGAGGGAGAACCGCAGGCTCCAGGAAGCGAGTATGAGGCTGGAGCAGGAGAACGATGACCTTGCACATGAACTTGTAACAAGCAAAATCGCCTTACGAAATGACTTGGACCAGGTGAGTCCATCAGCAGCAGCCATGAGTCCAAGCAGAACAGCAAAAAAAAATTCAGAGATAATGAAGTAGCTTGGCATCAAAAATGGAAAGGGTTCCTGTTACCTATGAATCCAGCAGTGCGGAGGACACTGGCTTTCAGAGCCATTTATCCCAGATTTGGCTTTCACGTTCCACCCTCCTCTTTGCTTTAGTATTTTATGTAATACTGATAAATTCCTTAGCAGCTGTTATGAATGTACTGAATATAGCAGTGGTATATCCCTGGATCCTTGTTGATTAGCGCCTTGCTCAGTAAAGGCAATAATACTCTTCTAATATAAAATTTAGTCCTGCATAAGCCTCTCAGCTTAATTTTTCCAGAGTTTCAGGCTTTTATTATTTAACTTGGAAGTTGTTAACATGTCACTGACTGCAGTAGTTGCAATTTATATTTYTTTTTAGTGAAATTCTCAAGAATTGGACTCTGCTGTTTGGGATCCATGCGATTCTAAGAATCTGAGCCATCTTGGGTGAGCAAGAGCAGTCAGAGATGCCTAGGGGAGGTGGCTCTTTTCTTGTAAAGGACAAAAATGACTTGTTGAAGTGCTTCTGCATACAGGAATATTTGCACACAGAACAAGCTTATTGTTTGCTCCTCCCTGAGTTGCTTTCTGGAGCATCAGGACTTTGCTGTCGAGCAAGTACCCTCGCAGGCCTCATGGGCAACAGTGGGTGACACCCATCCTACTGCCTTCCACTGCAGATGCCAGGAGAACCTGGAAAGACCAGATTAAAAGAATAAATTATTTTAATTGTTACTTCAAAATATTATAATGTCTATATTACATTTTTAAACAGGTATTTTACCATAAATATAAGTTCATAAATCCCATCCTACTTTTGTCCTAAGATGCCTCTTCCTTTCTTCCACTCATCTCTATTCCTTTCTTCCATATGGCCATTTGTAGACTAAGCAGTGCAGGTCTCCTCAGTCCATCACTTTGGCCATGGCCTTAGTGGAGCTGCTTTTGCTATCACCAGTAACAGCCTCATTAATATTTAGTGCTTTGTCAGATAGATAAGTTAATATCTCCACAATGGCAGAAATGAAGTGTAATTCAGAGACAGATCCTATACTGTTGTTCATTGTTCTACAGCGCAATTTGCCCTTCTGCATTTTCAGCAAATTGCACAGCCATTGCCTCGTTTAGCTCACGGTTATTGGACAGATGAGTGGTGCGACACAGTGTTTATCTCCCGGTTAGGAGCTGAGGTAGTCAGCAGAATATTATCAGACACTGACTATTTCTGTCCTAATGATCAGTGAGGATAGCTGTATAAAACTAAAGCATTCACCAATACATTTCACCATATCCTCAGCTCTTCACAGAAAAGAGAAAGTTAATATTCTACAGTACACACAGGGTATCTCTTTTCTCCTGAAAATACTTAYTTTTCATTATTAACCAAACTTTTTTACTTGAGAATCCTGTTTGTCACTTTTATACTTGTCTAAGCACTGACATTTTGTAAGGCATCTGCTTTTCCCCATTTACAGGTATGAAAAATGGAATGAGTTAACTAACATTACACAAGAGCTAAATCAGGCTGCCATCATTTGGATTAATATTGTTCTGAACAAAAATAATCTATGTAGCATTATATTAGGTCTGCTTAAAGACACATGATCTATGAATCTTGTTTTCCTGTAACCTGGTTGTGGACAGTATTTGGCAGAAGGGTCCTTTTGCATAGTTGTTGAACTGCAATGAAATAGCTTAGAAAATACTATTTGAAATGGGAATTTCCATTAAAAATAGGTCAGGTGAGCCATTTCAGGGTGAGGTGCTTCTAGAACCTCAATCTGTAACATATTTGAGACAAGCACATGAATATATTTCTATTAGAACAGATAACACTTAGATCACACTGGCTTATTTAATTCTAGGCTGAAGACAAAGCAGATGTTCTGAACAAGGAACTTCTCCTGACCAAACAGAGACTAGTAGAGACTGAGGAAGAGAAACGGAAGCAGGAAGAAGAAACTGCTCAGGTAAGACATAGTCTGACTTCTTCCATTTAGCTAAACACTAGCAAAAGCATATCTAGGTGTTGTGGAAAGAATTCTGTCTCCAGACTGCAGTGGCAGTTAAAAAAAAAAAAAAAAAAAAATTCACATCACCAGGATAAATGTTTCTATGAAAAATATGTTTCCTGGTGTCTGTCTTTACTTAACCTCTGACTGTCCACTGTATCAGAGGTCATTCTGAATTCAGCTGCTGTTGCATGAAAATAAAGCTATTAATGTTCTTACCATAAGCTAGAACGAACAGCAGAATAGAGCTGAAGTTTTGGGGGGATTTCTGCTACTAGAGCTGGCCTCATTTTTCCTCATCTGCCAAATATGCAAACTTAAAAGATAAGATTGAGTATCTATAGGCTAAAGCATTTAATATATGACTGCAACAAAGAGTAATTTGGTGTGCCTCTAAAATGGAGGCTGCCACATTCTGTGTTTGATCTACCCTCTAATGGTCTTTACCTATGGAAAGGGCTCTCAAAGCTTCATAGTTCTGAATGATAAGGAAAGGAGTTAGCTGTATTTTAATGCAGTGACAGAGACAARACCAGAACTTTCTCTCTCCTGTTGGGGAGATGAAAGTGTGATAGGGCTGGAGTGATTTTTTTTCTTTTTTTCCCCCACCCTGTTCAGTCTCAGAACAAACAAACAGACAGTCCATCCCACCAGGCCTCTCCAAACCTGCTGTACAGTGTGCAGAGAGGAGAAAAAAAAAAAAAAAAAAAAAATTCTGTCGTGGTCTTGTTTTGCATAGTTTGGACCATAATACACCATTTAATGCAAAGAAAGAGAAAATTACCATACAGGAGAACACTCTGGGAAGCAGGGATACACTATGTCCCAATACAGACTGGAGAGATTTGGGGGCTATTAACTGAATATATCTAATTTATATGTTGAGTAAATGAGATTTTTGTCTGAAGAACTATAATTAAAAATAACTGTAATAAAAAGCTTTAGTACTGCTATAAACAGAGCAAAGCTTTGAGAACAATTGGATTTGTAATCTTTCAGCATACAGTGTAACTTCTCTCCTTGAATTTGTAGTTGAAGGAGGTGTTCAGAAAGCAGCTAGAGAAAGCGGAATCTGAGATTAAGAAGACCACAGCCATTATTGCCGAGTATAAACAGGTAATGTTCCACAGAAACTCTCTTTTACTTGTAAACCTTTTCAACATGAGCTGAATTTTTATGTTTGTGTAGACCTCATGCTCTAAAATGCATTACATGGCAGACTTCTGGAGAGCAAGCATTTTAATCTATTGTAATTCTTTTGTAATCTGTGATAATTCTTTATGTGATCTTCCTACTAGTCTGCTATCTTAGGGAACTAAGAATAACCTATCCTTTAGATATTCTTAATACTGTAGGGTATATGCTTCTTTCTTTTGTGGCACAATGCAGTTTAAATTATATAAACCAATTTGTCTATAAAATGTTCCCATCTCCATATTAAGGTTCAATATTGAATACTGTCTTTTTCAGCCTTATTACCTGCAGTGGATATGTTAGGTGAAATACATATCTGAATGAGGCAGAGAATATGGTATACCTCTAACAAACATCACTGTTCATAAGTACTTGCTATATTTTAGTAAACTTTATCTACCTGTCCTGCAGATTTGTTCTCAGCTGAGTACCAGGCTGGAAAAACAGCAGGCAGCCAGTAAAGATGAGCTGGAAGTTGTGAAGGTGAGAATGATGTTTCTGTATATGATGTGTTTCTAACTCAAGTATTCCTAAATGCAGAACAAAATGTGAACTGAATTTAATGGCAAACAGTGGTAGCATCTGTTAAGCTGCCCCAGTTAGCCCCACACTCATTTTTCATAAGATGTAAATAATTAAAGGCTTTATTTCCTTTCACAATTATTTTCCTTCTGCTGTATCTTCTATGTTTCATCACAAAAGTGAGTACAATTAGTGATGTTCCTATAATTTGCTGAAATAGTTCAATAGCTTGTTTTCATTTATATGAGGTGAGGGCAGGCCAGCCCTGCTACATCTTCAGACGCTGTTGGCATAGAGGGCTCATCTGTAAGATGCTTAAATTCAACTGCTAGCAAGAGAGCACAGCCAAAACAGGACGCTGTCTTCTGGGAAATGTGGAAAAGCTACCTGCATTGCTTTAAAATCTCAAAAACTGAATTAACTTAAGCATTTGTCAAGTGTTTCTTTGCAAGACAAAAAGTCCCTAGAGTAGAACTTATTCTTCTGCAGTGAGCTGCCACTAATACTGCAAAATATTACAGTGTCTTGATTACAAAAACTTTGTGCAATTCTAGTCTAGAAGCGAAGTCTCTGTGCAGAAACAGAACGTACTTGTAGTTTTTATGGATTCTTTTATTGTTCAGTAAAAGTTCATGTAAGTTCAGGAACTTCTCAAATACTTTAATGAAGCCTTCAGTATATATTACCACTATACCATTCCATCATTTTCAGACTATATTTTTTTCCAGAAAACTCCTATCTAATTTGAATTAAAAACAAACTTTCTGGCTCTTTCAGGGTAAGGTGATGGCCTGCAAACACTGCAGTGAGATTTTCAGTAAGGAGGGAGCACTGAAGGTGTCTGCAGCAAACAAGGATAATAAAGGAATCGAAACAGATGATGAGAAGGATGCACTCACCAAACAGCTGAGAGAGATGGAGCTGGAACTTGCACAGACCAAACTGCAGCTTGTGGAAGCCAAGTGCAAAATTCAGGTACATGGAATCTGACTACAGTGTGGTGGTCTCTTCACTGCACTGGGAATTTTGTAATTCTGAATCAGAAAAATTGTTTCTAAAAGGAGCATGTACCTTTATCAATGTATATCAGTAAACTTCTAGAATCTTAATTTCCTCTGTCCTTAAAAACAAATTAAGAAAACTTTCATTTGTAGAAATGAATGTAGGTTTCAGTTTGTCCTTCTCCAGCACCCTGGGAGGTTGGACGGAAAGTGCTTGATTGCAGTGATAGAGTCTGAAGATACTCTTTTGTTAATTGTTATTTTTTGATCGATTCTGACTATTCTGCTTTCTTAGGAGCTGGAGCACCAGAGAGGAGCCCTTATGAATGAAATCCAAGCTGCCAAAAACTCTTGGTTTAGCAAAACCCTGAACTCTATCAAAACCGCCACAGGCACACAGCCACCGCAGCAGCCTCAGCCACCTCTGCCGCCCAAAGAGAGCAGTACATAGTTCCAGCCAGAGCCCCGGTACCAGAGCACAAAGAACAACATAACTCATGCAAACCCTGGAGGGTTCTTCCAGTGGGCTCTCCTCTTGGGGAAAGGACAAAAGGCAGGAGCGCAGGCTTGAAGTGAAATTCTTCGGTGTTTTTCATTCATTCTGATGTGACCCTTTACAAGGGAGGAAAAAAAAAAAAAGAAAATCCTGTTTTATGTTGAATTCCTGTTTCCCAACTGCCTTGTTGAAAGCCACGTTCTGATACCTTCATACTTTTACAATTTATTTTATATGACTAGATGTTAAAAATTAATAAATAATTCAAAACTAGGTCTTTAATACATGACTAATTATTCAAAATTATTTTTACCTTGCCTAAAAGGTTTTTTCTTCTAGGAGAGGAAGAAACAGAACAGAGAATGTAAAGTACTGAAGCATAATCTCTTCACAGAAAGCACAGTGTAATAAGTACTAGTGTGTGTGCGGGTGTCAAGAATAACTCATGCCCTAGGACCATCTCAGAACTGTATTGCTGTGACTGTGTCCTGCAGAGAAGCACTTTTTGTAAAGCTTAGGCCATAGCAAAGGTAGTCTTGTGCTCTCTTGGCACAATTGTTTGAGCTTCCCTAATAATTTCAAAGTTTTGATTTTTTTTCTTCAGAAATACAAGTAGTGCAATTCTTCGTAGCACTGCTGTTTCAATGTTATTTACAGCTRAACTGGAATTTAACATAAAATTTTATCTAGTTAACTTTTTAAATTTTATTTTATACAAATTTCAAAATAAAATTCCTTCCACTGGGAGAAAGGGAAAACTATTAAAAAYTGATTTGATTTTTTTGGCAATAAGCAAAGTGCAGACCTTGCATACATTTGATTTTGTGTGTATGTGTGAATACTGTGCAATAAAAGGTAGGTTTTATGAATAAAATTAACAACCAAATTTCCCTGCATCTATATTCAGGCTTTCAATTTGACACAGAAATGAGGTTTTTTTTTTTCCTGCAGTGGTGAATAAAACATGACAGAAACAAGATCTGTTTTCTTTAAGTGTTTGATTAGGAAATGCTACATTGATGTGTTACTTATTTTTATAAATATAAAAATTTTCAAGTGGAATAGCTTAATTTTTCCCATGGGAGATTCTCYGATTCCCGAATATGTGTAGTTGTTTTGTATCTTTAAAGCAAGAAAATTCGAAGGCATTTGTTTTGACTTAGTGTTTACAAAAATACTTATTTCATGGCAAATTAAACTATTGCTTGRACTGATGGGAATATTTTTTTAATTATACCCAACAAGTCTAGAAGAAGGTCTTGCAGATAAATATCATTGATGAACAAAAGTTGGTGCACTAATTTTTCCATTTACAAAATTGTTCCAGGAACAGGACATTAGTCCTGTTTTGATTTTTTTTTTTTTTTTAAATTCTAAGGAATGCTTATCTTGTCATTTTTGTACAATAAAATTTAATGATACTCATCTTGTGCTTTATTGTCAAGCATAATTGTAAATTATTTTAAACAGGGTAGTACAAATTTAATGTTTACATTGTGCCAAATGGATCATCCTGAAAGGCAGTCAGCTGTTTGAAGTAGAGATCAAAATATAACTACTATTGTAACAACTATCCTGCAACTTGACAATGCAGACTCTATCTTGTAAAAGCAAGGAATTAAAATTTTTAGTCTTTATAGTTTATAAACTTAATTTGAAGAACAGTGATTATGTGGAAAAGGCAGAAGGATTTAGTTTTGCAAGTAGAACAAAGATTTTTTTTCTTTCCCAAGTCAATTTCTTGCTAATAATATTTGTGTAAATGTTTCCCTTTTGTGGAATGTCTAACCTTTGCATTATTATTTCACTTATCAGGACCATTTCACACCTGAAATAAACTATGTAATAAAGTGGAAGTGATGTTTAAGAATTTCTGGTCAACCTTTGATTGTTATATTTGAGAGCACTGTGTTGATGAGTGACACTGATGGTTTGGCAAGTGTCCAGATTTCTCATTTAAGTTGTACTCACAAGTGGATTTATGACCTTGATTGGAAAAATGCAGTAATAATCATTGATTAATACTTTGATTCACTGAGCAGCTGAGCTAAGGTAACAACTCACTGCTGCTGAAAGATCTTACTTCCACTAGCTGTTGTGCAGCCCTGCTCATCCCTTGTTCTGGTCCATACTGGAGATATTTTTTTTTAATGTGGATTTTTTTTAAATTTGTCTAACAAGCATTTTTTGCCAAATAACTTTTAGAGTAAGCTCACCAGGTCTCATGGAGTTGTAGTTTTGACATGACATCTTCTTTCTCAGTAGTGCAACTCCGTCTTTAGAAATTTCTGTGACAAAAACGTTTGCCACCTGCCARCTATAATGAGTGCAAACACGGGTAGGAGTGGAAGCTTTTCTTGTGCCTCACATCTGCAAAATAAGCTTCAGAAGGAAATGGCTGAATTAGCTCTCTTGGCAGTAACAAAGGCAGTAAATTTTCATCTTTCATCTGGAGTTGCCAGGTAGTGCTTGTATCAGAGGCATTTGTAAAATGAATATTTATATTTGGAAACTGAGTCATCAGAAAATTACTAAAAGAATAAGCAGGATAACTTTATGTCATTTCTAAAGTGATTTTTCTAGTTGAATAGGAATAGTCCGATTGGAATCGTTCAGAAGCTCAGAAGGTAGCAAGACCAGAGCGTTAAAACAGGCAACTTACAGGTTCTACCTAAAATTCTTCCTGTTGACGGTACATACTATTATGACACTAAACTGCTTCTTCTGAGATAAATATTTGGGTTTTAATTAGCCCTTTCAGCTGTGGATGACAGCTCTAAGCACCTTCAGGAAATACATAGATCCCAGAGTGACTGATAGGTTGGGGAGAGCTGGCTCRGTGTTTATTCAGATTTTTCAGTAGAAAACTTCATTAAATCAAAGTCAAACTGAAACAGCTATGTTCATGTGGCACTGGGATAACTAACAAAGCTCTCAAGTATGAATGATTTTCTAAAATTTGAGTCAGTRTCCAACTACGTGTTAACATCAAATTTGTGTGAAAAGTAGTCATATATAAACTAATATATAATTTATGTATTAGTTTATATTAATATAATTCTTAACTAAATATTTTACTTTTTTTGAGAATGCATACTTTTGAAATAAGACCTTTACTTTGATTATGTACAAACTTCCAAATAATTTTTTTAGTACAGCTTTTAACTTGATTGGATTCTAATCTGTTCCTGAGATGCACAGTAGGGAAAGAATCTTTTTTCCCCACTTTAAGAAGTTGTTTTAACTTCGACTGTAACACTTTACAGGATAAATAAAGCAAGGCTGATTTAGTTCCATAATAGATCTATGAACTATTTTTATATCACTTTATGATTCAAACATGGTACTCTAAAGTAATATTGCTTACTTAACAAATTATAGATTGATTCAGCCAGAGTTAAAATTGATTAAAAAAAAAATCACTGCCTGGCTTTAATGCAAGGAACGTACATTCCCTGAGGATCATACACATGACTGTTTAGTGAAACCAGTATCTGGAATGGGGGTCAGCCATGTAATCAGTACTGCCAGTTGACAAACATATCCTTGCCCTGCCCATGAATTAGTTGATTCTCCAATTTGATATAGATAAATTACATATTAAATGAGCAGGTGGTTTTGYTTTGTTTTCTTCCTCCTGTTAGAAGTCAGAAAGGATTTTCTGGTTGGCCCTTGAAATTTTCTTATAAGGTTTTGTGTTCAAAACAAAGTAAAACCAAATGTTTACAAAGGGAGAGAAAAAAAAAATAAAGATAACATCTTTCTTTAGAAAGACAAAGTCAAGCACAGCAAAAATTCAGATGCCTTGACAACATGTAAGGTGTCCCATTGGCTTCAGGATGTCACTCAATAACTAAATGAGGTAGTTATGTTGGGAGTCAATAATTATATAGGTAAGAAAGTCATGTTTTTCTACAGTTCATCCCAGGAAACTAGTATGACCAAGTTTCCTTCCTTATAATAAGTAGTTGCATTGAAATACATAAAACTACTCATACATGTGGGAGAACTATACCTCTGATTATAAAGCTGTTAGACTCAGGGATATTTGGCACACTTCTGCATAATCTACTAAGTCTAAAAATCTTTGGCATTGAAAACAAACTCATGTCTTATTTTTTTTTTTTCTGAACTGCTAGAGAAAAAAAAAAAATAGCACAAGTCATTTTCAGAATGGGAAGGTCAGGGCAGAGGTTTGTATGTGAAGACTCAGTGACTGTTCTCCTGGTTGACCAGCCACCATCCTTTAGAGCTACCCTGCTAAATGGGCTGTTGTTCAAGCAGCTGGCTTTCCAACATGTGTAACACTGTGTATATCTGGGGTTGTTGAGTGTACACAGAACCAGACATCACTCGGTTCTGGCAAACACCGAGGCTGGCTTCAAATAAATTCTTTTACTGACGATTATGCTAATATCCTACTGGGAGCTGTCCCATTACCTCCTGCTAAATAACACTGAAGGGAGACACAATGAAGCACTGATTTTTGGACCTTTAACTTAGAACAGATAAACATCATAGCACCCTTCAAAATCGGGCTAATTCACAGATGGCATTTAGAGAGAAATTCAAAGAATTTGGACCTGGATCACTAATTCTCAGCATTGACCAAGAGCATATCTTTCCTTACTCAGAAGTCTAAATAACTTATTTCAGAATCCTGACTTAAGACATGCAGAATTTTACTCCAGGAATATAGGACTCTCCATTTCTTCTACATTTCCACTGCTTTGCTACTGAATGTATTTCATGCTATTTTTACCTTAAACATTAAAGGTAGAAAGTTGTAACTTTATTTTCTCTTATTTTCTTATTCAGTGGGACTTGCTTTTATTTAACCTGTAAAGGAATATATATGTATCTTTGGAAAACTATATCTTATATATAAAATAATATATAGGAAACTGAATAACAAGGAGATAAATACGTCAAAAGGATTTGGTATCGTAAATTTCATTTGTAATTTGATACCATGAGAATCCTGGGCCGTACTAATTTCCTTTCAGTTTCTCTTATTTTTGTATTTTATATAATACATGGATGCTACTACCAATGCAAACAAGAGCAGATGTTCTCAGATTTTCCTCCTGATGCCAATTCATTCCTTCTAACAATTCCCAGGGCTGCCTCTTCAGGAGCTGTAGCAGGAGTTCTCTTGGAACATGTTGTTCCCACGTAAAGAAGACTCCTTATAGTTTGTTCAAACAGCAAAAAGATGGTGAGTGAAAGCAGAAATGAATCTTAGCTGATACAGATCCAACCCTTACAGTAATTCAAGGTTGATTCGCTCCCCAAAACTGAAGTAAAGAGCAGCTTCAAACCTGTGATATGCCGGGACATTTTCCAGGTTTGAAGTTATTCAGGAAAAGATTGTTTCTGGGCATGTTCCTAGTTCATAAAGATGTGCTTTGCATAATGGATTAGGAAAAAACAAGGAGCATTGTGGCATGAGCCCTTTAACTGGGAACAAGCCAGTACTGTCACTTCTTGTGCAAAAAAATCCATGCATTATATAAAGTATAATATGGACATATAAGTGTAATGCTTGTTATTAAAAGTGCAATTTAATGTACATGGTCACAACAAATGTTTACTTTTTTAAATGTTACAGACTCGTTTGGATCAGTACCTTGTTATCATTGTGTGAATGATGCCTTGTAAAATAAATAGAAATGCAAACAGGATGGGAATAAGATGGTTCTTTTCATAAGCCACTTGGTTAAAAACAGTTTAAATGTGTCTTTTTTAACAAATAACCACTGTATCAGGTCTTCAGACATAGTTTACTCAAACTGGCGATTTTCAGACAACACTACTGTACTAAAACACAGTGATTTAGCAGCCGAGKCAGCCAAAATGCCTGAGAACTACACAGCTAATTTCATACCTGTTCCATGAGACAGATGTTATATTGCAGAGCTAATAAGTCATGTGGGTCCTCTTTTCCTAATGTTAGTTTGAGAATTACAATATAGGGACCATGTGGATCAATATGCTCTTCCTGAAGGCTTTTGATATAAAAGATGGTGGAAATAAGAGCTGTTGCTCTTGTATTTCTTTCTTGATTTGTCAGTGGAAGTACACAAGAGAAACATACAAGCAATCATGATGTGTCTAAAACAGAAGGATCAGGGAGCAGAGGGTACCAGCAAAAAACAGAAAACTTAATTTATAAGAGAAGCATTGCCAGTCATTAAAGCTAACTTTCTTATGAATTTACTTCTAAAAAAAATTAGGAGTATTTAAATGTGTTATAAAACCATTTTTCCATGTTAACAATAGATCTAGTTGTAATATATATATGTGTGGTTGTAATATATATATGTGTGTGTATATATACACACACATTTTTTTTTCTATTTATATGAACAGCCACTGCTGCTGCATAACTGGAAAAGCACAC
The DNA here is from genome assembly GCF_003342845.1 of Nothoprocta perdicaria. Lineage (NCBI taxonomy): Eukaryota > Metazoa > Chordata > Aves > Tinamiformes > Tinamidae > Nothoprocta > Nothoprocta perdicaria. Next base: position 143,672 of record NW_020455635.1, read on the forward strand.
AGAACTTGAGAGAAAGTTATCAGGGCCTAAGCATAGAAAAGTTGAACATGACTATTTGTAACTAATTAGTTCACCAGACAAGCCACAGCTGTGGAATCACTTCCAAATCACTGTCTAATGACTGTTTGTCATCAGTTCTGGTCAGTACCTACACACAGTGAGGGCAGGCTGCAACAGGTAAGCCGAGAAGGCCACATCCTTTCAAAGCCCTTCTGGATGTTCTGTTCTGTCCCTAGAGCCAATGATCACTGAACAACAATGTGCTGCATGGTGTTTTGTCATTCAGAGAGACTAGACCAGGCGCTTTCAGTTGAGCTGATACATTCCCCTTACTGTTCTAGCTCTATTCTCCCCTTTCTGCCTCAGCGACTGCTGATTCTCGACTGTGAGAGAGGGTGCCCTTGGCAACTTGTTAAAATGTGCACACGGAAAACTGAGCTTTGTCAGGCTTACTTTTCTTTCCAACCTGGGAAATGCAGCATCCCGATGTTAGCGCAGCTCCACCCGCAGAGCTGTGTCCAGCCGCGCAGCCCACGCGCGCCCAGCTCGCAGGGCACGCGAAGCGCCGCCAGCTCGGCCGCCCGAGTCCTCTGCCTACAGGTTGCTCAGCGCCATCCCGCGGCAGGATCAACCGACCAGCGGCAGCCAAGCCGAGCCGAGCCCTCGCCTCCATCAGAGCAGCACACCCCGCAGCGGCCACTCGCGACCGYTAACGGCCGCCTAACGGTCGCCCCTGCCCCGCCCCGCGTGACGCACGCTCCCACAGCCACGCCCGCCGGCCCCTGCGCGGCGCCGGAAGAGGAAGGCGCGTGCGCGTGCGGGGGCGGCTGGCGTGCGCGGCGAGAGGCGGAGAAGGTTCGAGAGGCGCCGCCGGGGCCATGGCCGCCGTGCGCGAGGAGGTGAGCGGCCCGCGGCGGCGGCACGAGCTCGGAAATGGGGCGCTGTGGCCAGGCTGGGACTGGGGAGCTTGCCTTGGGGCCGGCATTMGGCCGGGGAGGCTCGGGGTTGGGTTTAGGGTTAAGGTTGGGGTTAAGGGACGCCGTAGGGATGAGGCTAGAGAGGGCATGCCAAAGGAATGAAGCGCCGTGTCCGGACTGGTGCAGGAACAGCCTTTGCCATGGAGTCAGCAGCAGGCTTAGCGGCCTCAGCCTACGGACCCAGCCGAGATTTGGTTTGTAAACCACCCCACTGGCCCGGTTCTGCAGTAAAGCTCTTAACAGGGAGCGTGGCCTCTTGTCATCCTCTTATTGCCTCTTCGCATTTATTGCTGGAGTAATTTGGAGTCTTTTGTTTTATGTCTGTTAGGCCGTAAATCAAGGAGCCTTAATTTGAGGGTGAGAGTAGTTTAATGCTATATGAGGAGATGTTGCTTTTGGCTTAGGCAGCTGGTATATGTAAAGGCTGCAAGTGATAAATAGCGTGTAGTTGGGGGTCGCTAGTAATAAGTAGTGTGTAACTGAGAGCGTAGGAGACCATTATCTGCATCTGACTTTTTTTTTTTCTGAGTCTTCAGTCTGAATTTTTGCAGAGTTCTATTGGTCCCTTTTTTGTGATTGTGCAGTATGTTATTTAACATAACAGAAAACCTTTTTGACAATGCGCTCCAAATGTTAAACTTTTACCTGCTTCATTTTTTAACTGATCAAAGTTTAAAGATTGAAATTGAGGAGTTCAAACCTTAGTGACCATGGAGTACGGGACAGATGGATGGCCTCATGCTAAAGAGGGTGTAGAGGAAAGTGTAACTTGACTTCTTGAATCTGAATCCCCAACTGGCAGAAGTGAAGGAGCCTTGTGGTGTGAACCCTGAGTAAAATGAGCTGCATCTATTTCTCTACGACCTAATTTCTTATTCTTAAATCAGTTGCAGAAAGATCTAGAAGAGGTTAAAGAATTGCTGATGAAAGCCACCAGAAAGCGACTTCACGATGTCCTCACGACTGAAAAACACAAGCTAGAGTTAGAAATCAAGAACCAGCCTCCAACAAAGCTGAAAGCAGATGCAGGAGAAGAAGAAAAATCATCGCTTGGAGGATATACAGTGAAAATAAACAACTATGGTAAGATTGCTCCTCTGTATAATTATTAGAACACCATTTTCTGCTTTGAACAGAATTCAGGGTGGTATTAGTTTGAGTCTTAGTAGCCATTTACTGTTATAGAGAAGAATTCTCAAATGCTTATACCACCACAGACCCCGCTGGTCCACAGCCCCGCTGTTACTGCTATTACRTGCTTATGGACCCAATTCACTGTGCCTTAATTCTGTTTGTGTAATAGTCTGTCTTTAACAGAGAGACATGTTGGTTAGTGATCCCCAGTGCCCATACTAGTATTTTTTTCCATTGCATTCTTACATTCTTAGCAAGAATGTAAGACWGAGTTTTGGCTTCTCTGCTCACCATGTAGGTAAAAGGCGAAGGAATTGCTCAAGGGACTTGTGATGTGGAGAGCTAAGAAAAAATGGGTCAAGGGAAGTGCAGAAAAAAAGTGGCATTTACTTCTAGCTCCCCTAGTTGAGATGGAGCTGCTGTCCTCTTCCTGAGCTGCTATATGTCTTTTTGTTTCCTGGGCCTTCCAGGAATTAGAACAGAGTTACATGCTAGGACCTCCTTTTATTATCAAATTATTCAAGAAAAAGAGAAGATCTTTTTAAGGAAAAAGTAATGAATTAATGTTATTCCTCCAAAGATGGCTTCAGTTTATGGTCATAATCATTGCTAGGGAATGTTTTTAGTTTGTGTGTTTTTTTTTTTTTTTTAATGGAATGGATCAAGTTTTTGAAGAAAGCTAACACTCAGGCTCTGTCTCACTTGCAGGTTGGGATCAGTCAGATAAGTTTATTAAAATTTACATCTCTTTAAATGGAGTCCAGAAGCTCCCAGCTGAGAACGTGCAGGTGAATTTCACAGAGAGGTGAGTTTGTGTTTCTTCACTAAGCCAGGAGGGACACTGGGTGTGTATTACRACACTGGAGTGTGTTGTATTCAATTTTGTTCTGTGCTTTTTCTTTTTTAAAAAGCTTTAACTTTAGTAAAATTACTTATAATTATTTACTTAAAAATATTAGCTTTTAAGAGTTTTAGTGCATACTTAGGAATAGCTCTTATTAGTGGGTGTCAGAATATTTTTATATGCCTTACCACACTTGATGCATACGTAATGGCGATAGAACTGAAATTTCATTAAGTGAATCCTCATCCTTTCCAAGGTTATAAGAGCTCTGTAAAGYACATGTTAGAAAAAGCACTGAAGATCTTGATTTATTGTGAAACCTGGATGAGTCCTTTTAAGTGCACAGTATTATATCTTAATGAAAATTTGAAAGTCTGTTGGCTTTCTTTCCCAAGAAATATGCCTGCTTAATGGTTTGCAGACACTGTATTTGATGACAGGGCAGAACAGTCTTTCACTGCTTGGAACTTTTGTTTGTGCTGTTCCTCCCTTCACTTTCTTGTTCCAGGTCATTTGATCTGCTAGTGAAGAATTTGAATGGGAAGAACTACACCATGACCTTCAACAACCTTCTGAAACCCATCTCGATAGAAGGCAGCTTGAGAAAGGTGCGTTTCAACACCTCCAGAGAAATCTTTGCAGCTACAGGAACTACGGACTTGACTGCAGTTGTCAATTTGGGATAGTGTAAATAGGTGTAATGCCATACCTTGTCCATGGTCCAAAACCTGCTTTGTCGTTGCTACGGTGTGTGCTCCGTAATTAAATACCAGGAACACTTTTACTGCTGGTGGTTGCAACTTGAGATAATGTGTTACTCTGCTGCTTCTAGCACGCTTCTGTGTCTAGGGATAGATATTTCAGATATCTTGTGCAGTTGTAAATATTTGCCAATCTACTTTGTGGCATCGAATGTACAGAAACAACGGTTCTATTCCAGAACTATTTTGCTCTGCCTGGAAGTAGAACAGTGTAAATAAAACAAGGTAATAAGGGCAATGCCGTGGTAGTTTTCAGCAGAATATAAAAGCAAGCAGTAGAYGTGCACTTACTGACTTATGCTAAAGCTGCAGCAGAATCTTGGCTGCTGTGGCATATAGGAAAGTTTGGGTCAGGGTGGCAGGGTTGCAGTCAGTTCAACAGGCTTTGCAATGCGCTTGCAAAATACAGGCAAAGGTTAAGTAGTGTTCCAGAACTAGTTTCTTATCCCAGGAGAAATATCCTGGGAGCAGTCTGTATCTGAACTTAGGGAGTACCCTTGCTGACCTTCTAGACTCTTCTGAAGTGTAGAAGCGAATGTGACACTTTGCATGGCAATTTAAACTGCATACCTATCTTACATGCCCAGATTGCTGCAGGTGTATGAAGTTGCTCTCTTTTGAATGCACTTTTTATTGGACCTTAAAATGATCATTTTACAGTTCTTTTGAAAGGTAAAAATACCCACTGTTTAGAAACAGTCATAGCTGTTTTTAGCATCTTAGAAGTAACTGAAGGGTCAGTGTATTTCCTGCAGTGCTGGATGTTCTGCTGTTTTAACATATACTGGTATTGGACRTAATTGTGCCACCATAGTGAGGTTAGTACTTGGTACCCTGTTGCTGTACCTATTAACTTCTACCTAAGCTGAACCTATTAACTTCTACATAAGCTGACATCAATGTGTCAAGGAGTTGAGAGTAGAAGGAGATTTATATAACTAGCTAATCTCATTCATTGTGGTTATAGCATCCTCCTTTGGAGTATTCTATGTTCATATCGTGTTTTCCATACAGATAAAGACAGACACAGTCCTTGTGATGTGTAAGAAGAAGCGTGAGGAAAAATGGGACTGTCTCACTCAAGTGGAAAAAGAAAGCAAAGAGAAAGAGTAAGTGCCTTTCCCCCACTTAGCCTTCCATTTCTTGTTTTACTGAAATAGTATTAGAACGATGAAGATAGCAGGTATAGGCTGTATTGATTATGCAATTTAACTGTAAGAATTGTTCATTTTGGAGCCTTTAGGCTATTTGAGAATTGTTAGGCTGGGATTTTTTTTGGTACTGATGTCACTGGCAATACAAGAAATACACTCCAAGCTACTAAGTTCGCCACTCCTCTACTGTTTYGTTGCTAATGAAACCTGCCTTGTGGGAAGTAAGGCAGATACTTTTATCACTCTGTGCAGCATCCTATTTAACCAGTTAAGGAATTGATTGTATCTCGGCAGCTACATTCCTTACAGGTACTTCTCTAACAGGCTTTACTGTTCTTAGACTAAGTGTATGCATATGTACTTTCCATAAAAATATATACATTTTTCCCAGAATTATGCTGGTTGAAATAATTACTGTTTTCTCGCATCTGCATGTAAAGGACTTGCAGAGCAGTCCCAGCATCCTTTTGGCAAAAATTAGCTTTTGGTTATTTTGAATCATTATATAAAATATCAAACCAATTTAGATTGGTGTGCTTAAGGAGTTAGATAACAATCATGCAAGCAGTGCAGAGACCAGATATGAAAGAATGGAAAATGTCATGAGCGGTTTTTACTGGTCCTTGCTGTGAGGAGTGTGCATCCAGAAGCGCATGTGTGCATCCAAGAAGCATTCACCTTCCCGTGATTCTGTCCTGCAGATCTCTGAAGCAACCTACAACGAATATTTAGCRTGTGCTTATAGTATGATTTGCTAAAACTGATCAATTCTAATAACCAGAGCTGAATCCAGAGCAAAACTACCTTCYTCTCTCAAACTGCATTTTTGGGTATCAGGAAGTGACTTGGCTACAAGTGCATGTTGCCAGAGGGATGGAATTTCTGGGTGAAGCCACTTATCTTATGTAAAGAAGAGCCTACAATGGCTAGCCTGTTCATAATGAGTATTGCCTCCTTATCCAGAATGTTGTATGTGTGGCATTGCAGAAAATGTCTTCCAAAAGCTGCATGCTCAGCTCTTGGAGACTGTCTGTTAGCCCTGTGCATGGAGAACTTGCTCCCTCTGCTGACCTATTTAAATCYGCACACTGCTTTTCTAGTAGAACCAAGGAGAACTTAGAAAATGTTCTAAAGAGGTAATTTTGAGAAAGATGACAATATTCAGTCATCTGTTAATGTGGGACATGTTTTACCAGATGCTTACAATGTGTGTAGCAAGTGGGTATCAATGTGTGGATGACGGTATTTGTTAGTTGCTTCATACGTTGAGAAAATTATTTTGAAGAATAGTTCAAGATCAGTGATTTGACCTCTGGAGATGATCAAAATAACATGAAGCAGAAAATGCTTTTTTAGATTACAAGTATTCTGATATGGTCACTTCAGGTGGCTCGGAGTGTAGTCATTTTTCTGTTCCCGTTAAACTTTCATGTAACTGCAGAGACAGATGTTGGCAGTTTCTAGATTTGTTATATTCAGCATCTGCTTCCCCAAATTAATTTTTGGCAGTGTTGCAAAATGCTTCCCATCATCCTTGCTGCAAATGTATTACTTTTCATAAACTTACTTCAATACTAAATGTGCACCTTAGGCACTCCCCCTACTTAGGATCAAAATGAGCTGTTACTAAAGACTTCCACAGACTCAAGACTTTGTCAAAGCAAAATTTTTACTGTTACCAGATAGTTCTAACAAATTCTAGTGTTTGTATTTTTGTGCAGAGAGTTGTGAGATATACCGGGCCTTTTCATGTGCATCTGTCTTGCAGGAAAGCTGCCTATGACACCTCAGACCCCAGTGAAGGGCTTATGAGCCTTTTGAAAAAGATGTATGCAGAAGGGGATGATGAAATGAAGCGCACCATCAACAAGGCTTGGGTTGAAAGCAGAGAAAAACAGTCCAAAGGAGACCTACCAATGGATCTTTGAAAGTACTCGGAGGGCCGCCTTAATACTGATCTTCCATGTGAGACTTCCTGTGCTGCAAAAATCATTGTTTACACAACCTTCTTCCAAGCAAAGACAGTCATTTTCCATTTCAGGTTGGAGAAAATATTTAAATAAAATAGCTTACAAAGCATTCCCTTCAGTCACATGGTTCACCATTTCCTAAAGAGGGGCACATAGGTATATCCTTACCCCTCCTTCCAAAAAAAAAAGAAAAAGACTTTTTTGAAACTGAGAATGTAAAAGAAAAGGAACACTGAACTAAGATAGGTTGAGGTCACTTTGCTGTATCATGACAGCTGTACCCATGTAGGGATGAAGTCTCTACACAAGTGTTCGTCTTATTCCATGTGGGATAGCATGTTAAACTGTAAGGTATGTAACAAGGGAGAAGTGCTGAATAAAGCAGAACTGCCATGTCAGAACACTGCACTCAATAGCTGAGCAGAAACGTTATGGTCTTTATGCTRTGGTATTAAACCTTATTACTCTCCAACATGAAGTACTGGATGTTTAACCCCTTATGGCTTTTGAAAGTGAAAACTCTTTAGTCCCTATGCTAATTGTAACCTCCTTGTGATATCTTTGAGGTAGAGGCAGTGACCGGAGAGCACAGAGCTGCTGATGCCAGGAAAAAGTTCTCCCTGAATCTAGCAGTATATAARGAAAAGAGAAACAACCTCCATTATCTCCTGTCTAATTTTGATGGGGTTTAAGGTAATAGAAATGAAGTATGTTGAAGTAACTTATATACAAGAATTGGACTAACTTGGGGGGAGGTTAGCAACTGTCAAATTGCTGCCTCTGCATCTCCATTTGAGAATTTACTTGGGCTGTTTATTGCCTCTGAACCCAACTCATGGGGACAGAGTAGCTGTTTCCCCTCAAGTAYGTTGCACTGAGGAAGAATACAGGGCAAAGGTACAGTCAGGCAGCAGGTTTTCGTTTCCGTCCTCCCTGCTTCCTCTCACTTCCCTTGATGGTGTAGTTACTGAATTGAGCAAGCCATTACTTTTCTATGGTGGCCTAACTAGGACTTGTTTCATTACCTTATTTCTACATGGACCAAGGTACGTGCTACAAGCAGGAGAGGAATATTAGCACACCCAGAAGTTCTTTATGCACTTGTTAATAAGTTTGCATTGCAAAAGTCTCTAGATTTGAGGCTGTATCTTACTTGCAATTCATTCTCATCCTTCTTTGCCCACTTGTGCAACTTCATTTAGGCTTTTATCCAAATCACCACGGTGAACTTGCTGTGTTGTGCCAAACAAACTGCTTGAATGAGCCTTGTGCTGTATGTCTTTATTTTTAATGTTGTCCTTACTACAATCCTCAGCATAGTTCTGCAACAATCAGGTAGTAATTGTCTTAAAATAAACCTGTCTCTAACACAGAGTGGCTTAATGCAGTTATGCTTTTTTCCTCCCCCTCAGTCAGCCTCTACCAGTCAATCCAGCAAATGAAYTTTATAAATGAGAACAGCTTCTCTTCCTCCCCACATTAGCTTGATTCTTATACTGAACTCCTAGACAGGAGGGCCTTGCTTTCATTATTTGAACACAAACTGGGCCCCTTGGTRTCCTCTGGCTGAAGATGGGCCTGTGCAGTGATCTACCACATAGCTCTCTGTACACCGGACATCTGAGCGTGGTCAGCAAAGTGACGGAAAACGATTCTGCTGAGTCTCCAACGCCGCTTCACCCCTCGGGGCCGGGATGTCAGGACACAGCGATTGCGGATCCTCACAGGGCAGCTGTCCCGGGGCAAGGCAGCAATTTCTTTATCGGCCACTTCCTAAAAACAAGATCATAGCACAGGATTGGAAGTATGCTGCCCAGCATTTTGAGAGGTGGTGGTGGKGGKGGSGGGTRCGTGGAATATTTCCAGACCTCAAAACTTAGCTGTAGGACAGGAATGACCACGAGTTCCTTTTTAATAGAGTGCACTTCTCTCTAAGGAATGTGTTCATGTCTTCTTCACTTGATTCTTTTTGGACGTGCTAATAGTAGGTGCAAAATAATCTGCTTGGACACTGAAAAGTTGACCTTATGCACTGAACATTAACTGTTGATTCAAATCTGTTTGTCCATGTTGCAGGTTGGGCTGATTCTTTAAGATGAGCTGAACTATTAACTGACTTCCCCAGTAACGTATACTTCGATGCCAACAAAAGTGTTTATATAGCTCACTTCGGAAGGAGCTGTGAGGGGAGCAACAAAAAAATCAAGAAAAAGGGTTTTAGCATTCTTAAGAAGACTTAAGAATGATCTCTCTATGTAGATGTTTTCAGGAAACATCACTTAGCAGCAATAGGAATTTCAGCTCAACAAGACCAAAGGAAATGCAGACAAAAGGGAGACACTCGAGTTTAGGTAAGAATCATGAATGACTGTAGTCTTAATAGGCTCTACTCTTAAGTAATCGAAGGACTTGAAGGATCCTAGGTTCAGTCGTATTAGGAAGTTGTGGAAAGATAACTGGAGGTAAAAGAAAGATCTGATGCTGGGTTACACAAACTTTCATTATGCTGCAGGAGAACTGCTGAACATCAGGCTTCCAATCAACTTTAAAGCAAAGTGCTGAAAAGCCACAATACATCCAAAACGGATTCTCACTTTTAAAGAATACCAGCTCAAGACAGTCACAACACAGCTTTCAACTTGAACAAAGTGAGTAGAACCACTTATCTTGGAGCCATATTTTGATTGGTTTTGTACTGCTATATATCCTACTTCTGTATATATACTCTGTATGTGTGTGTGTGTGTATATACACACACAATCTATCTGGTCTATCATACCTGCAGTTTTGTGGGGGGGGAGGGAGGGGTTGACCTACAGAATTGCTCAGATTTTGTAAGGAAAGTTTTCAGAAATGTGTACCAGCGGCAATTCCTTTTTCTTTCTGTAAGGACATCTGACAAATTGTTTACCATGAGTTTTGTAAAATCAGGACRGAAAAGCAGATTCAGCAGAAAAGCCTTTCCCAGATTGTTTACCGATGAAGGCATCTCTCGACAACTGAATACCAGTTCTAATGCCTTCAGAAATATTAAAGTGTATTCCTGATACTTGCAACTGCTCCTAATACTAAGAAAGGCCAAGAATGGGGCAGTGAATGTGCATACATTTCATTTCAGGCATTTACACGCTTGCAACTCATGCAAGAAGTGAAATTAAGTATCTGACACCAAGTAACTCGTTTTGGCAGAATCTGGTTTCCAGGTTTTTAAGTGATTAGAAGGAGAAATACTTACTTTGTCTAGGAAGCTATAAAAGTGACCATAAATATATATTCTAAAGGAGACTTTTTTTTTTTTTTTTTTAATGTCTAAGTGTTTTTATCCAGCCCAGGGCACGTGAGGGCAGTGCCAGGCATGGCTCCCGCTGCCTGCAGGCCCGGGGCAGCTCCTCCTACCTGCAGCTCTTTGGGCAGGATGGTGTTTTTCCGGATGGCGTTGATGCGCAGCCGCTCGTCCGCGTACTCGTACGCCAGCTTCCTCCTCTTGACGTCCCGCAGCATCCTCCAGTCCACATAGTAGCCCCGCACTTGCCTCGTGCAAGATGCAGGTAGAACCTAATTAAAAAAAAAAAAGTTTAAATATGAAGCAGTTACATGTACTGTTTGACCAGCTCAAATATGAATTGTTCCTATAAACTTGTTCCACAAAAGCCAAGAAAAAAAATTATCTTGCAGGAGTTACAACTACTGCTGACGTTATCTTGGCATTAGTAACGCTCCCCTCCTACCCACCTCTTCTGAAGGGCTTCGGCGCTCCTGCCCTCATGTGCAGCCCAGAAGCCGCTTCCCCCCGCCGCAGCCTCCCTCAAAGCCCGTCTCGCTCCGCCGGGCCGGGCCGGGGGCGGCGGGGAAGGAGCGGGGCTCTCTGCCCGCGCGGCCGCCCGCCTACCTGCCGAGCGGCCCGCAGCGCCCAGCCCAGCGCCGCCGCCGCCATCTTGTCACTGCGCGGCGCCAACGGCCGGCGGCGAGGGGAGGGCGGGGCGCGGGGCGGGGCGGCCATTTTGGGACGGGGGCGGGCTCGCGTGGTTTTTTTCCCTTTATTCTTCAGTTTTTTCTTTCTTCTTTATTTATTTATTTATTGTAGGCTCCATATGCAGTAGTAGTRGTACTGCTTCCAGTAGTGGTAGCATGCAAAGCGTGGATCTCTGTTTTTTTGAAAAATATTTCCAGAAGGTGTGAAGGTGCCCTGGTACTCACTTTAGACTTATCTTTCCRCCTCATGTGGCGTGTTTTTCTGCTGTCTTGCTCTTACCTAAAGCAACTTGTGTGGTGGGAATGGTGAAGTAAAACCATGAGCTTTTGAARTTCCATTTTTTCACATGCATGTCAGTGTCCATTAGCAGCGGTGCATAGCTGTAGCAGAGAACAGCTCCTGTGCTGGGAGATAAGAACCTCTTGAGTAGGATATGGGAATAGCTCTTTCCAGAAATGAGGCACCYGGCTGTGTCCTGCCATGAGTGCAAGGATCAGTGTCCCTTGCTTGCGCCCTGCTGTCCCCTGTCCTGTTGGGCCCTCCCTGGGGGCACTGGGGGTTCTCAAGGGCTTCCTTTTATGGTAAAACTTCATTTCTGGTGCTTTTATGGGTGGAAAAGAAAGAAAAGCCCAAACCACCCTGAAGGGCTGTGTCCCAGTGSTAGTGTGAGTCAGTAATAACCTCCTTCATTAGAGAAGCAGGCCCCTTCTGCAGAAACCGCAGGATCAGTTTKGGAGCAGACCACATGGATCAGAGGTTGGAAGAGGAAAGTCCGTAAAAATGACAGGGCAATGAGTTCCGTCAGGAAAATATGATGAGGGGGGCCTGAAGGATAAACTGCATTACAGGCTCATTTTTCACAAAACCACATGTGGCCCACGTGCTGATCATCACGGTGTGTTAGCAGAAACCTCTGGCCAAATATCAGGAAAAACGTCTTKACCGTGAGGGTGACAGAGCAATAGCTGATCTCCCATGGAAGCTGAGGAATCTCCTTCCCCAGAGATACTCAAAAGCCATCTGGACACAGTCCTGGACCTTTGGAAAGGGGGTCTCTCACAGTTTGTATTGATGTGTGCCAGACATTTTCTTTGATTCACAGTTCCTTTCATGAGGTAGTTGAAACAAACAAATAAATAAATAAATAAAGTTAACAGACAAATTTTGTTTTCCATACCACCCCCAGCAGCAGGTTGCACAGTTACATGCTACACAGTTGGTACAGATAATAGTGATCAGTGAAAAGAGGCCAATTTTAGAGTTGGTAATTAGTTAATTCTCCCCAGCTTGTTCAGTTTCTGGCTTTCTTGCTAATCAAGGTGGTAACTGCCTTCAGGGGTTTTGCTCAGTGGGCATTTGTCATTATGAACTGGGCCATGACTAACATACTCACAGGTGTATTGATTTTAAGTTCCTCAGGGGAGGGGTATTTTTTTTTTCCTTCTTTCTTTGCTTTGATTGTTTCAGTGTAGTGATAGGTAAATGTGTTGTCAGTATTGTGTTTTTAAATGCAAAAATGATGGTGCTTTTAGAAGGCTTTTTACTTTTGCTTGCTCTTTTGACTACTGGAGTTTCAGATAATTAATACTTTGAAAGGGTTTGTCTCCATATGTGGGTCTCAGCAAAAAATGCTGATCTCTTTGCTGCTGCATTTACAGAGTTGTAAAGACTTTCTGGCTTTTGACCAGAAATTGAGAATAAAATGAATAGGAAACGTTTTTTCCTATTGGTCTGTGAGGCTAATACGCAGTGGGATATTTCTACCGATTTTTTTTTTTCTTTTTCTTTTCCCAGGGAGGGAAACACCCAGAGGTCTCTATTGATTCCTTCCATCTGGTCTGGGGGACTTAAATTCCTAGCAGGGATTGGTGGTGTTTGCAGTAGGACTGGGAAGAGGAGAAGACTTGGTGACCCTTCAGGGTGCTCTAGGTACYTTTGCAAGGAGCAGCTGAAGGGCCCTCAACCAGACAGCTTAAAGTTATTGAGAGGTGAGAAAAGTCTTTTGAGATACTTCTTATTCCAAATGAAAAGATCATCCAGCTTTGTATGTATCCAGTAAAGCTTGGAAAGCCTTATACAAACATAAATAATTGTTATGGAAATGTATTTTTACTCAAAATATGCGGTGTGGTGTGTGGTATTTTATGTCACTCCAATTTGAAGGAATCTCAAGATGTTGTCTCTGAAGAATCAAATACTGAGGATGAAGTCACATACATAGTTAAGGAAGCAGGATTTTTGCTTTTGGGTTTAATGGAGCTAGCGTTAAACCTACAAATTTCTTATTTCAGAATGCTTGGTCCTGATAATGYGTATTTTATTATATGTATATTTAGTGCCTTTGGCTATTTTAAAAGCTTTTTCTGCTACCAGGAGACTATGCTGGAACTTGATAACACTTAGAATTGCAACAAAAGCTTGTGATAACTATTCAGTGTTTTCTCACCTGATAACTCTTTCTGTGTTTGCATGTATCTTCTCACACACTCGGTGATGGAAGTCAGTAGAAGTTCTATACTAAATAACATGGAATATATTGTTAATTTCATAATAAAACTAATGATTTTACAAGTACTGATACTGATTTGATTAAGAGATACTACAGAACTTGTGAGCAGKTTTTCTGTATTTAGGCAACAGCAAAGGCTAGTTCTAGCAAAGGCTGGCTTAATAGAACTGAAAACCAGTGGTTTAACAGTAGTAAGCAGGTAATTTACTACAAAATGTGTATGTATGGTAACTAACAAATGTGGAAATCCTAGCCAACATGTCTACTTTTTCAAATGAACGTGTTGGATTTAGGAAGCAAGCTCTCGTTCACTTACGAGTAGTCACTGCACCTTGCTTACCAGACTGTGTAGAAGAGCTAGCATGAAAGAAAAGGTAAAATAAATATAGGGATGAGTCTAGAAGCATAGCATTTATCTGACTTCTTTTTTTAATTAATTCAAATCAACTCAGACTTCTTCAGTGTTAGGTAAGGTTCAGTCAGTCTAGTAAAAAAAAAAAAATTTAAAAAGGCACCTTCAAAAGAAGTAGTATAGCTAAATTAATGGTTAACAATTGCTTTACATGGGAAGCAGAATGCTGGCTAGCATTGCAATTGCAGTAAATGACTTCTTTGAAAGCCCATGGATGTATTTTGTATGCCACCAATATCAGAGTTAGTTTTATATAGACATACTGTAGGAAAAAAAGGAAATCCAATGTGCAGCTTTCTAAAGCAAGTGACATTAGTAATAATAGTGTTAATTTCACTATGGAGATTAAGGACAAATAATCCAATCAGTTAAATACAGCTTATGGAAAGTCTGTAACATCTGTAGCTAGTCTCAACTGAATGCCTCTCTGATTAAAAATACGTGAGTAGGAGGAATAGGCAGGAGGGTTGGCCAGACTCCTCGGCAGCTGAACAGGCATGCTGTCATTTTGTGTGCATCCATTGACCTTTGGTTTGTTGTTTTTTGCAGAGTGATGAAAATAGTTCCTAGGAATGAGTTTTGGTCTTTAGTTTTACTGACTCCTGTCATCTTTCATTGCTAAAAGGAGTGCTGTAGAGGTGGAAAATGTAAGGAGCCCAATTGATTCCCTGCTAACTCTGGGATGAGCTGCTTCATCAGTGTCTGTGCTGCTACATCTACTTCAGCAGCCAAGAATATGGTTTTCCATGAGCATTTTCACATGCATTTGTTCCTCTGCAAGCTGCTACTGTGCACTTGCCTGTTCTCACACTGCAGATCTCCATGCTTAAACATTATGTCATTGTACAGCCAACATCTTTGTGTTGGATGTGAGGGTAGAGCATATGATGAATATTTATCACCAGTCATGTTTGTGTCTCCTGAACCTAAGTGCTCCCTTCCTAGGGTTGGTCAGAAGGTCTCCTAGTACTGTTCTCAAAAGTTAACTAAGTCAATAATAGTTGTTTGGATTTCAGCACCAATTCTGTGAACTTACTAAGGACCTTTTGGCATGTTTTGCAATGTCTGTTATTGGTCTTGTCTTCCTCAAGAAACCTTCTTTGACTTTATGATGGTGTGATCAAAAATACCTTGCCCCAGGCTGGCGCAACAGCCTATCTCTTTGCCTGAGAAAGCTCAGGTCTCAGCCCATGGCTCCTTTCACTGCACTTCCCTTTCTTCTGGCTAATTACATTCAACTTTAATTTGTGTTGCCTGTCATGTTGCTCTGTGTAAGTCCTGTTGCCTGGATATGTACCTACTGTGTGCTGTTAACTCCCAAAGTGTACTGATCCCATTGTATTCGTTTAATTTCTCCATACTGGTCACCCTCTGCGGATAAGTAGCCGCTTTTAGCATAGTGATACTTCGCGTCCCCATTTCTGTGTTAATTTTTGATCTTCTAATTCTCCCCGCAAC
The DNA here is from genome assembly GCF_003342845.1 of Nothoprocta perdicaria. NCBI lineage: Eukaryota > Metazoa > Chordata > Aves > Tinamiformes > Tinamidae > Nothoprocta > Nothoprocta perdicaria. The sequence goes on from NW_020455635.1 coordinate 158,864, forward strand.
CCTAGAGCTTAGACCTGYGTTTCCTTCCTTTACGACCCTCTCTCATCACCTTTATGACCCCCCCCCCCCCCTTCTGTATGATCTTGGGGGTGTTCCTGCCAGTGTCCACATCTGGACCTTTATCAGCTCTTGCCTTGTCCGATGCAGCTCCCTGTCACACGTCTCCAAGCTGACTATGTGCTCACGCAGAAAACCACACTGTGAAGGTCTGGGACCCGAATCCTCAAGCACTGACATTTCTGTAAAAAGACTAACATAATTAGATCATTAGAGATCTAGGTTATTTGATCATCAAAATTAGATCACTGAAGTCTTCTCATGAAAGTCCTATAGGTTATCTATGATTTGGAGTTTTAAGCATGCCTTTCTCCATTACTCTTTTTGGTAGACTGTTCTATAATCTACTCTTCTTTTTTTTTTTCCTACGTTCTTCTTTTCCTTAATTTCCTGTTATTAGCAGTTATATGTATGACATGATACTCTCCACAAAGGATTAGTTAAACCCTCTCTTTTTGAACAGCAGGGAAAAATCTCTTTATTACACGATGATGAGCCAGAAACTCTGTGCTCCCCTCTCATTATGCTTGACAGAAGTGCTTATGTTCAGGGTATTTTTCTCCAGGCCCAGGAAAATCTGAGATCAAATTGTGGTAGCCAAGAAGCCCTAATTTGTAATGACATCATGTTATAACCCAGACTGGCATGCAGTGCARAGACAAGGGTGTTTATGTGTGTTCATGTGTTTGTGGCTAGGGGAATCACTTAGGAGACTTATCCTGGGGATTTGGAAATAAACCCCACAAATCAAGGACTTTGGGATTTTTTTCTGCTGTGGTTTATGGTGAGACTGTACATCTTGGGCATTAAATTTGTTCAGAGCTTTGAAGCAATCTCGTATGATTTCATTTGCTTCAGAAGTCTACACAGCAGAAAAAGAAAGGAATGGCTGATTTCTGTGGCCCTTTGAGGTGAGGTGGTCTGGAAAACAAAATAGCAGCTGGTTGGGGATGGAAAACTCCTTCTCTGGTGGTGAATGGAGGCCTGCAGAACTGCAGGGGAATGATGTGGCCCAACAGCATACAGAAAGAAACAAGGGAGGGAGGGGGAAAGAACTTCGGTAGGTAAGTGCTAAAAGGAAAATGCTGCTTGGGAATGAACAGCAGAGTTAATCACCGTATGCTATTTAATTCATATATCATAAAGGATTATAGACAGAATCCAAAATTTATACCCTGTTTTGTTTGATAACAGCGATGATTTTGCCTGAAGAGAAGTGAGCTGGCACCAGAACTTGAGCTGCCTGCAGCCTAGGTATGCATGGGCATATTGTGTATATATCTGTAGGTTTTTAGGAACTCCAGCTTCGTGTGCTTCAGCGTGAAGGAGACCTTCCTGCAGCTGTGTTGCCAGCAATGTGGCATGGATCTAGTGGTAGGGATTTTTCCAGAGTTGTCGAAGTAACTCAGGAGATGGTACTTATAGGGCTATTTCTCAGAAACAAATTATTACTGTCATAACCTGTGGTCATATGACTTTCAGAAACATTTGATAACTGTTGAAATAACAGAGGAGCTGAAAACTTGGCCTTTGCGATAATCTTTTTAGGACTGGAGCCCTTTGTTACCTCAGAGAGCACTATCTGGGCCAGCACTATTATCTGGGTTCGGATGGGCTGTTGCTATGGATACGCATCAGCCAAGTAGTTTCTAGTTATCAAGTTACCTAATTTAGCACTTAAGTAATTTTTTTCCTCCTTGTGCAATGAATAACATGACTGCTTGGTAAGTCACATATGGTGACATTTTGTATTTACATCCTGTGATAGAGAATTTTAAGTATCTAACCAAGTATGTATCACCTCCTGTTGAGATTGACATCTACAATTAATGCCAAGATTCAGTTTGTAACACTGAATAAGCCAACCAGTAAATTTAGTTTCCAACTTCATGTTTTATTCTTCCACTTGTGTTTATTCAGATATCCAAGAGGTGTTCTTTTCCCAAGAACAGAGGAGCTTCTTTTTTTCCAAAAATCGGTTCAATTTCTTCTAGGTACTTCAAGTCTTTAAACTAATAGCTTTGGACTTGAATTTAAACTTAAAAATGAATGTAGTTACATCAAAAAACATTTTTTTCCTCCTAGCCTTCAATTTTGAGGATCAGATTGAAATTGTGTTTTTCCTCTCTATGCCTGCAAAGAGGAAAGGAGGAGTAATTAGGAAATAAAAGTACAGAAAACATACAGGTTACTCATTTTATTACTCCACATGTGAACAATGATATTTGCTTTAGTAGTTTCTAAATGAACCTTGGCAATGTTGAAATAAATTAGATATTGAGTTAGAGCAAAATAGACTTGAAATACTTTAAGATACTGCACTGTTCAGGCAAGCAAAATGCCAGTGCCAGAAGGATGATCAATAATTAGGATCACAGCTAGGAATCTAGTGAAATGCCTATTGTAACAACAGGGGAACAGGAGGTGCCGCATGGTAGTATTCACAGTAGACCGTGATGCTGAGTCTCACTGGAAAGTTGCAAGTCTGAATCTCTCCAATGAAATGGACCTGGAAGCTCTCTAATCTAACTCATTCAGTATGACTCTTTTCAGTTGCTGACCAACCTGTTACTGAATTGGGGCAAGACAGAGCATGTGTATTATTTTTAAACCAAAATAAAAAGCATTGTGATGATACTTCTCCCCTCTGCCTTTATTTTGCTTTTCTTTTTCTTCTTGAAACCAGCTGTGTTGTTTGAGGGATCAACATTTCTCTGAAGACTTGCGAGATGGATTTCCAGAGCTCGTGTGCCTTCTCTCTGGCGATGTTAYTATGCTGTTCTCTTCTGACATCTGCCATTCAACAGTCTACAKCTCACAACTGCACCAGCAATGGCCAAAAAATATCCTTCAGCCACTCGTACAAGATTGATGTGCCTGCATCCTCCCAGATCAAGGTAGAGGCAGATCCATTGCCGCATGAAGACAGCAGTGGGGTGCAGCTGGATCCTGGGGAGGATGAGGAAAATGAAGAGCAGAGCATCATCTTTAGGCACAATATCCGCTTGCACACACCCAAAGGAAACTGTGAAGCTTTGGACCRCATTAAGGGCCTGCTGGAGAGGATGGAAAAGTTGGAAAAAGGAGTGGCTGAGCTGAAGGAACTCTGCAGCCCTCAAACATGCTGTGGTGGAAGGCAAGGTATGTAGTAATTGCACTATCTGTTTTTATATCCCATACATAACCCGAGTTCTTCAGGARCTTAGAATCTGGAATCCATGTCCTCAAGTAGTGCAGCAGCTGTATATGGAATTGATGAAGGAGAGATCTCCCCGGGCATAGCCCTAAAGTGGAGGGGAAAAGTTTCTGCATTTCACACCTCAGTGGAGGAACTTCTTGGGGAGGGGGACAGTGGAGGGTGGAGGAGGCACTTAATGTCTCTTTCCATCTCAATTCTGCCTCTGCAATCTAGTAGAGCAGAGAATGTTGAGAATGTCATTTTACTTCCTGCTAGATAACTAAGAGAGCAGAGCTTCTGAAGGTGTTTTGTAGCAGCCACTGTCTCTACCTGTGGTCAAAGGTTTATACAATATGCTTTCTAAGAAAAGATTTGACAGATTGATATTGTCTGAGAATGGAGACAGAGGGAGAAATGCAAAGTTGTCAGATACATGGAAAATACAACCATATAGAGGACAAGAATAATCTGTTCTCTAGCTCTATGATGAGAAGTGGTGAGCTTAAATTACAGCCAGGAAGATTCAAGCTAGAGGCTATGAAAAGCTAATTTGTCTGCTGTGGGTATGTATGCTGCATTCCTGGCCCCTATGGAAAAAAATGTTTGGAAAGGAAAGGGTGGAGCTGGGCCTTTTTTGGATTCAGAGGTAGATGGATAAGTTCTCCTTGACCCTGAGGTCTCCTTCCAACCATATTTTCCAGGTAGCTATGCTCTCCATTTAATGAGCTTGAACAGATATATTTATATCTATCCACTGCTCTGTTCCTAATCTTTTTTTTTTTTTTTTTTTTCCCTTGTCTGCCCCTCTTGCGTGTGTGTCACACGTGCTGCTGTGCACCCTGGTACTGCTCTGGCCAGGTGTCTCGCACTGCAGCAACCATGGGACGTTTCTTTATGAGACCTGCAGCTGTAAATGTGCTGAGGGCTGGGAAGGCAGCGACTGCTCTCGCCCCACCTGTCCCAACCAGTGCAGTGGCCACGGGCGCTGYGATGGTGGAAGGTGTGTCTGTGATGAACCTTTCTTTGGTGAGGACTGCAGCCAGCAGCTCTGCCCTGAAAACTGCAGCGGCAGCGGATTCTGCGACACGTCCACAGGAGTCTGCCAGTGCTATGAAGAGTTCACTGGAGACGACTGCAGTGAGAAACGATGTCCTGGGGACTGCAGCGGCAATGGGTTCTGTGACACAGGAGAGTGCTACTGCCACGATGGCTTCTTTGGTCTTGACTGTTCCCAGGGTGAGACACCTGTGTATTATTTCTCTCTCCTTGCTTTTATCTTAAGCTTTCTTCTTTATCTTCCTGAGAAATGTTTGGCTCGTTCTGTAGGTAAGTCAAATCAGAGGTCGCTACGTGTGGCTGGTGGCTTCAAGGCCCCAACCTGTATTAGCRATCTGTTGTTTGCTCTCAGTTGGTGTCTTGATGAAATTCAGCTGGTGGGCACATTGACCTGGTAGTTGGAGCTTGATCAGTTCATAGTGTGGTTACTTCTAATTAAAATCAGATGAGCTTGTTCATAAATGTCCTCTGTGGTCCTGCAGGAACTTTCAAGGGACATTCTTTCCTGCTTGGTCCAGGATCCGGCCAAACCATCACCCGTTCAGTTTGCCCAGAACTGATGAGGCGTGTATCTTGTGGCCAAAAAGTTTAAGCAGTGTTGGCATTTGAGATCTATGACACAGTTTATTTTTCCATCAGTACAAAAGCTATTTTCCTCCCCTGCTATGAAGAAGCTGTGTTCCAGAATTTTGGGGACCAATTATTTTCTGAAGTAACTCAAGTAGTGTTAAAAAAAAAAGCCGAAATTGTCTTTTCATTTCTTTCTTTTCCTTCCTGGAATCATTTAGAAGGSTCACTCTCATTGCTACTGTGTTTCTCTCCTAGTACATGCTCCTCAGAACTTGCAGTTGCTGAACTCCACTGAGGTCTCTTTGGCGGTCAGCTGGGATCAAATGATTTATGTGGATAGTTACCTCRTTAGCTATTATCCCGTGGAGTATGAGGCCTGGGTGAAACAAGTACAAGTGCCCAAGGAGCAGCTGAGCTATGAGATTGGGGGTCTGCGTCCTGGCACCGTCTACAATGTCACACTTCGTCACGTGAAGAAGGGGATTGCCAGTGAGCCTGAGTTCATAGAAGCAAGTACAGGTAGGAGTAGATAGTCTTCTCTTTCAGAGTCTGGATATGTCAGTTGTTAAGGTTAGATTCAAGCAAGTGGAACAAACTGTTTTGCCTTGTGGGTTTGCAACATCTGCCTGAGCTGTCTGCATTTTCTTTCCCTGCTCTCAGTCAGGGTTTCTGAAGTTTTTTTCTTTGAAGACTCTGTTTCTGGATAAGTATAGCTAAGGCTGAACATATTGCAAATTTCCCATTGCTTCCTTTGCGTTGATGACCAAATCCTGTTCATGTTATTTGACACCCCTAAATTACGAGGAGTTCTAGAGTTGCCCACAGTGAGAAGCAGAAATGAAAGGATGCAAGATAAAACCAGAACATTTTTGAGAATAGTGCAGTGTTCAAGTGTGTGTGAAAGGGCCTTTCAAGTAGGCAGGATGTCATTCGAGGTATTAGTTTGTCAACCAAACCTGCAGCAGCTGGTTTCCTTGCAGTCTCTTGTCAAGATTGAAGGAGTTTGACACTGCTGAGGATGAGATAGGCTGGCTGCACAGTGCAGTGTGTAAAGACTGCAAATTTGAAGCAGGCTGTCTAGAACTGAAATGCTATTTTGTTAGCAGCTGATAGCATGCTCTCTGCCTGCACTTGGAAAAAGCAGTGAAGAGTTAGGTTATTTTGACATTTTTCTCTTATTTCTGGCACAACAGGTGGGAGTTGAAAGCCAGAAAACTCTGAGTTGGAGTGTTACCATGGATAAAACTAAGCATTTTAAAACAATGATTGGGGTTTGCTTGCTTAACCCTTCAGTTTGAGGCAAATGTCTCAGGTCTTAAAGCAGCAAGTGTGGAAGGAGGTGGTGGTGGTRGGAGACAAACTTCCTAAGTTTGTTGCTTGCATTGCTTTCTGTAGCCCTCTGTTCTGTCCTCCCCAGTCCTGTCCACACTCAGTGACATATGGGTCACAGAGGAGATGGAGAGCTCCCTGGAAGTGGAGTGGGAGAACCCTCCTGCAGATGTGGATTATTACAAGCTGAAATTCAGGTCCCTGCTGGAGATGGATGAGAAGCAGGTCACAGTGCCCAAAAGCAATGATCCCAAGAGCAGACATGTTATCACTGGTGAGTACGTGCATGTATCCTAACCTGGGCAGAGGCAGGGACAAGTGGCAGGAACAATGTTTTTTTTAGACTGTAGACCTGAGAAGACTCTTCCYGTGCATGTGAATAGCCAGTTCTCCTTCACCTTATGTTTGCTGTAGGCCAGGGTGAGCTCCAGTGTGATTTCCTCCACCCCATAATGGTATGTCTTTTAAACCATGAATTTTCTGTATATACATAAAGCTAGGATGCGTAATCCATTACACAAATGAAGAAGTGACTGACTTTTTTTCCTTACATGATATGTTGCTATGCTTTCCAGTTATTGATCATTTCACAGTCCTGTGCAGGAGTCCTGCAGCTCCTAGCAGATGTTGTACACCTAAAGCATCGCCTGATTTATTCTGTTGTCTAGGCTACTGTTACTTCAAGCAGAAGAACTGTACAGGTAGTTTCTCTTCAAAGCATTCGCTTTCAATGCAATATAGGGTCTCTGCAAAGTGTTGGATTGCTGGTGAGGGCAGGACCTGGCTGAGGGTCCTTCTCTTTCGGTTGAATTCATGGGAGTGTCGAGAGACTTTTGATTGACAAAAACACATTGTTTTTTGGAGTATCGTTACTACTGAACTGTATCTTGAACATGAGATGAACATAGATGATGTGTAGGCTCAAGGCACATTCATTCARCTCTAATTCCACCTGTAAGGAATGAAGCATTTTCTTCTATTTCAGTGCTTTTAATACTAATGATACAGAAATCCCCATATATTATATTCAGTGAATGCCCTAATGGCAAACTTGAATCGAAGTCCTACCAAGATGTTCCTAAGGGAAGTTCAGATTAAAATCCCACATTTCAAGTTTGTTTTCTACTACTATAAAGCTAGAACTGTGTAGAATAAACAAAATGCTATAGTATTTCCCTTTATAAGAAAGAAATACTGGCTTTTCTAATTGCTAGTAGAKTTTCCTTTTGCTTTTTGTAGGCCTGAAACCTGGCACTGAGTACAAGATCACTATTATACCTGTGAAAGACGATACAGAAGGGAAACCATCCTCAGTGAGTGGCAGGACTGGTATGTGTGTAGCTTCTGTTATGACACTGTCATAGGACCACTGGTCTTGCTACAGACCTCAGAGAGYGCTCTGTCAACCTTGCTATGTGAAAGGTACACAGTTGGCTTTCTAATGTGTGCTGCAACCAGCCCTGCAGCGTGTTTAAGTATAGTAGTAGTGGAGCATAAATGACACTGAACCTTTTATCTTGGTTTTAACCCTACAGTAACTTGGCTGTTGGTTCACTGTTGGTGACTCTTGGTTCATTGATGTTTCAATTTCTCCAAAAATATGGCAGGATATTCTTCAGCTATTGTATTGCAGAGGGGACTTGGAAAAAAAAATGAGCTCTCATTCTTCCTATGACATTCTCAAAGCTCTGAAAATCAACTGCTTGTGCAAAGGTGGGGTTGGAGCATCTAAAAATGAAAGATCCCAATTAGGCCTAGCCTTCCTGAGGTATTCAAATTATTCTATTACGAGAGAATTGATTAAAACCAACAAAGCCTACAACCTCCACCACGTCAATTCAAGGTTGCTTTTTTTCCTGTGTAGGTTTTGATTATTTGCAGAACCCTCAGCCCCTGTTTGTAGTCTGTTATTTGCAAACACAGAGGCTGAAAAACTACTTGAAGATAAAATCCACAATGAGTAATCCATCTCAGAGACAGAGAGAGGATGGGGCCTGCACTGGGTGCTGTGATGAGGGCAGACACAAAAGTGTTTTCTCAAGTCACTAGCCTTTGGAGGTGGGGCCAGTAGTTTGCAAGATCTTCCTGCAGAAAGTTCAACTGGAGTTTCCTAATCCTGCATTTGGAAATGTTTGTTCTCTTAGGAATTGATAGCCCAACCAATCTGGTGACTGTCCGAGTGACAGAGGATACAGCCACTCTCTCCTGGGATAAAGTCCAGGCTCCCATAGACAGGTACATGGTGAGATACATCTCAGTTGACGGGGACATRAAGGAAATAGAGGTGGGGAGTGAGAACAACAACTACACCTTACTGAGCCTGAAACCAGGCATGGAATATGTCATCCACATCTGGGCGCAGAAAGGATCCCAGCAGAGCGGGAAGGCGAGCACCAGAGCTGTGACGGGTAAGTTGTACCAACAGCAGCAAGGAGGAGTGCAGCCTAGATTTTAAGTTCCTTTGCTAGTTGCGCTTGTTTCAGTGAAACTTTCGCCACTTTAAGTGGGTTTTAGAGGCAAAGTACATGTCGTTCTTACTAACGAGACTGAACAGGTCTGCAGCCTAGGAATGAAACCTCTTAATTTTCAGTTGGGCTACAGACAGGCCTTACTTTTAGATGCCACTTATTATCAGCACAGATAACAGTGACCCACARCTAAGTCCTCATGGTTGGAACATGGCATTAAATATGCCAGAAACACCTTCCAGGCTCTTCTTTGGAGGACTGTTATCTATGTGCAATTTAATTACTTCTGCAGCAGGAATCACTTTAGTCTTTTGAACGCTCAATGCAGGGTATTGACCGACACATTTAAGTATGCAGGTAGGACGAGAAAGGACAGGAGCTGCCTTTGGGAAGTTCTAGAACTGACTGAAATTCCCATCTTCAGCGGTCCGGTAAGAATCACTGTAATGCTTAATGTGAAGTTCAGTCAGTCATTTTATTTCAACTGAGCATGTTTTCTCACTTCATATATATGACTGAAAGAGAAGTTCCTAGACCAGCATGTTCCAAAACTTGTGTCTCTTTCCACGCATAAAGCATACTACCTCTGTATATAAAACTCTTATTGTTTATCTGTTTAGGCCATTGTGATTGCCAGAGCTCTGTAGTAAAATATCTCGTAATTATAACTTTCCTTTACAGAAATCGACGGCCCTACTAAGCTGTTAACTGATCGAGTGACAGAGGATACAATTACTATTTCCTGGAACAAAGTCCGGGCTCCAATTGACAGATACAGAGTGAGCTACTCCTCAGCTGATGGGGATACAGAGGAGGCAGAGGTGGAGAAAGACAGGAATATCACTACCTTGGCAGGACTCAAGCCAGGCATGGAATATATCATTTACATCTGGGCAGAAAAAGGACAGCAGCAGAGCAAGAAAGCCAGAACCRAGGCTATGACAGGTGAGAGGGCAGCAGGTTGAATTGAGAGTACAAGTTAAAGCACAGCTTTGCCATGACATTGAATGAGTCTATTATTGAATAAGTTTTGCAGCAGAGGGAGGTTCAAACTCATGGTATCACAGTRCAGCCTTGCTGTGACAACTTGTGTTACTTGCTTTTAACTGTCACTGCAGAAATTGACAGCCCTGCTCACCTGATCACTGACCAAGTGACAGAAGACACAGCCACCATCTCCTGGGCCAGGGTCCAGGCTGTCATAGATAAGTATGTGCTGAACTACACATCTACTGATGGTGACACAGAGGAGATAGAAGTGGGGAAGGACAAGACTGCTACCAACCTGACAGGACTGAAGCCTGGCACCGAGTATGTCATCTACCTCTGGGCAGAGAAGGGAGCCCAGCAAAGCAAGAGGACCAGCACTGAGGCAGTGACAGGTATTCTAGGGGAATCTTTGTGATTCTGTGATTCTACTTGATGTTGTGAGAGGAAATAGGAAGAGGAAAAAGTCTTATGGGGCCTTTAAGGGGAAGGAGTAAAGCGCAAACTCACTGGGACAATTTGTGTTCTTTAATCAGAACTGTTGACTGGCAGCCCAGCTCAGCTGGTGCTGGGGCTGAGTGCTAACCAGCCTCAATTTGGCCACCTCAGCTCTGGCAGTAAAAGTGTGTTTACTAATGGGTAAAGAATGGTAGATCTTGCAAGCTGTGGCCCCATTATTATCTCCACCTCACATAATATCCAAGAATACAGACCTGTTTGGATCCACAAAGTGTTATCTAAGAAAACTTGCCTAAGCATCAGTCGTTTGGATGGCACGATCAAATTGTGGTTTCCAGGTAAAGATAAAACTTCCTTTTGATGTACTGGTTTGAACAAGAGAAAACAAGCAAGCTTTTGGGCATGYGAACCGCTTTTAGGTCTCTGGACCACAGAATCACCAAAGCTTGTCTCTCTCTTCCATAGTTATTCAATGGTGTAATAAAATGTACTACCTCTGCCTATAAAACTTCTATCTTCTCTTAGTTACTCCCACTTCATTCTCTAGAAATGGATAGTCCAAAGAATCTGGTGACTGACCGAGTGACAGAGGATACAGCCACCGTCTCCTGGGACAGCATCCGAGCTCCCATAGACAGGTATATGGTGAGCTACACATCTGCTGACGGGGACAGCAAGGAAATAGAAGTGGGGAAAGACGAGAGCACCACAACGCTGCCAGGACTGAAGCCAGGCATGAAGTACATCATCCACGTCTGGGCAGAGCGGGGAAGCAGGGAGAGCAGGAGGGCGAGCACTGACATGCTGACAGGTACCTGTGCACAGGAGGGAAGAGGAGCAGGGCGGGGGGATTATATCCCTTTGTTGTTTTAGATTTCATATGAAGTCAAACTGCTGGGAGGCACACTGTAATTAGCATTAGCTGGGATATCAGAGCAGTGATTTGAGCTGAATATTTCAGTCATAGTTTGTAATAAATTCAGAGCTGGAGCATTCTTCCTAGGTCAGTGCTGTCTACCAACTACTTTCTCTCTGAAAGCTGGAAGGCTACAGCAGGTGAGGCAAGCCTTTTCCTTAGAATGTGTTCCTTAAGATGTTCCCAAAGTGCTAGAATACAGTAAGCATAGGATACAATCAGGAGGAGGTTGCTTCAAAGTGAACTTCATGTTTTATCCTGAGGCAAGCACTGGAGCCCTCTTGTGGGCACACCACAGGATGCATGCTTGTGGACAATGGATGGGAAGTGCTCTTGCTTCAAAAATGATTCTGTGTCTCTTCTCATGTTCAGCTTGGACAGCCTGCACAGGAAGTATCTGACTAAGATTTGCTGTTAGTGTAGGAGGTGATGACCCAGACAGAGCATAGACCAAACTRTAAAGCTGGGCTCTTTGCATCACTGCATTTATTACAGAAAGCTGAAGCAGGAAAGCAATAACATGTTTCCAAAGCCTGAGCTCTTTGCCGACACCAGAGATTCAGTGGCATGGGGACTCTGGGAGCCAAGGCAGTGCACGCTAGGGCCAGGTGCCAGGATTGGGWCCCAAAGCTGACCTATCTGTGAAGGCTCCTCAAGATGAGCCTGATGGAGGCCTCTGAAGCAGAAGTGTCAGAAAGCCCCATGCCCTGGGCCTGCCCATGCAACTGAGCAAACTGCAGGGCACACAGAGCATCCCAGAACAGATCTACAACAGTCCTGCTCATTCTGCCCCTTATTAGCTTTGAAAGTCACTGAATACCTATTAACAGGATCCAGCACTGAAAGCCCATCCCTACCCCTGCTCTGGGGCTGCTTTGCTGCCKTTCACTTACACAACAAGATTTCAAGACTTGTGTGGGGTTTTCTGTTTGTTTTTTCTCTCTCTTCAATAGATATTGATCCTCCCAAGAACCTCCATGTATCGGATGTGACCCATTCTGCTGGTGTAGTTACTTGGACTCCTCCAGAAGCAGAGATCGACGGTTACACTTTGACCTACCAGGGCCCAGGTGGTAGCAACAAGGTATAAGGGGTTCCTTAGCCCTGCAAATTCCAATGAAATCATTCCTGTGGCCATGGGCGCTCTGACAGTTGGATCCTGTGGGTTCATGGACCACAGGATAACAATTATGAGGAAGAATCTATGACATCCGTGGCTAGAGGAGGCAAAGACTAAGAAAGGAAAGGTGCTACTGTCATGAGAGGCTTTGAGGCAGAGGAATGCCTATTCCAGCAGATCTTCAGGGTATCAAGAACAGATTTGCTTCTCGCTTTTCTGATGTATTACAACATGGAAAAGTAGCACTCACCTGGGAAACAGAATACACTATCCTAACTGTTTCCTGAGACCCTGCTCCAAATCTTCCTTCTGAGGAGAGGGACTCCTTGAGGATATACAGGCAATGCCTGCTTGTCTGAACTCTTCAAGACAATTCCACGAATGCTTATAGTGTATGGAGGCACTGTGGGCCAGAAAAGCTAAATGCTGCTCAGAAGTGGGCTGATCTTTGCTCTGTTTTGTTTGGCAGGATGTGCAGCTGGGACCCAGCGACCACAGGTTTGTGTTGGAAGGACTGGAGCAAGGAGCAAGGTATAGAGTGTCTGTGCTGGCCTATAAGGGAGATTGCCAGAGCAGAGARGCAGGCAGTACCTTCTCAACAGGTAGGTTGGGGCTTTTCAGTCATTGCCCTTTTCAGACAGAGGAGACTGACAGGGTTCCTGTTTTACAGGCCCCTAGGGAAACTATGTGATCAAAAGCCAGTTACCTAGTGAGTTAGTGACACATCTTCTGACTGGGTAACCATTCTTGGCCATGCCATCTGGAGGCTTGGAAGCACAGAGTGTGAGTGCAGACTGTCGATACTGGTCAGTGCTGTTGGCAAACCTTGTAAGCAAATGCAGGACTACCTCCTGGTGAGCTGCTGTTGGGCAGGAGAGAAGATGATGCTCTGTAGGTCATTTTGCACTATCCTAGTAACTGTAGGGTACAACTGTATAAACAAGGGTGTGGGCATTTGGGAGATGCACAGATTATTTTCAGAGATCACAGTGTACACCAGAATGGAAACAAATCAAATGACATCTTATGCTGTCTTGATGTGAGCACCTCTCTTAGTGGGCTGTTTCACTGGTCACGGACAAGTTGTGGGATGTAGACAGAATAAACTGTTTACTGACACTCCCACCTTCACAAACAAAGGCTTCTCTTCCTGCTTTCCCTGTGCTGCAGGACTGCACTTCATGCAGTCTCTGGTGACCCCATCTRTAAGCCAGAACTGAAGCAGCAAGGAAAGTCACAGGCTGCCATCTCGTGATGTGCCTGCACAGTGCTGACCAYGCAGTGGGGCTGCTGCTCTTCCTTTATTTCTTTTCTGTACCACTATTCTTAGACTCATAAAGGTGTGAAATGCCTCCTACTGCTTTATGGTCTGCTTTGCTGACTACAAGTTTTGCCCTCTCTATTGCTGCAGTTGGCTTCCTCTACCCATACCCAGCAGACTGCAGCCAGACCCAGCAGAACGGGAATTCCTCCAGCGGCCTCTACACCATTTACCTCAATGGAGATAGCACCAGACCAATGCACGTGTACTGTGACATGACCACTGACGGAGGCGGATGGATAGTGAGTGATTCGAAGCTTTGTTTGCTCCACTGTGTTTTAGCTCTTGCCCTGACGGAGTAACATTTTAGGTAGAAACGAGATGGAGGCTGATAAATCCCTTCAGGCTGCAAGTACTCCCACCAGCAAGTGACTGCAAGTAGCCAGCTGGGTGAAAGGCCTGACTGCAGGATGCTTTGTCTTGCATATGACTTTGGATATATTATTGATGATTCAGGGCAGTGGGTTATAGCACTTTAGTGTATCATCTCTTGCCAGTTGGGCCATGGGATTTGTCTGTGAGGTGCACACAGCYCCAACGCAAAACAAAACAGTGCAGCTTAGTTTAACTGTCTCTTGTAATGGRCTAACTCAGCTGCATTATCTTGTCTTGATTACAGGATAAGGTTGTAAGTATGAATAGTTCTTGCAGTTCAGCTGATGCCTGGTAATACTTTAAATGTGAATAAGCCTTTGGACCCCAACCACACAGTAGTTGCTGAATGGTTCAAGAGAATCTAAAGGTGGAAACAGAAGGAAGGAAATTCAAGGTTATTTGAAGGGACTGATAATCTTGAATTCTGTYCCTCATGAGTTACTGGCCATTTAGCACAGGCTGTGAGGTAAGGACTTTTACATGAGGATGAAGGAATGAATCTCAGACCRTCTGAGAGCCATATCCCTAAGTGATAGAATCAAAATCCTTATATTTGCTTTTTCACTTTGTGTTCTGTGACAAGTATTTTYCCTTACTGAAATGAATTACCATGTCACTGCCCAACTTCTGCTCATTTTGTGGAATTCAGAAACTGAAGTAGGTCTGTGTATTTTGTCCCTAATCCTTGTCCGGATGTTTAGATTCTGCTTAAATTTTGTGCCCTCCAAATCTGTCTGTGGAAAGTAAACTTTAAAGGTTGTGCAGGTAAGTATTCATGCCCAACTACTTGTGCAGGGAAATGAAAATGAATTTCTGCAAGTCCCCTACTCTGCTGCAGTTTACCATTACCTGGAGATGCCTGTTCCTGAGCACCTTGCCTTTGACCTGSATTTGAATAGGGATGAGGGGATAAGTAGAACTGCAGGCTGGTGGTCAAAGATGGAAATGGCCCATTTCTCATGCCCATCCCACTTGCCTCTCCACAGTCCTCTCAGCTGGTGATCAATCCTTGCTTTGCAGGTGTTCCAGAGGCGGAGCTCTGGCAGGCTGGATTTCTACAGACGCTGGAGGGATTATGTGGAAGGCTTTGGAGATCCAGCTGGTGAATTTTGGCTGGGTAAGGCATCAAGCTGTGACCAGTGAAGGGTGAAGAGGTGAAGAGTAGCTTTGATAAAGCATCTGAGTGCTGAAATCCCCTCTTCCCCGAGTCTGCTGTTTGGAACTGTCAGCATTTATGCTCTTTGCTAGAAATGCCAATGAAGTATTYGGGATTTCCAGAAGCCCACTGGTGTCTTGACACTGACATCTGGGCCGTGGAGCAGCCCCAGGGCAAGCTAGAATTTTCCAACCCCTGAAAAGGTTTATTTCAGGCATGTGTTCCTGTGAGAGGTGAAATAATTTGTGTTCATGAAAATCCAGGACATTAGATAGAAAGTGACAGAGTACATTAAGTTTATTCTATTAGCTCATTCCAGATCACAGAATCCAGCTTTAAATGGGTCCAAGTCTTTGGAGAAAGTAAATGGGCCTGGAAAGTCATATTCTGCTACAGTCTGTCCAGGCTCTTTCTGCCCTGCCTAGTTTAGGCTCTTTGGTCTTTTTGATACTGCTCTTTCTTGCCAGGAAATGGGATGGGACAGTAGACTTGACAAAATGTTGTGACATCATGAAGCAGGAGAATGAAGGAAAATAGCTCATATAACCAAAATGGGAGCATGGTGTAATCCTAGGACTGCAATGGTGAACAGGCTTTTTCCTTTTAAGAATTATTTCTTTTTCTTTTTTTTTTTTCTTGTAGGTCTGGACAAGCTGCACAATCTCACAAGCAGCCCCATCCATTATGAGCTCCGTGTGGATTTGCGCACGTCCAATGAATCTGCCTATGCTGTCTATGACTTCTTCCAGGTTGCCTCAAGCAGAGATAGATACAAGCTGTCAGTGGGGAATTACAGAGGCAATGCTGGTGAGAAACGCTCGGCGCTTCCGGTGTTGATGCGTCGGCCAGGGAAGCAAATGCTGGGACCTGCATGTTTGTTTTGCCAGAAGCATGCAGGCTCATTAGGTCAGGTTAGATGGATGCAGTTCTCTGAGGCAGCACTTGCCCACAAGCCCCAGTCTCCTGCTGGGTAGAGGAGAAAGTTGTCCTTTCACAGCAAAGAGAGGCAGTGACTGCTGGGCTTCCACAGCTGAGAAAAGAGAAGAAACTCGTGAGTTTGCTCAGCAAAAGTAGCCATCTTGGTACTGGCTTCTGCCCCTGGTAAATCCTTAATAGTTTCTCTGCATCCATGGTCTTCCACTTAACTGCTTCATCTCTACTGCCATACATGTAGGTCTTCAGCCTCAGGGAATTCAGGGCTTGGACATGCATTCTTACAGCAGCCTTTCAGAAATTGCTCCCTATACTCTTCCTGTGCTGCTGCTTTTTTTTTCTCTGACAGGCCTACTGTGTTTAGCTTGAAGGGAGTATAAACTCTCAGGCTAAGGAACTGTGGTCTCTGACTTCTGCTCATGCCTTGAATCTCTTCATTTAGGGGATGCAATGACCTATCACCATGGCTGGAAGTTCACAACATGGGACAGAGACAACGATGTGGCCCTCAGCAACTGTGCTCTGACACACCGTGGTGCTTGGTGGTACAAGAACTGCCACTTGGCCAACCTCAATGGGAAATATGGGGAGAACAAGCACAGCGAAGTGAGTGGCAAGGCTCTGTAGTTGGTAGCTGTTCTCCCTTGGTCTTGGGACTATACATGGGAGTGAGGTTGCGGCAGGAGGGTTTGCCCAGGATATTTCACTTCATTGAATTGGAAATGATCCATAAGGAAATCCCTTGGTATTATACTCTGTGGTCTTTGTGATGGGTAGAGATAACCTGAGATAGAGCTGCCCTGATTTCCCTGAGGAACAGAAAAGAGCACTCATTATGAGGCATGCCAGGACACGGGCTCACTGCCTCACATAGCATTCACCTTGGTGTCAGTGCGTGCCATGCTTTGCTTCTCATCATACAGGCGTGTTTTGTGCTTGAGAGAGCTCTGCTTCTGTTGAGTCTCTAACTGGGTGGAGACTTAACTTGTAGTAGAACTGTCTGGAAGACTAACTATAGTTACAGTGAACCTGGTAAGCAATAGCATCTCTGTTTACTGGGAAGATTAAAAAATATTAGAGGGAGAGGTAGACTCCTGTCCCCTGATCTGGGTGCTTTAATAAATGAAAGTTCCTTGTTCTGTTCACAGGGAGTTAACTGGGAGCCGTGGAAGGGCCATGAGTTCTCCATCCCTTTTACTGAGATGAAGATCCGTCCTCAGTCATTGAGCAATGAACCAATCCTGGGGAGGAGGAAGAGGTCCTTAGCAGGAAAGGGGAAGAAGATCCAGGCTTAAGCTGACCTTCACACAAGACAATGATCAAAGAGGATGATGAGCTATTTCTTAACGAAGTCAAGGGTTGGAGGGGTTTTTCTCCAATGTGTTTGAGGCAATCACTGACCAACTTCCACCCTGTGATCTCTAGTTTCGCAGCCCAGCCTGCTCCCGGTCTGTGGTGCTCCAGAAACTGGGAGGGGGCTGATCGGGAACTTTCTGCTTGTACTTCTGTCAGGGAATGAGTGGGTGAGGGGGGGCGAGTTATGCAAAGCACCTCACTCTTAATAAAWCATGTTACTATTTATTTCTTAATAGGGACAGTGTTTTATTTCATGACAGTACGATGGTAAGGACACTTCATTGCATAAAGTTTATACAAAATTACTGGGAAGATGCTGCYGTTGAGTCATGAGGTTCAGATAGGGACCCCTTGCTTTCTAAACCCCTCCTAAGAGAAGCCTGGGTGYAGCTGAATCTAACCTTAGTTCCAGACTTGGTCAAGGGTTATGTCTAAGGAATTATGCGCACAGTCAGTCCTGGTTACAATTAAGTAAAATTTGCCAAGTGAAGCACCCTCATTTCACTTATTAGGGCTGTGCCCTGGGTAAGGAATCTCTCGGGCATCTCGAGCAGTAACCTGGAAAGGCAGCTCTGCTCAAGGAAGGATTCTTGCTGCCTTGCAGGGAGAGCACAAAGGACTTCGGGSCTGCTCTCTTGCTGTTGCCAACTCGGTTTACTGGTTAAATAATAAAAATACCCTTTAAAAGCAGACCTACTTGTGTATTACTGAATTTTCTCCCTTTCACCTACATCCCAGAAACTTCTCCAATTAGCCATACACCATCAGAAGAAGAATGCAGGGCTTGATGTTACTCATCAGGGCTTTTTCTGTTAATGAGCTTCATTCTGTATCCAAGGCTGAGTGAAGGAGTTAAATACATTGAGGGGAGATTAAACACAAGGTTTGAACAGCCACGGTGAGGCTGCCTGGGGCAGGACTGTRCAGGGCTGTGACTGAAAACAGCCTGGCCTGGCACGCAAGGCACTGTGGCAGTCAGGACTCCGGCTGTGCAGAGCCCCCATCCATACAGGAGCTCGGGGGCTGGGATGCCCTGAGAGTGGCTCTCCTTTTGGACTCTGTTTCTGGCTTGACTTGGATCCTGCATCCCAGCAGCCGATGTTGGCTGACAACAATGTGGGGATCTCAGGAGCCTGCTGGAAATGCCTTTACTGGAAATGGATCCTTCACCTTGGAATAAATCTAAGGCATCAGTTTTTTTTTTCTTTTTTGGAAAACCTCCGTTCCCCYTCTTGTGCCTTCTAGCTGACCGAACTTGTTCTGGGCGCCACGATGCCATCTCGGGATGGCTACGACCCCCCCTCTGGATGGGCTGCCCCGAGCCCCCTCACGTCCCCTCCTGCCGCCCACAAGATGGCGCCGTCCCCTGGCGGAGGAGGGCGCGACGTTGCCATGGCACCGCGTCCATGACAGCCTCCTATTGGCTGGCATGAGAAAGGGGAGGGCTTTTCGAGATTGATGTCTCGATCCGCCAATTGGAATCCACTGTGTGTAAAACCGTGACAGAGCTGAAAGAGGGACGTGAAAGAGGAGCGGGAGCAGCAGAGAGCGGCACAGAGCCCGTTCTGCTTTAATTCTTTTTAATTCTTTATTTAATGCAAGTTAATTCCTTAAGAAAAGGGTTAAATTACAGAGCGTGCAGGAGCGCTGGTAAAGACGACGGCATCACTRGCAGGGGGCTGATGGAGGCAGGGTCGGAATCAGGCAGGGTGCAGGATTTGACTCAATGTTTCCTAAGTGGTCCCATTTAGGGACTCATTGTTCCCTAAATCCAGGGGCCCGCTGCCGCTGCCTCGGCAGCCCCTGCGCCTCGGCAGCCCTTGCGCAGGTGACTGCGTTGGCGTCAGCGCGAGAGGCTCTGCAGGCGATGGCGCAGCTGGGCGAGCTYGCGCAGCGCCTGCGCCTGCGGCTCCCGCGCCAGGCGCTGCAAGAGGTTGAGCGGGCGGGCTGCCTGGAAGGCCGCGGGCAGCGCGASCTCCCCGGGCACCCGCGCGTTGCCCACGAGGAAGTGGTGAAGCTGCCTCTCCTCGAGGCAGCGGTGCAGGTAGTGCAGGATATCCCTCAGGCGCTCGGCAAGGTGCTGCGGGCACCACTCCGACGGGGGCAGCAGTGTCAGGAGGTGCATGGTGGCCGTTTTCAGGTGGGCAGGGGAAAGCACCGAGTCCCCCAGGAGGTAGGTGAGGAGCTGCAGACACGTCAGGTGGCAGCTGCCCTGGGGGGCCTGCCTGGCCACCCATCTGAAGAAGAGCAGCTCGTGCAGGGCGCAGCTCTCCAGCCACGTTGTGCTGCTCAGGTCTCCCTCTGCTTCCTGGCTGCCCACAAAGACCCCCAGCTCATCTTGCTGCACCTCCAGCACCATCTCCACGCGCACGGTCCTCCCAGAGTCGTAGGTGAGCTGGAGCTGACAGGAACGGGAGGAAGGCAGCACCGCCAGCTGGCAGTTTTGCTGCTCAGCAATCACGTCCCAGGCATTCTGCACAAAGAGTTGCAACCAGCGGGCCGTTTTCTCCACATCCAGGTAGGAGTCGGTGCACAGGATGTGCAGGAGCCCGGGGCGCTGGTGCCGGCGCACCTGCTCGGAGGAGCGGTGCCGGAAGCACAGCACGTCCCCCAGCAGCTGCTCCCGCCAGCACATGCACTGCAGCTTCACGCGGATGCGGCCGGGCCTSGCGGGCAGCTCCGTGCCGGGGCCGGGCCGCAGGCGGAAGCAGTGCCCGGGTGGCGGCTTCAGGCGCACGAGCACCCTGTAGGCGGTGGCCTCGCCGCCGTGGCCCCAGCCCTCGAAGGCGCTGCCCACGCCGAYGCAGGGCTCCAGCCGCGGCAGGAAGGTGGCCAGGGAGATCATGTGGCAGGCGTGGAGGAGGTTGTCCACCAGCTCCCGCACGGCCTGGCACGTGAGGGCCGYGTCCCGCGCTGGGCCCCGCAGCTGCTGCTCGCAGAAGCTCTCTAGAGCCCTCCTGTGCAGCGAGTCCAGCTGCTGCTCAGGAGAGAGCGAGGGCGCAGTGCCCGCCACCTCCTCCTCCTCGGTGCCACTGCCCTTGYCCGAGCCGTTCTCCTGCCTTGGGGACATCCAGAAGAGCCCCAAGAGCAGCACAAGGCCTCCAGCAAAGGCCCCAAGCTGCCACAAGTCCCAGGTGGCAAAGACCACGTCCCTCTTGAACAGCGCGCTCGGTGCGTCCTGCATCATCGTCGCCAGCTCCTGCAGAGTCAGGAGATGACTCATCTGCTCCTCATGCTGCTGCATCTGCTGCTCCACGTCCACCTGCTCACTGATACTGAGCAGCTGCAGGACCGTGCCCACATCCATGTCCTCACTGATACTTGGCAGCTGCAGGACCATGCCCATGTCCACATAGTCACTGATATCTGGTAGCTGCAGTACCATGCCAACATCCATGTGGTCACTGATATTCAGTGGCTGCAGGACAGTGCCCACATCCACATGGTCACTGATATTCAGCAGCTGCAGGATAGTGCCCAGCATGGCCAGGACAAGCGCAAGAGCTGCAGCCATGGCCTAGAGGAGATGGGAGAAGTGGGTGAGCTACACTGGCTGGCAGGGAACTTATGGATGGGTGTCAGGAGCTGCAGGAAGAAAGGGGCAGGACAGAAGGGGGGACCAGGGAGCTGGGATGCAGCCAGGATGGGGTTGGTGAGCACTGTCTGAGTGGGGCTGGGCAGCCACATGGGAAGTTCTTGGGCTCTGGTGCCCACAGGCTCCAAGGGGACGCCAGCGCTGTGGGGCCCATCCTGACAAGCCTGCCCTGAGACCGGCACCCCAGCCAGGCTTTGCCATAGGGACAGGGCTGCAGAAAGGACAAGTGTCCRCAGCAGGACAGTGCTCCTGCAGGGGAATGGTGGCTGCAGAGCTGCGAGTGCCCACCACATCCCCAACACCGCGTCCACAGGCAGCTCTGCCCCCAGCCCTGCGGGCGCCAACACCCCTGAGCCCGAGCACTGCTCTATGYGGCTCGGCTGCAGCAGTGGAAAAGGAGATGGAGTTGGTGCCCAGCTCTMCTCTTGCACCGCCTTGCCCCACTGCTGCACTCACCCTGCAGAAGCTGCAGCATCCGGGGCTGGCCCAGGCCGTGCTGCTGGGGAGCCACAGAGCTGCAGGGCCAAAGCCCGAGGGTGCYCCGCTACTGTCCCCTCCCTTTGTGACTTGTCCTCTGTGCGATCATTGGGACGCAGCACCCTGCGTGGGCCAGCGTGGTGCTCAGCATGGTACAGGACTGTAGTTTCTGCACGTGCCAAATGTGTGTGTCTCAGTGCACTATGAGCCTATCTGGCAGGAACTGTATCTCCTCCTAGCACATACCCTTTGGAGAGTGATGTGCAAGCAAGGTGAACATGTTGGTCTGGAGATTGTCCTGRTTGTCAGCTGGCCTCGATGACATGGTGTGCCACAAATGCACCTTGCCCACATGGAACTGAGGACTCCTGCATGTGGGTAGTTGGTGGATTAGCTCCAGAAGAGCAGAATCTGTTGGAAGGGGATGATCCAGGGAGATGAATAAAGCCGCCTGTGGTGGGAACAGGCAGCTCTTCTTTGAGGGACCTCACGAAGGAATCCATGTACCTGGGGGATGTGACCATGTTTCCATCTCAAAAGTGAAGTGCCAAGGAGCTGGTTGGGTAATTGTAAAACTGTGTGGCACCCACCTCTTGGGCAGCAYTAGCAAGATGATGAATAAAGAGGCATTTATGTAGGGCTGGGGTAGCTCTGAGGAACTAGATGAGAGCTCCAGACCTTGCATCACTTCTGTTTCTACTTTCTATCTGAGCGTACTTTAACCTCAGTGTGAAAGTCCTGGACAGTGCTGTGTCCTGGGGAAAAGGAAGAGCCTTGCTGGGAGCAGTGCTCGGGCTGCGGGACCAGCTGCCCTGCGCTCACAGAAGTGGCTGCCAGGGCTCTTTGGTGAGGAGCTCCCGAAAGGACCCTCCGAGTGAGGCCGGGTGCTGGGGTGCGCCTGGCCGCGGGCCCCGGGACAGCAGGGGCATGACGAGGATTCGGATTCGGATTCGGATTCGCTCCAGGGCCAGGGCCGCCCCCGCCGCCTCACAGCGGCCAACGGTCCGCGAGGGGCGGGGCCCGGGGAAGCCCCTCCCCCAGGCAGCCGTTGCGGGGCAGATCGGGGCGTGGCGCTGCCCGAGTGGCCGTTGGGCCTGCAGAGGAAGTGATGTCAGGGGCGGGGGGCGGCGCCCGCTAAATTCAAGCGGGCGGCGCGGGCGCGGCCGTTGGCGCGGGCGCTCGGAGGCCGCCATGGAGATGCTCACGTTCCCCCGCTACAGCCCCGCCGAGATCATCACCTACCTCCGCTGCCACGTGCTGACCGGCTCCGAGGCGCGCAACCTCACCAAGGGCGACCTCTTCCCCAACCCCAAGGTGCGTGTGGGCGGCTTTCTGAGCTGAGTTCTTTTTCCAATAGTTATTAAAAACTATTACACTTATTCTGCACTAGAATTGCTGTGTCTGTGCTTCTGCTAGTTTTCTGGTAGTTTTCGGTGTTGCTTGCTGTGTAAGCTACTGTGTGTCGAGGAAAAGAATGAAATATATGACACGGATGTGATGATTAGGTCCACATCTGCCTCAGGTGATTGCTGCATTTCATAAGACACAACAATAATATATCAGGAGATTACTCAGTGTTGGGAAGCAAGAGTTTTCTGTTTTCTTGACTCGATGGGTTAAAGACTGGGCTGTTTTTATGGTGTTGTTTGGGAGCCCTGAGTAATGTAGGTGAGCTGTTGATGTGTGTTATTTACCTTGCAGCCTGAAGTCTTGCACATGCTTTT
Source organism: Nothoprocta perdicaria (assembly GCF_003342845.1). NCBI lineage: Eukaryota > Metazoa > Chordata > Aves > Tinamiformes > Tinamidae > Nothoprocta > Nothoprocta perdicaria. The sequence goes on from NW_020455635.1 coordinate 181,941, forward strand.
CATGAGAATCCTGCAGAAGGTATATGGGGTCCGCCTGGAGCATTTCTACATGGTATGTGTTAATGGTAGCTATAATGAAATATGTGAGGCAAATAATAGATTAAGTTTTTCTCTTTTTTTTCTGCCTTATCTTGGTCTCTTCTTTTGGCCCTGGAGAAAGCTCCCAAGATAGATCCCCACTAGCTTGTATTTCCCAGGGATGTGGAGACCATTATCTGTGTATTTAACCTGTCTGAAGGATCTTATTTTGTGGGAACAAACTCGTGTATTTTCCTATATTTATGCTGTGCCTGTGTATTCACTCTGCTCTCCTTACTGTTTAGATGCCAGTCAACGTTGAAATAATGTACCCACAAATATTTGAAGGCTTTCTACCTGTTTGTAACTTGTATATTCACATGTAAGTACAAGACTTTATCTGATATTTTGTATTCCTTCTAAAGTTCCAGTTTAGGGATGGTGAGGCTTTTATTTATGTTTGAGTAGTTTCACTGCTCTCTAGTTTTGAGCAAAGTAAAATTTGCAGATGAGCAAGAAGCAAGGCTGTAACTGAGTAAAATTCTTGACAGTTGTCTTTGATCTAAATAAGTGCTTTTACTGTGATAATTGGAAGGCTGGATTAGTGACTTAAGTYAGAGTGTGTGTGGGGGGGTGTGTGTGGTGTGGGGGGGGGAAGGGAGGAAATTGGAGCACTTGGCTCTATTCTGGATGTCCAAGGCTTCATCATACCAAGAAAGGAATCTTAAGCACCTTTTATATAAACATATTTGAATTACAGCCACTGCTTTGTGCTATGAGCATTAGACTTTAAACCTTTTTTCTTTAGATTTAAGGAGAGAGTGGACTCAGCTAAACAGAGGGTTTTGTTAAAGCTGAACTAACTTGAAAGTTTGTTCAGTAAAAGTCTATTTTGTTTGTCCCTGTGGAGTACTGTAAGACTACAGTGTTTTTGACATGAATTTGTACATGCAGTCTGATTGTTGAGTGCATTTCCAGTGAACATCTATAGTGCAAGGACAGTGCAGATAAGTCTTTACTTTGTTTCCTTACAGGGAGCGCTTTCTTCCAGTGTGCTGTATTCATGACTTTCAAATTGCTGATGTTATAAACCCAAGTAAGCAAGTGCTTGTGCTCTTCCATATCCTGTTGGGGTATGTGTGCTGAGGGTTGGGAGGGGGGCAAGGGGGTGTCACAGTCTGCTTTCTTTCTGACTTGGCTTAGTCAGATGAATGTCTGGTGTTCAGAACTAATCATGGCTACCAGCTACTACTTTGATCTTTGGTCTTTAGACAAGCTGGTTCAAATGAACAATTCTTCAACTTCCTCCTTATGTAAGCTAATTCAGTTAAATAATTTATGTGGTGTGTTTTGAGTGTTACAAGTCTATGCTACTGCTAGTTTGGAGACCAAACTGTGACACTCTTAAAATGGTGTAAAAATAAATGGCTTTTTTTGTGCAAATACCTCTATAGGAAATAGTTCTCAAATTTGCTCTTCTGCCTTTCCAGTTCCTAGTTGTAGTGATTTTGATGTGATAAGAAACTTAGGAAAAACTATTTGAAGAACTCTCACTTCTTGGTCTGTCTTATCTAAGACATTTGAGACCTCTAGTAATCTTCCTCAGAGTTTGATTGGACATCTCTCTTTTGATTTATTTAAAATAACACCTGTATTTTAAGTCTTTCCTCTACATGCGCTTTTCTATTTGTTGAAATGCACAGAATCATTAAAGCACTGTAAGTTCATACCTTAGTGCTTGTTTTTATGTAGTTAGTAATAGGCAAAACTTTCCAAAATTGGTGTCAGAGGAAGATGAGCCCTGTTTTTGTAGGTTTCCTTCTCTTTGAATTAATTACCCAACTTGTTCTAAGCAATTGTGATGCATGTGGAGAATAAAATAGTGATGACTTGTAATTCCAATTTCAGAAGCAAAGAGGACAACTCGCTTCTTCAGTGGCATTCTCAACTTCATACACTTCAGAGAATCGCGACGTGGAATCTACCTGGAATTACAATCGAACTATGTAAGATGARGTGCCATATTACACCTGATACTTGTTTAAATATAATTAATATTAACCTTAGTCTATAAATAGAGGTGTCTTTCTGTTGTAAGTTTTAAAAACATGTTGGAGTCTCCATGGTAGGCATGTAATATGTAAAGGTGCCAGTTTAATATAGGTAAATCTTTACAAGTTATGAACAAACACAGCTACTGTAAAAGCTTTAAGGAAGACTTTCTGAAATAGCCTTAAGGAAAGAAGCATATTAGTTTAGAAATTTCTTTTAATTCCAGACTATTTCATCTCTGTCAGAAAAATGTGTGTCTCTCTAAAGAGTATTTGGGCTTGGTGATTGGTAATGGTAAAGATTTCTATATGGTACAATAGCCAAACTACTTAAATAGTTTAATCTGATTATTTTTCCAATTATTTATTTGATAATTGAACCTTGGAAGTAGAGATTTGAATGCATTGAATCATTTTTGAGAAATAACATTGGTCATTGGACCGAATCTAAAACTGCCAGCAGTTACCTTTTGAATATCTCAGTGGTATAGAGATATGGCATATTTCAAGTGGAGTACATGGTTTGCAGAGCTCTGAGAGAACTCAAAGTATAAACCATATTCTCCCAAGATAAAAACATCTCTGTGCAATTAACTTGCAGAAATCAGCTATGGAGAAACTACAACAACTAGAGACAGCAAATCAAGAGGCAGCAGCAAAGCTGGAGAAGCTGAAGTGAGTATGAGCACTAACTGCCTTGGCTAGCAGTCCTGCAGATATGTTGGAGGTGAATAGTTGAGCAGTGTGGTTTATCAGAACTGACTGATAACCACAGGCTCCTCCAAACTTGATCTTGGTATTGGCCAGCCCTCAGTGCTCAGACATTTCCCCCATCGYCTGTTGCAGATAAAGTAAAAGTTCCTCTTGGACTAGAAGAAAAGTACTTGCTTTCAGTAATATGTGTCAGTTTGTGTGTGTGACTTGTTTGCTGTGAAGGGCAGGCTCTGTGCAAAGGCAGTAAGTTAAGACAGTACTTAAATTTGGTTAATGACCATGAAACATAGTGCTTTGGTCAAAATTTTCTTCAAATTGCCTAGCTTCTCTTCCTTGCCTCATGACCTGTTCTCACCATATACACCCACAAGCTTTTTAATTTGATTCTGAAAATGGAGTAATATTTTTTTTGTACTTAAGGCTATTCTTCCAAGTCTGTTTAAAAGTTTTTAGTTTGATGAGACTCAACTTTTCCTATGATACTTGACTGGCTTTTTTGTTCAGCCTTCTTGGGAAATGAGCCAGGAAGTAAAAAGCTATTCCTGTTTATTGAGTAGACTTTTCTGGTGCTAGGTTAGAGGAGCTGTTGTCTAGAAAATAAAAAATACGACTTGGTGAGTGCATGGTTGTTTTGAGGGTGTTGTCTTTTGTGTCTTGGAGAATGTGGTTGAGCTTCCTTGGTTCTTTCAGTATTTATGGTATGCCTCCATTTAGAGGGATGAATTTGTCTGTTATTGGGCATGTTTTCCACCTCTCAGTTTTAGGTTATTTAGTGCTGCTATCCATGTCTTTGTGCTAACAAGTTTTGTTTTGCTCATAGATAATTGGTTGAAGAGATGGTTACTTTTCTAGGTTACTTCCAAAACCAAAAATGAGCTTCTATTAGCTTTTTTTGGCCTGTCTTTAGCTAGCCTGTCTTTGTTAGACAGGAGACCTTCCAGCTAGCTATAGGGTCTACCCTAATAGAAGATTTATAAGGCATATTCCATTAGGCAAAACTTGTAAATCCAAGTTGGTAAAAGTGTTTTTCTTTGGTACTTGGCTTTATTTGATGTTATTTAAATTTGTAATTCTCACTCTTATTTTCTTACTACCTCTGTTTACAATAGTTCCTTAAACTATGCATAAAATATTCTAAACCAAACAATATAACTTACTAATTGGAGACCATCTTTCTTTGATAGTCTTAGCTTCTGAGAATTTTTTTTAGTCTTGAGAATAAAACAGTCTATCAACCTCACTAAAAATGTATTGGACAGTTCAATATTAAATTTTATTTATTTATTTTTGCCTAGCACTGTTCCAGTAGAACAGCAGGCAGAATTCAGGCAGCTGTCTGATGACATTCAGGAGTTGCAGCAACTGCTAAACAATGACTATCGTCGGAAAGCGGTATGTTCTCCTTACCTGTTCCTGTGAAACACTGCCATAGCTCCTTACTCTTGCTGTTTTGTCTCCTTTCCCTAATTCTGCGAAAATAAGGAAGGCTCTTGATTTAAAAAAAAACTCATTAGAACACTATATCCTTCTAATTCCTTACAACCAACTCTTTATTTGTAAAGAATGTGAAATGTACTTGGAATCAGACTTTTCGCTTTATATTTGATAAGATACCTGTTTTGAAAATGTGTGTTTCGAAGTTAAACTTGTTTTGTTTTGTAAATGAATTTGAAGGATTAAAGTGGAACTGAGGATGAGCTATGTTGGGAAATCAACTGAGGCTCAAGAAGGGTTACTTGAGGGAAAACCCTTGAAAAAGAGCAAAGGGAGTGTTGATGGGGAAAAGTGATACTTTAAGCTATCTTAAGCTATGTCTTTGCTGTTACTGTTTCACCCACTTTTTACTGGGGACTTTATGTATTTTTAATGTAGGTCTTGTCCAAGTAAAAACAATGCCTCTGGCAGAGGTTTGTGCACAGGGCAGTGCAAAGAAGGGAGCACGTGGTACCCAGGCTTTTGGGGAACTTTGGGCACTGTTCCTGTTTTCTGCTCTATCTGCCCACCCCGCTGGAGAGAGCTTTAATAAACTGGCACCATCTCTTATCTCTTTTCAAAATTGCCAACTGCTGCCTGCATTCCTAATGCTCCCAATGGCTTTTCAATAATGCTTTACCTCTCTATTTCAGCTTTATATTGACTGCTGTTTTGTCTGCTAGTTGTGAAACTCCAAAGAAATCCGCAGTGAGCTTTAATTAGCAATGAGATGTGCTACATTACACTAAGCTAGTCTCGAGTAATGTAGTGCTTCCCCTGAAAGAGTGTTAACCCATGCTAGAGCAATTGTCTCTTCTGTAGACAGAAATCTAGTAGAAAAAGAGTAAGAGGTGGTTTTATTTTTTTTAGACAGGTTTACAAGAAGTGATCTCACAGAAGAAGTCAGATATTGCAGAGAGGACCCGAAAACTGGTAAGTGTATCTTCATATAGACTGTACCTTAAATTCCAAAGCAGCTAATTTATCATCTTTCTATCTTTAAGATTATTTTTATAGCTGGGTAATGTAATAGTTCAAGAGATGTTTTTTAGCTTTTTTTTTTAAACTGCTTCAGCTTCACTTTTCACCTGGAAACTTTATTGACTAAATTTAAATGCGTGTCTCTGCAGCTTAAAGCTCTGAGTTTATTCAGGAGGCTGATCTGTAAATGGACAATAAATCTGAAATGCCAGGAAGCTTCAGACTTCTTTTACATACTTAGAGGGGCTAATGGAGGTATACACTGACCTGATGGTGAGAAGTTGGGAGCTTGGGAGACTGCACAGGAAGTGTGCTGCTCTTCTACTGGATAATGCCGTGGGCTTTGAAACCCTGCAGTGATTTTCTGAGTTGCCCTAAGAGTGATCCTGAAGGAGAGCTGCCAGTCATATGTATTAGCTGGCAGGCTTTTAGAAGGATGTTCTTGCAACTTAGTACTGCACCATTGTAAGCCTGTTTAGGCAGGAAAAATATAGGCTGTTAATGGTTTTACTTTGTAATATTGACAGTATTTAGAGTAATTTTTGTTTCTAAAGCAAATTTTCTATTGAAAGAATAGATTACAGCATACAGAATATTGTCTAGTCATAAGACTGACAAACTAGGTCTCATAGCTCTGCTTAGATTACTAATAGCAAAAGCCCTTGTTTTCACTAGAATGAACTCAAAGTGATAATGGCTTCTTTGAAAGAAGAACAAGAGCAGCTGAAATCAAAAATCGTAGAGAGTCCAGAGGAAGTGAAAAACTACAAAGAGATAATGAAAGAAACTGTTAAGAAACTCAAGAAATCTAAGGTGAGTTTTCTTCCTGCATAAGGCGGCGTTGCATCAGAGAATGGCTTATTCTTTTGGCGTAATATATTGACTTATTTCTAGACAAAAGTCAGCAGTTGGTTAGACTGGAGTTAAATTCTTCATCATAGCTTCAGAGAGAATTGAAGATTATTTTCATAGGATTATCGGTTTGCTATCTTGGGTGTATGAAGGGGAGGTGTTTGTTTTATTTTTTTCTTCCGGAAAAGCAATCTTGCAATCACTTGTGCCTTTTCTGTAACGAATAATGGTTTATTTTCAAAACTGGAGGTAGAATTCTAAACCTTCCTAGCTGCATGCTCTCAAGAGACGACATTATTTTGGCAGCTCACAAATATTCTGGACTCTAGAACAGATGCTTCATGAGATCTGTGCACTCGCTCACTAGTTCTGCAATTTATGACTGTCTCTACTAGTGTGCTGAATATCTTCTTGAATTCCTTCTAGTTGTGCCTTTTTCACAGCGATGTCCAATATTTAAATGTTTTTCATCATTGCTCATACATCAGTAAAACTTGCTGAACTTTCTCTCCCTAGGTAATCTTGTTCCAAGAGATGGAACTTCTATTGCTGTCATTCCAGACATCTGTTTTTGTGTCATCACTGTTTTATCAGTATGGAATTTCTCCACTGTGTAGCTTTTTTCTTTTCATATTTTCTTATAACAACTCGAGTTCAGCATACAACACCCTCATTTTTTTTGCTTTTCCAGATTAAATGCTTTTGTCTATAAATTGAAAACCTATTAGGGCAAAAACTGTATTTAACTCCCATGTCCAATAGTAGAATGAGAGTGAGGTAATGGGCATAAAATTGTGCGTTAATATCCATACAAAATAACCTTCGACTTTGATGCTGTTCTTCGTTGAGCTTTGTTTTGTCTTTTTTTCTCTAGCAAGAGGTTATAGAGAATTATGAAGGTTATCGAGACCTTGTTGAGATTCTTCCATCGTGCCAATTGGAGGTGCAGTTGTACCAAAAGAAAATGGAAAGACAGGTAGCCAATATGGAGAGACTGGCCAGTGTAGTGGCAGAGGTTTGTATTACAGTAACTTTATCTACTTAAGGGGAGTTCAATATCAAAGCAAGACAGGAGATCATCAGTAAGCATCTGTATTCTGCAAGCTCCCATCTCACCTCCATTCCCAAAAGAATTCTGGTAACTTGAGAATCTCAGTTGAAGTATTAGAAGTAATGTGCAGCAAACCAACAGCTATAAAGCTAATGTACTCTTGACCATCTTAAATACTCAACGTCTCCTTGCCACAGAAACTTGACCTAAAATAGTTTGAACTGTATTAGGGTTGTCGGTAGGAAGTAATGGACAAGGAAAAAAATGTGAGGTTAAGTCTCTTCTACCTATAATGTAGAAACTAAGAGCACAAATAACCGCTTCAAGGACAGTCATGCTTTAAATGTGTCTAATCTTACTGATGTTACCAAGCCAGTCTTGCACTGATGAAGTGTTTGTCACAATACAGTATCTTGCTAATTACTGTTTAGTCTTGGGAAAATGTGATAATTAAGATTTGAAAAATGATATATGGTCTTTCTGGATATTTCTACAGCATGTGTGCAATTATTTTTGGCTAAGAACTATAGCAGAATGTAGTAGTTACTCTAAGTCATACTAATTGGTGTGGTCTTAACCACTCAGGCTAGTGATTGGATTTGGATTTTGTAGGAAGACTTTAGTTAGCAATCAGAACTCTTTAAAAGTAAGAAGCCAGCTAAAATTTTAATAAATTTCTAATAGGGTATATTGCGTTAAAGTTGTTCTCCACTTTTTTTAAAACACTTTTTACATACTGTAGGTCAGAAATCTAGAAGATCAGTTTGAAAGTGCTCAGATAGAGCTGAAAAAAGGCAAGACGGATGAAATGTCCTTAAAGCGACTGGTTACTGCAAAGCAGGAGAAGCTTTCTACAACTGAAATAAGGATAAAAAAGAAGCGTGAAGATGTTGAGCAATACAAGCACACTATATTTGAGTATGGATGCGTTGACATTTCTGCCTAATGCTACTTACATGGTTATGTGCTACCAAAGTTCGTGTCTGGTACAAATACATAGCTTAGCAATAAGAAGAAAGAGTGATGTGGGATAGCTTTGTATGAAGACCAAAAATGCTGTAGGCAGGGACTTGGGGTCTCAAATCAATAATTGCAATGTGACTTGACAGCAATTCTTCTATTGGATTACTAATTTAATTTATAATGCTTATTCTTGATTCTTTTATCTTCTTAAAGAGAATGTCACATTGGGATAATTTTCCAACTTATCAGACTTCAACAAAGCCCCATTTGCCTCTCATGAATTTTTCATAATTTCCCTTGCCACTTTTGCTCATTATCAAAGATGTTCAAGACCTATGGGGAAATGGGGTTTGTATCTCAGAGGAGTATTATCCTGACATGATGCTTCTAAAACAAAAGGAAAAGTGTCATTTGATCAAAGCCTTTCAGCCCATCTTCCTTCCTGCTTTAGCTAAAGGCAAGTCATGAGGCAATATTTACAGCACAGAAGTGACTGCAGTAGCCAATTGTAGTATTGTCAGTGTAAGGTCATGGTGTCACTGTGAGATTAGAAGTATTGAAATGTAATCGCTAAAGTTTATTAAAAACAGTTTTCATATACTGAAAAATATAAAGGAATTATGGAAAACTATTGACTGAGTAGGCAAAGCGGGATGGAGGAGAGCTTGCTTTCTGTATGGCTAAGGTGACTAAACCTTAGTTCTGCTGACAGGCTTTGGTTGTATGCAGATAACAGATGTCCTTTGTTCCTTGGAGTGTATTTACCAGCAAAGCTAACTTGGAAGGAAAAAATTGCTGCATAATTCAATTCTTGACACTATTATGGAAGTGGTTGCCTGCTTATCCATTGTTTGATATACTAGATTACTTTCCTGGAATGCTAGAATCAGGAATTTTGGTAAGAAGGAAGAGATGGGAGGTAACCCTGACTTGAAGTTTTCATCGACTAATAAGACCAACTTTTTGCCTCAAGGCAGAAAGGTATAAATAGGTTAAACCTGGAAAAAAGATATTCCAGTCTTTTTTTATCTAAAACTGCTGCTACGGTTCAATTTATAATGGAACTATAACTATTACACAAATGTATAATATAAATTATTCCATCTGTAATTATACAAATCCTCTTGATAAGTTGGTCTTGGTTTAGGAGATTAAGCTAGGAGCAAGACTTCTTGCTCCTAGCCTAGTCCCTTGCATGATTACATGGCAACTCAGTTGAAGCTGTCAGAATTTATCTGCAAGTTAGAGCGGTGTTATTGGCTCTGCTTTGCTGTGATTCTAAGATGCAAGCTCCATGTCACAGGAAATGTGGGGTCTGTCAGGTCAGAACTTTCAAATCCTCACTTTTCTTTGCTTTCTCTGTAATCAGTGGGAGAGAAACAAGCAGATTTCCCAGCTGGTTTAGGAGCGGGGAAATGAATTACTGACCATCATAGTGCCTAACTGCCATTATATTATAAACTTGGCCTAAGGATTTTTCTGTTCTGCCACACTATGTTTAGTATACTATTTAAATATTTAATGCGGTATTGGAGAGTGTGATCATCCTGGGGTTCTTTCCTCCTGCAAGGAGATCAAGTGTGTGCATATGTAGCAATTAGTGTGTTGTGGATTAGCGATGAGGTTGAGGGTGTCTTCTGACAAAGAATTGGAAGTTGTTGAGAGTTATGATAGTCCTTGGTAGCTGCAAGAGCTTATGTCATGCCTGAATGGGCATGGGGAAGATGTGTTTGCTGTCAGTGTGGGTTCTGTGCAGGAACAGTTCCTCTCTGCCAGAAGTGTGTAATTAATTATCTACTTTATGTAGGAAACTTCAGGTATTGGTATGCATCTCTGACCTGTGGCTCAATGCTTTCACAGGGCTTGAGAGTTAAAGATTGTGTGGATTGGGAAGACTGGGAATTTAAGATGCTTGACATAATCCTTATGTTTGAGATGTAGGGAAAGGATAGACTTGAAGTTGCATGTAACACTGGTGGTTGAGATTGGAGCTGTGACTTAAATCTGCTTTGATTGAGCCTGAGGTGGAAGTGTGACTTAAGCTATACCCAAATGGGAAGTGCACCCATACAACATCTGGTCTGGTGGGTTGTTGATCTTTGGGCATGGCTCTCCACTGAGGTACTAATCAGAGGCAGGATGGTTGTGCCCAGCAGGCTGCTGGTTTGAGCTCAGGTAGTTTTACTGGAGTCATCTGAGCTGCCTTGACTGACAACAACAGGACATCTTCATCATATACTTGTAATTCTTGTAATTTCCCTTAATTTTTTTGTTAGCTAAGCAAAACTACATTTTGGGGCCTGAGACAAGCTCTCTGACAGTGATGGGAGCAAATCTGTTTAGTTGTGCTTGTAAGGCAAGTAAATTTTGTATGGGATTGGCTGTAGAACTGTTCGTTTCATGTTTGTAAGATGCAAGCTGTACATGTGAAGTTATTTAATGTTGAATCAGTTGAATGGCTTAGCACTAACTTTTGTAACTCTTCTCCTTTAGGTATTGTAACAGAGTTCAGGAAAAGAGGGGGGCTGTATATGAAAAAGTGACTGCAATTCACAAGGAGATCCAACAGATAAGATTCAAAATTGAGCAGTTGAATGAGAATGCTGAAAAAGAAGAAATGGATGTCAAGGTGAGTTGTGTGTGTGAGGCCTTACAGACGCAGTAAGCTGTGTGGGTGGTAGGTTGTGGATAGTTGGAGGGAGGATGTTTTCTGCTTCTGGTTCCATGGAGGCAGTGGTGTTTGTGCCTACCAGCCCATAGAACTGGACTTTGCAAACCTAAGAGAAGTTTTTGTTTGATTATTTTCTTTTCTTCCTCTAACTTCCCTTTCTAGGAGATATATCTTAATTTGAAGGCTAGTTTGGAGAAGTGTCATGACTCTCTCATAAAGAAGGTAAACAGTTATGCAGCTGCAAGAGAAGATAAAATTGCTGAACTGAAGGAGGAGCTACTTAAAATTCAGATTCCTGGAAGTAATTCTTAAGCATATCTTCATATTACTGCATTTGGATTGTGCTCTTGCTTGTCTTCAAACTTGAGAGCTTATGCTTTGTGTAGGACGGATTACTTGAGGCAAAAGGAACTTTCTCAAAACCATGTCGTGTTTAGGCAGATCTGGTGTTGTCAGCTAGCTAATCTTAGAAGTCTTGGTTCAACCAGTTTGTATTGTTTAGGTTAATATCTGGTGTTAGACATAAGAATGCAAACCTCTCTTACACCATGTTCTTTCCACTTAGAAGGAATTCCGTTCATTTAAAAGGAATTTTGCTTTTGCAGAAATTGTTTTGTAAATGTTGATCTTGATGACCTGTGACTTTGGTCTGTGAGACCTGGCTTTGTTCTGACAAGATCCACTGTTCAAACTCAGTCTGTAATATATTTTGCTTCTATTTTTCAATTATGATAAAATTCTGATGAAGCAGTAGTGTCTTCCTTGTAAACACTAGCTTGCTTTCTTCGTAACATTTGTGACCCTGGAAACTCCCAAGAGTGTCACTTTAGTTAATATTGCAGTGTCTCTAGAAGCTTCAACTCATTGATTCTGCCCAAGGTAGTAGTGAGCACTTGTGTACAAATTTAAGGCAAGTCTCTGTTTGGGGCACTAGCTTGCAGTGCTCCTAAATACTTGCTAGACTGCTTTGGAAATGTTTTTGATTATTAGAGTTATTATGAAATGTTATTTTTAAAAATGGCTGATATAAGGATATGTAACTCTATTTCTCTATTATATTTTTCTCTCCCCTTTCTCAGCTGACTGTTTTTTACTTGGCGTAATATTCTAACTGAAAAATAAAACTTGGTTTTTACGTTTATAACAATGGCTATTAATAAAAGGTATTTTATAATGAAGGAGGAGTTGCTTTTCAAGATTGTGTAGATATTCTCTTTTCAGTTTTGGTTAAGTAGTCAATTTTTCTGGTAAATAAGAGTTAGAAACAGTAGGTGATCGTAGCTTTAAAAGCTCTTTTTATTGAGGCGTTGTACTGCCTTAGGTCTTTGTGTAAGATATGTGTGTCTCTGTTGTGTTTTTTGTTCTTCCTCTGCTTTACAGCACGTGATATGTACTCTGTGTTACATAGCAAATATTTAACTAGTACATTTTCTTGTGCAGCTTTCCCATTTCCATGAAGTAGTCTGAGTAGTAGGTAACTATTCTGTGTAATGCAACATAATGTGTGGTGTTGTGTAGTTCTTATTTTTTGTACTTTTTCCTCAAATGTGGCAAGGTGGTAATTTGTTCAAAGCTCATTTTGTGAGTGAAGACTTAGAAATTGCCTCTGCCACACACTTTGAGAGCAGGGTTTAGTTTCATTAACCTAGTATGCTTGAATGTCTTGAATTCATTTCTGGGACTGTGATATCAGGCTTTAGAAGAGCTCCATGCAGCAGTAACATGTGAAATTAATGGTGGCTCAGGTGCTGCTCTACAACTTGGCATAACATTGTTTAAGCTTGTAGTTCCACAGGATTATATATGGTAAAATGCTTCTTGTCTGCAGCTTGTAACCATTTGCAGTGCAGTGATTGTGCTGCAGGGCTTTCTGGTCTGGTTCAAATATTCGATTGCTAACCATATTCTGCAAACAATGGAGAAACTAGTCCTGTGGGAAGTGGCACTGTTTCATACTTTTAAAAAGCTGTGTGTTTTGGAATCTTGCAGGCACAAGTATATGCACATGTGCTGTCTCACCTTCTCCAGTGCATTTGGCGTTAACTCATTTCAGTTGCCTGTCTTACTGCAAATGTTTTGTTGCAGGTCTCAACTTGATCCTTTGCTCTTCAGTAAAATTCTTAGCTCTTTTGTTTTATTGGTGCTACTCAATTTGTTTTATTAATCTGTTTCTCTCCCCACCTCTTCCTTTTAGTACAATGTTTAGGTGTGAGGAGATGCCTTGTTCCTTTTTTAATCATAAGCAACTTTGAAGGAAAACCTTTTCAGGCTGTTAGACTAACAACTGTCAAATCTCTTATTCCCTGTCTTGTGTTTTTAATAGCAGATTTGTTCATAATACATAATACAACTGATTTTATTGGTCGTTAAAAAACTAGGGCAGAATCTGATTCTAATCTGACCATACTAACCTATGTAGAACTTCAGGTTTAACTTTTTGTCCCTTTTTATATGAGTGTCCTCTGCGTGGCTCTAAACCACTACCTGCATGCTAAGCTCCTATTTGGACCAGAGAGAGCACAGTCCTCTGCGTTCTGAGAGGTAAACTTAGGCTCTAGATGGTCATTGAAATGATGTCCAACAAATTTAACAGTTTCTCACTGTGCTCTGTCCGTACTTTCCCTGTTCCTCATGCTACTTCCTTCTTCATAAGGAAGATTCGATGCCACCCTAGACTGGCACTGAACAGTGYCCAGGCCTTGCCTTGTGGTCCTGATGCAGTGTGAACTGAGCTGACTCTCACTAGAGCTTTGCTCTAGGAAACCTGCATAGATCAGGGAGTAGCTTGGAGTTGCTGAGGCAGGCAGTACGAATGCAGCTTATCACTTGGACATGAGGTCACTTTCCAGGAGCAGGAATTCTAAGATGGATTGTCTGGTTGAGCTGTCACACAGGTGCAAGAAGGCTCCGTATCAGCACTAGGATGAAAATGCCTCTTGCAAGCTCAGGCATTTGAACACCCAGAGTGTGTGTATGGACAACACCCTTGAACTTCCTGCTGTTTGTGAGTACCCTTCTTATTTATTGACTTTACATACCACSTATGCTATTAAAAAGGAAGATAAGTATATTCTGCCCACTAAGATATGCCCTCTGTCTTGGAGGGAGTGTGTGGCTTTGCTCTGACTTTTTTAAAAATGGAAAACACCTTTATTTTTTTAAGTAGAAAATATATTAATGGGGTTAATTATTAATGGAGAAATGGTTGGACACCTTTMTTGTATGGCTCACTGGAGCTGTGTGCAAGAACAAGCTGCCTTAAAGAGGCTGTTTGTGATGCCTTCTGCTTCTTGAGCCTTGCTGCTCCTCTCCTTGTAAAGGAAGGAAGCCTCTTTCCTGTTATGTTTGTGAATAGGGCTGAGTTAGGGCAGAAAGTTCTGTGTTTTTTCAATGGCTGCTTTGTGCTTTGATTGCAGGATGCGATAGAAGATACAGTTGTGTTTGGCCACTTGATGGAGCTCTTGTCACGGGTAGTGGTGGTTTTTATTTTTGGAGACTTTTGGCCAAGGAAGCTATAGGAAACTTGCTGAATCTGCAGCCTCAGGATAACAATTTCACAGCTTCACACTCRTATATTGTAGAACTAGCCAAGACCTGATAAATTTATAAGCTGGTTTTATTTAATTATTTTTATATAAGTGGGAAGACTTAAAAAGACTTAGTCATTTTTATGTGAAGATTACCTGAGTAGCTGCATCTTTCGATGGCATGTCAAAAGCCACTGAATTGTTTTTGGTATCATCTTCTGGAGGATATGGAGTGTGGTCTGCGCATCCAGAAGAATGTATTTTCCCTTTTGGGAAAAATCTCCCTTCACCTTTCCATCAGACTTTTTGAGGAGATTCTTCCATGTTTTTCAAGCTTTTGTGTGTTTCAAACTTATAGACTTGGCATTGTAATGATGGCCAGAGGGGAGATGAGAAGACTCCTATAGATTAGCAAGCACTAGGGGGTGAGAAGATGCTGAGGTAGTTTGGTGGCACTGCCAGCCACTGTWCTGTTCAAGGTGGTTCTAAACTGCAGCTGAACCCAAGACTCTTAGGCCACTTTAGTGTACCTTAGCCTTGGAACCAAGACAACTAAAGCATTGTCCTGTCAATGATGATGGCTAAAATTTTTGTTGATGACTGGATTTTAGTACTTGGTTTCACAGCTGTATAATATCCAGGATACTTCTGTCTGCAAAATGTAGAGCTAATATTTCTATGAACTTGTTTGCAGAATACTAATTATGATAGGCCGATTATGGTGTGAATGTTCTCCATGTTAAAAGACCCAAGAAAATAAGCAGTAAGTATTAGTGCTGCTGCAATGTACTCCTGCTTTCCTCAGTGCAAAAGGTTTGGGCTCCCTCTCCTCTTTTTCTGCAGTCTGCTCAGTAACAGCAGGATGTCTTTAAAAGGGCAGAGTCTGATAACTCATAAAAACTGCACGTATGTTTTGGAGGTAATGTCGTGTGTACGTTTTCATTTGGTGTCACTGCCTGATTTGATAGGCRTGGTTTAGGATTTGTTCCTTTGTCAATGCCTTTAATCTTATATCATTTATTTCTGCAGTGTTGATGGACCAGAACCTGATTTGGCTCTTGCCTTGCTATCCATCGTGCAGCAAGAAATCTCTGACAGTCTTTGCCCTGAAGTGTTAATAGTCCAAAAATGAGATGAAGTGACAGGTAAACTGAAATGACCCTTGCGGGGGCATTGCCAATGTTATTGTATATATGCAGTTCTTTGCCAGAATGTAGTAGCGATGTTAATTTCTCATCAGACATCCTTAAGTTGTGCATGTAAAGACACTGATGAGGCCTGAGGTAAAACAGGAAAATCCTTGGGTTCTTATTTTTCTTCTTTTATTGTGGTTGCTCCAGTTAGTCTGCTGCAAACACAAAGACTACTTCTGAGGTTTTTAGTCTCATTTTTGTATTTAGTCTCATTTTCTATGCAGAAAGCTTGTGGGCAAAGCCACAGAAGTTTGGGAGCCACTACCTCTATACCTAAGGCAGAATAGCTCCTCATAGGTGTTAAATTGCAGTCACTAGGTGTGTATGTTGCTGGCTCAGGGAGAACAGAAGTTGTAGGGGTCACTTGTCTCTTCGTGAAGACCCAAAGGGGTTATTTTCTGTACCAGTAACCTTCCGTTCCCTGCCTCCTTCCCCGCAAGCAGAATGAAAATGGAGATTTAAGAGCTAAATTTCCTGGTGGGTAGCAGATCATACTATACCAATTGTAGAAGAAGAGTTCTTCTGGAGGTTCTGACAGGGAGGTTGCAAAAGGGTATGGTCTGAAAAATAGACTGACGAGGAGAAGTGGACGTTAAATTTCTTTGTGCAAGCTGCAGGTCCCACTGGAGGAGGCCAATGTTTTTAGTAAATAAAGTCCCTGCAAACAAAAGGAGGGAAAACCCAGTTTATGTTGAGGTTTCCATAGCAACACAATACTTTTCTTAGAAATTTCTAACTATGATATCTGATCTAGCTGCTATTTAACTCTTGGGTGCAAAGCCCTTCCCTTTCTCAGTTTGCCCATAGTCCTTTAGTGGCATCCTCCATAGTGGTGGGTCTACTATGAAGATGTGACTGGTCTCTTTGTGGGGAAAGAGGTGGGGAAAAAGCTTATGAGGTAGAGGCAGGGTGTATGTGTGTGTGATGGACTGCATTTAGCAGTGATATATCATAAGCTGTGCTCACCTTGAGCAGCTTTTGTTTCCTGCAATTCCTGGTGAGGAAGGACTGAGCTGGTGGTGAAGGTAGAGTAACTAGGCAGGTTTGTAATGAGAGGTGCTATAGCTTGGAGGGTTTATTGTGTGATTTGATGATGTTCTTGGAAGTGAGTATAGTTTAGTGTGTATCATGGTGTGGGATCTGTACAAAACTTTTTGAGGATATTTGAGGAGCTCATAAATATAGCTGGGCTTAAGCTTGCACCAGTCAGTCCTTTGTCTGGAGAACCTCAGATGGGGGGAAGGTCTTATGGAAGGAGATTAGAAGAGTTGTGTTTTTCTATCTGAAAAAAAATAACAACTGAGACTGAGAGAATGGGGAACATGACAAAGGTCCATGAAATCAGTAATGAGCTTAAAGGTGGAAAGGAGTTGCTGGGTTTTTTTTTTGTGGAGAAAAACCCTGAATGAATATTTAAAAAAAAATATATAAAAAAAGCCTTTTTTAGTACTGCAGAGGAAATGAATTCTGTTCCTTTCCTTCTGACTGTAGCATGTGATGAACCTCTGCTTCATCTCTCTTCTTGCTTCTCATGTAGCCTCTGGCAGGCACAGAAGAGTGAGCTTTGCTTTTGCTGGTTGAGAGCACCGTGTGCAGTGGGAGGCAGGATGGTGATGGTGCCCGGGTGGCTTGACTGTGTGCTGAAGGTGTCCAGGAGTGAGGACCAGAGCCTTGATGGAAGGGGGATGTCCTGCAACTGTTGGTCGCTGCTTTGAACTTCCTCACAATCCGTAAGATTTGGGCAGGATCCAAGCGGGATGTTAGTACAAGCCTTTGCTGCTCTGCTTGCAAACTCGGCTGTAAATCAATTGTAAGTTTTGAGAGTTCCCATCAGATAAAACTAACAGATTTTTGATGCTATTTTCCTCTTCTGTAGGAGGATTTGTTAGCTCCTTGTGAAGCTTTTTGGGGTTTTTCACCTATTTCTCTGTAAACTTGTAATTTTCTTCTCCATTTTTTTCAATCCAACCTAGAGAGTTGGCAATGTTTTYGATCTTATCCTATCTGTATTATGGCATTTATTTTTTACTGCAAGCCTYAAGTTTTAGGGCGCTGGGAAATGAGGTGTGACTTGTAAACTGTGTGTATACCACACATCAGGCTTTTAGGGACCTGTTGCTTGGCTGACCGTAAATGCAGAAGAGGGAATTCAGTCACCCGAGTGATCTCTCCAGCTTGGTGATTGTTTGTGGCTTAGTGAGAGAAGTAGTGCTTACAATGTATGATATAGAGCATGCCAGAGGCATGGCTATAGGGTCCCTGTGATTTGGTGCATTATGTGTTAGCCTTGTTGGAGGATGGCTAAGATTGGCTAATCTGTACATTTTCAGCAAAAGCAATATTCTGTTTTAGTAGGTGGAGGTTAGAGGGGTTTTATTTTTATTATTTTGTTGTGATTGTCATTCTGTTATTCTCATGAGGCTTATTGAGTCCTAAAGATCTATAGGCAGCAAACCTTAATTACTGGAAGATATAGAAGAAAACCAGTTCAGAGGCTTTGAAGAACAATCCAGGTATGTGCAAGTAAATAGTAAGCAGGACATTAAACTGGTACACCTTAACAAACCATTTATAAACAAACTGCTTTTCAACATTTGTTATGTCTTGTATTTCTCTCAGCAGCCACCTGTTTAACTTCTGACCTGTTTGTAAAAATCTGCACACCATCTACCAGAGGGATACACGCACTTGCAAACTTCTGTTCTGTGGGCATTAAGTAAATTATTTCTTTAAGATCATATGGCAGATCTATAATTAATTAAACCCTCCATGATATTAGTGCGAAATAATTTAGCCTTTCTAAAAAGGTAAATGTAATTTGCCGATCTGGTATTTGGAAGAATGCTTTCCCCAAAATCAATTCCTTTAGTTTCCAGAGAATAGAAATGAGAAGCAATCTCATTTTAATTATATCTCTTTATTGCTAACAAAGGAATGATTTATGCAATTAAATTAACTGGCTAGAAAATTATTCTCAGCTGGGCTGTCCTAATTCTTTGCTTTCTGAATTGCAGGCTCTTACACTTTTCTATGTAGATTAATTTTTCTGATATGCAAACAATGCTCCTTGTGTTCATTTTTAACACTTTTTATTCACAGCTCCCCTTTTCTTAGTGTCAACGACATGAGTAATATTTGTGCACTGCTGGGTTCTGATTCATTTTTTTATGTAGAAAGATGGGGAAAAAAATCTGTCTTTTGAATCTCATTATTGCCAATGCAGAGCAAGGTTTTGAAGTTTTCTTATCTATTGCTGAGAAACAGCAGCAGGAACATGGAGRAACTGCAAAGATGTCAAAGGATGAAAACTTTTGAAGGAAAATGTATCAGCATTGTGCAGACAAGTGAATTTGCGCTAGTGTTAAGAACTCATTTTTTATGTATTCCTCTTAAAACTCTGTCACCCTGCAGCTGGGTAAAAAAAAAAAAAAAACAAAAAGGCAAGCTGAAGAAAGTCAGGAAAAAAAACGGTCTTTTTTATACGAATTTTATAGCCAAGGTTTTTGGATGTTTTTCAGCCTGGAATTAGCTTGCAGTGGCTGACCGGAAAGTTGGCTAGTGATATTTGGGCTTGGGGAAAATTACCATGTAACAACACATTGTGACCATGTGCCAACACAGCCTGACATCTTCTGAATGGGCCATTGGTGTAATCTGCTGTTTTAAAACAGCAGTGAACATATTGCGGAGCACGTGTTARCTCTGTCTGAGCTGTCCTGCCCTGTATCAGTGAAGATGTGTCAGCTGGTCAGTGTTTGCTGCAATTGGCACTCTTGCACTGCTGTCAGATGGTTTTGAAATATAAAAGCAGTGTTTTGTCCACTTTGATGTGTGGTGCTTTGTATGTGGAAAGGTCTCCAAGACTGGGATGCAGAATAGATTCCCAATTGAAAAGCTTTTGAACAGCCACATAGGAAGGATAAAGCTATGATGAGTTCAAGGGGGCAAGGGAGGACCTGGAGCGCTTCCTTTGAGCGTGCATCCTCCACATGGGACTCMTCCTTCTGTACTGGATAACTGCACAGCGGCTGGGTGTTGGGGTAGCTGGTGCAGGCATTTTGGCTGAGAGTGGTGATGTTATCCTTGAGGATGTTCTTTGAGCGCAGCATGGATGGAATTTGCTTGGCATTTACTTGGAAAGTGCAGTCACAGTGACTGGGGAAAAAAAACCTCTCAAAGAACGGTTATTCTTGGCTGGTCCTGGAAGCTCTCTGCAATCTGTACAGTTTTATTCTAATAATTTGGCTAATGCAGGAACGGCTATCCTAGGGGAATGCCATTTTGCAAGCAGTCTGTAGGAGCAGGCTTTGAGTTCAAAATGATCTAGACAAATGGAAGGAATGCTTAGAAAACAGTAAGATAAAATTCAGAACAAACCTTACTCTTAGGAAGGAATATTTGATTTAAAAAAAGGAGCAACAGCAGCCCAGGCAACAAGTACTGAAGGAGAGGATCTTGGGTTCRTAGTGAATCACAGCTGAGTCAGTGTGATGCTCTGTTGAAAAGAAATAATTTTCTTGGAATTATTAATAGCAGTGTCATGTGCAAGTTATGGAGTGGGGGACTAAGCTGAATTATATGACAGTGAAGTCTGCGCTGGCAGAATATATCTAGTTCTGCATGCCACKTTTCCAACGCCCCCAAACTGAAAAGAGCAGGGAAATTGTAACCTATGGGGTAGGTCATGGCAAGCCTTGTGGAGGGAGTGAAGTGAGCTTCCTTTGCAGTAAGGGAGAATTCAACTGGTAACAGGAGAACCTTAACTTCCTATGGGTTTGATGCCCACCTACCAGCTAAACCTTGAATCTACAGCACGTGTCCTGATCCATCTTTATGGAGCCAGAAAGGGAGGGAAGACACAACCAGACCAGAGCCTTCAAACTTGCTATGTGATAGGTAATGTGGGATTTAAAACTGCCCTCTCTACAAGCACAGCCATGTGAATAGTAGCCCTGTGCTCCTGAGAATTGAACTGAAAGTATATATAATCCTTTTCCTCTATGCCATGCTGCTTATCCCTGTGGATCCTCACTGTGTTCTGTTCTGYACATAAGCAAGGGAATTGCTGACAGGACCTTAAGGGAATGTACCTGAGGGCTGTGGTCTTTAATGGGGAATTCTCATAGGTAGCAAACCCTAAAGGATTGCACTATACAGGAGCTCCCAAGGCAATTTAAAAGTTTTTAGAGATCATCTTCAAAAATAACTCTGCTGCAGTCTGGATTCTGGTCACCCCTTTCTGTTTCTTAACCAGAGAAGAAAGAATGAGTTCCCTCTAGATTCTCAAATGGAATTAAGCACCTCTCCACGGACCATTTCCCAAATGCATCAGAATTTAATTTCACACAGAGTGATACCCCGGTGAGAAGTTACCCGTGCTGCTAATACATAAAATCTCTCCAATCGAGTAAATCTCTATGTGGCTATCCTCCCAGTGGAAAGTTCCTTGTTCTTCTGCCTTGCTTGTTGATTCATCCTACCAAGATGGCTGATTTCAAATATTTTTCCTCTCTTGAAACTGGCTTATAAAGTTACTATAGATTTCTTTTCCTGTGTATGCTTTTCCTCCAGGCTTAATGTTGCTGAACTGAATAAACCAAAGGTAACCTGACATAAGAAAGATGTGAGCCAGGCAGGTATACAGGTAGGACTATGTTGTCTCAGCAATTGCTTGGAAAGCTAGATGGAATGTGAGGAGTTTGATCCTTTTTTTTATTCTTTGCTGTTCTGTTTCAACCAGCATTTTTTTTTTTAAAAAGGGGGTATCTTTTACTTGGACCTCCTAACATCAGCAGGACATTTCAGTAAAATAACTTTCATTTCACTGGAAAGAATGATACTTGCGTTTATGACAGATTCTAGATGTCTGAGTGCTGAAGATGAAATTGGAAACTAAAACAAGCTGGCTCATTACATCAAAAAAAAAAAAAAGCAAGAACCAGAAGGCTTTACTTTGGCCTTGTATCTTCTCTTGTGACTTTTCATTTCTTGTCTTTTCTATCTCGCAGTAAGTTAGTGACAGCTATGAGCTCTCTCTCTCTTAGGAGTGACAGAGGAAATGAAACAATGTCAAATAAAATATAGGTAATAGAGTAGCTGTATATAATTAGACCATATAAATTTTGCATATGACTTGTGTGTGTTGTTATATTTCACAGTGAATCTACATAGCAAGAAACTATTATACTGTGACCTTTTAAAATCTGTTGAAAGCTTACTAGGAAATCTGTTAAGTTCTTTCCCTACCTGAATTATTCTATAATTCCATGAAGATCTGGGTGATTATGATGTGTTAAAATTAACCATGTTTGTAAAGCTTTGTGCTGAAAGACAACTGAACAACTCAAGGAGGGTATTTGTTGAACTTCATGAGATTCYTCCCAGCTTGTTTCTCYAGCCTGTTGGACTCCTCTGAAAAGCAGCCCTTATCCTCTACCATCCAAGTGCTTTCCCTCAGGTTGATGTTTTCCCTGCTCCTTCTGAGGCTGCATGATCTTCCATCGTACACCTTTCCGCTAAAGGTTTAGAGCCATGCTCATCCCTTAGGGACACTGCTAGCCCTTTCATCCTAGAAAGCAACCGAATTGTCAGGCATGACCTGAGTATGGAGCAGATAATTCCATACTCTGTTCCCTGCTGCCACCTTGTCCTTCCTGTGCTATCAGGTCAGTATCTTGGGTAAAAAAATATTGCACAGGAATCCTCTGCTCAGGTCTGCCAGTTGGATGTGAACTGGGGCACCTTATTCTAGCTATTTGTCCAGTGCTGCTGTTTGCTTTCCATTCTCACAGTATCTAGCCCTAATCCTGAATCTTCTTATCTTTCTACAGAAATCCAGCGTCCAGATCTTTTAGCAAAAAACGGCCACTTTATTGATTCGAAATGTCTTTTGTACTAAAATACACAAACAATAATAATAATGGGAACAGCATGGGATTTTTTTATTATTTCTGTCCTCTGCAGACACCACTTCAATGGAAATCAAACTTTACTGGATTGTGTTACCTATTGAAAAATAGTTTCAATTAGAAATTCAATTACACTGTCTTGGGGGGATGGAACTGACAGTTTCTTTGAATTTTGCACATTATAGAAGGCTCCGAAGTGCCATAAATCTGCTAATTGATTTCTGTACCTGTAATGTTTGATTAGGTGTATTTTATTGTCTTCTTGGTTTTAATTAACCCCAGGCTTGTCAAAATGCTTCCACTGACAAAGAATATATGATGAACTGAGATAAACTCTATTAACAGAGGCTGGCTTTTGTCAGTAATTGCTATCATGCATAAGAGTTATTAGAAATTAGCACACAAAAAGAAACTGTACTTYTGGTAACAACTTTTATGGGCTGCTATAAATCTGTTGATTGCCCCCTATACATGGGAGATATTTGAAAGTGAATGACAAGGGGTCTGAAGGAAAAATCAATCATTTGCTAGATGTCTTATAAATATTAAGAGTGATAAAATGGGAAGAGTTATCAAGTCTAAGTGCTGAAAATTAAATGGATGCTAATGTACATAAACTTGTTCCCATTAGAGATTGCGAGGCCTGGGGAAGCTGTGGACATGAGGATCCCAGGAAACTCTCAATGTTCGTGAGGCAGAATATGCAGAGGCAACTGCAGACACCTCCGAAGGACTAATATGATGTTGAACTTTCTTTTCCTAGGCCTTTTGSTGGAGTCCCGTATGGGCTGTTACTGCCTGAAGGTTATCCACTGCCTTAGAGATGCAGATGCCCAGCAGAGTTGTACCACTAGTGTTTGAGGTCAGAGGCAAGCAGGACTTCAGAGGCTGAGGGTGCTTAGCTTTCGTCCTAGAAGCAGTTGTGGAGACTAATTGGGATATCTTTGAACTTAAGTATCTGGTTGAATGACAGTTTTCTTGCCTAATTTTATTTTGATTCTTTTCTGTATCTGAAAGTGTGGTTTTTTTAAAACTGTTTCACTTTCTTTCCTGCTTTCTTTTAAGAACTGTTGCAATGAATCAAGTGATGGTAACAATCCTKCTTGTGTAAGGGTATGTGGAGAAAGGATGAGGAGATTGGATCCTAATTCCCCTTGGCTACCTAGAGATGGGTGGGGGGATTCTCTAACAGTACAGAGAGATCTATGATCTGGATGATGTTTTCCATGTTTCTACAGCATCGTTAAAAGCATTCCAGACAGCCCATAGTTTGTGCTATGGGTCTCAGTAAAGACCAGCAARTGGAGGCAGAAAAAAATGCTAAGGATGCTCTATTTTGAGGAGCTGAGGCTGGTCTTGGCACTGGAGTGTTGGGAGCAGTTCTGCAGGATGGGCTGTTTTGCTGCAGGTGGTGTTGGAGCTCTGCTGTTGTATTGCAGCTCTCGTGCTGCAGTTAACTCCCCTAGTCTATTGGGGACAGGTGGTACTTTGAGTAGATGCAAACTGCATATGGTCTTGTGCAAGATACTGTGAGGCTGTGGGGTGATTTGTTTTTTTTGTGTGTATGTGCAGGGTTTTTTTTCTCTTTGTTTTTGTGCACCTTCATGAATATGACTAAAATTTTGCTCTCAGGATCTCTTTGTTACTGAAGTGCTTGCATGATAGTTGCTTCTCTGGACTCTGTAAATAAACACTTTTATCTGATAGTCTACTTAGGCCTTCATGAAGGCAATGCACCCTTGTTTTTGTTTGTCTTAACTACCTACTTCTGTTTAGGAGTTTTTGTGTGCAGATCTCCATGTGTGAGTGCTCATATTCATATTCCCTCTGGGGTAGATTGAAAACAATCCRTTTAGAAACGAGGTGTCCTCATCTCTCTTGGCATTTGGTTAAATATCAGCAAAGGAGGAGAAGGTAAATTCTAGGATTCTCTAACAACTTCTTGGGCTACGAAGCCCTTAACCCCATCTGATGGGATTTGAAGGAGATGGTGGTTAACCACATGAGAAAGATGTATCTTTATTTCCCATATACAGAATCTACCAAAATGCTTCTAAGATGTCCTTAAATTGGATCATAAGTGACATGTTTTTCAGTCTGCTGAGACCAGAGGTCRCTGTTTAACTGGAAATGGGGATCCTTCTCTCCTCAAGAGGCACCTTCTCTCTTGTGCCCCTCTCTTAACTTGCTCTGTGATACCGCAGGCTCCTTTTCCCCTAAAAAAATAGTGTGATGKGGTCTTCTCTCAGAGGCCAAATACTAGACTTAAACAAATGAGGAACTGAGTTACTCAGCTATAGGGCAGTGCAGTGGAATGGTCTCTCTGTACCTACCAACATATCCTGCCAATCCTCTGCAGTCTTAACCTGCATCTCTTCCATTTATTTCAGTCTTGGTTCCTGGCATAGCCTCATTCTTAGGCACCTGCTCTTTTTTAGCCTTGGTGGCCACTCATAAACAGAGAAACATACAGTGTTGAACAGCAGAGTAGCGTGGCTGTGTAGTCGTGATGGTCTAAGGAGAAGCAGAGCAGGGTCCTGTAGGGTGGTGTGATCTCTGTTCCCTCAGCAGGTCTGAAGGAATGGGATGGGACAGCACTTGACATGGCTTTTGGTAATGTGGCCCTGCTGAGAGCAAGATACTATAGGAGGGGAAAATGTACAGGAATAATTCTAATGCCTGCATTAAGGTAGGCTGTAGTGTATTTTTTAGCAGTGGAACAAGGGAGGCTGTGTGTCATGGCCATTCCTCACGATGCAGTGGAACTGACCTGACTGTGCATGAGCAGGAGACCTGGTGCAGCTCAGAAACTGCTTTGCCTTTGTGCTCTGCTGGTGGGTGTCTGCCGCTTGGACATCTTGGACATGAGGAGGGGAGTAAGCTGTCTGGGTGTGTGGTTCTATCCTACTGGGAAATTAATTTCTTCCTCTCCACCTTGTTTTTGTGATTGAAAAATGTCATTGCTTCCTAGCATGTGTTTGATCAGCAGAGTGCTACTCCACCGACAGTATCAAGCCAGTAGCTGACTTGGAGGGTGGCTTTGCTGCTGAGGAATGCATTCAGACAGGACCGTATTCTGCCAGAGTGGCTGCATGTGAGACATGCCTTGTGTGTGAACAAGTGCTGATTGTGTGGGACCCTGGCTCAAGCTTGGGCTGAGTAGCAGAAGCTCAGGGAAAGCTGGCTCTAAGCCCACCAAGCCCCTCCTGGCTCTGAGGGAGGTAGAGCTTCTGCACACAAGTGCACTTCAGTACAGAGATATCTYCCCCACCAAGCCTGGACTAGTGAACCCAGCTGGTCCAACCTGGCTTTGAGCATGTCTGCAGCAAGACCGGTTTTGGGTTAGCAGAGGTGGGTGAAAATGCTCAGCTCCTTGTTTGAATCCCACTAGTATCAGTTTGATGGTAACTTGTTGCACAGGTGATTTAGCATCTAATGCTAGCATTCCCTACTACTGGAAAACACTTTGACTTTTAACTTCATTGTGTCTCTCTAGGGAGCTGGGGGAGGGAAGCAAATGGGAACTTCCAGCAGAGGTGATGGACAGTTGATGGAGGATGCTGAAGCTATCCAACTGCACAGGCTGGTTCAGGTGGGGCGTCCATGGTAGCAACCCTCTCGGGAGGGCTGGAAATGTACACACAGCTCCASCGACTCAGTATTCGCAGCACACTGAGGTCCAGCAGGATATTCCCCCCTGGTTTATTATAGTCAATACTTATTATTAATTTATATGAAATAYACAAGGTCTGAATCTTTGGATGGTGTAAATCAATATATTTCACTCCTCAAATCTCTWGTCTATTCTCAGCAGAGCTGTAAGTCCTTAGTTAAAATTTTAGCCTTCTGACTAGGCCTGTCAAATTAGTATAGACACCAGTATCTTTCAGAAACAGGTTCTGCACTGGTCCTCCTAYTATAGATAGAGAATAAACAATCCAGCAGAAGGCACTCTTTGGCTGGAAAGATTAGTCTGGTGTGATTGTTTTGGCAAACAACACGCAGCTAACCAATACAGTCACACCAGTGTAGCTGTCATGTGGGCTGTTTCTCATATTTGGGTGGACTGGCATCGTGCCCCTCTTTTCCTGGGAACAGAACTCTGCTTTTGAAGCACTACAACTGTACAGAGCACCGTGGTGTCTGAGTAACRGGCAACATCCTGCAATGTCACTGCACAAAAGGTCTCAGTTAGGGAGGCGATTGATTTACAACTCAACTGCATGACAATAGGGATTAATATTCACTGATGAGTTAAACTGCAAGGCCTTGAATATTCTGCTTTTTCTCCCTCTAGTGTGGGTCAGATGTGTAGATGAGATCATATCCCTGTGTGTGGGTTGGGGATATCTGCAGATCAGTTGCATGTGATGCCTGTTTAGGCAGCTTCATGYGAGATTGCAGTGCATTTATATGGATAGCCCAGGTACTGTGCTGCTCTGCGGGTGTTCTGCAGGACCAGTAAATGATGGAAAAGGACTTTCCTGCTCAGAGATGGCTTTGTTTATGGGTAAGTGTACAAGACTAATTCTGCTCTTTTGCTCTCCCCCCACCTTTTATTTTCTTGATTGGCATCATTATAAAACCATTTTGAGAGAGAGGCTGTGGTTATTGCAGGAAGCAGGAAAAGGTTCCTTTCTTCCCTTACCCAGGCTGCCTCTCAGCTTGAAAACAGACTTAGCCTGTGAAACCTGCTGGTTGTGGCAGTCCCCTCCCTGCAGCAGGAGGCTGGATGGAGGGGACTTTACTGGTTAGTCAAAAGAGGCTGTTTAAAATGCATGTTTAACCCAAAGAACTGTGGTGTCAGTTAGCTGGATAAGCCAGATACGTGGATGGGTGTTGGCTAGTTGAGCAAGCAGTTCCTTTACACCTGCAAGAATGACTTGAATGTCATTCATTTGTAAGGATATTTCCATTGTGCTGGGCTAAGCTCATTTGACTTATGCCCTCTGTCGTATCTGTAGCAAGAGATGGGGACAATTCCCTATCAACTTGATGCCATTGGGAGGTAAGGAATCTTAAGGAACACGGTATCTTCCYTCCTACTTGATGCTAAACATGTCCTCTAGCAGAGGACACCAGTGCTCGCACTGGTTAATGCCCTGAGATGCTTCCAACACTTGTGAAGAAATAAAAAGATTTATGTAAGATGCTGGACTCCAAAGGGGGACACAGTGCTTCAGAGGTGGAGTTTGGCCTCCTGCTGAGTAACCATATGCTTCTGCACTAGTGTTGAGTCTCTGCTGAATRGCTGGCCAGAGAGGTGCTGCCTTCTGAATGGGTGTTGTGGCATGTGATAGACTGGATTTGGGAATTAAACCCTGGATGGCTTAATTGGAGGCAGTTGCATCCCAGTACTGGATTCATGCGAGATGGACTTTTCTTTTTTCTTTGAATGGCCCTTATGATGCGTTTAGAGAGCATTTAGCATTCTTTGTTGTCCTTCAACCACAGYTTACAAAGTGCAGTGATGGAGACTGTTCTGAGAAACAGGATCCAGAGGTCAATTAGTGGATGAGCAGGGATAAGAAAATGGAGGTTGAAAAAAAGTCAAAGATATTTACAGCCTGCATGGCCTTCGCTCTCCTTGTGCTTTATTTTTAATGGCTTGCTGCTCTTTGTTTAATGAATGTGTTGCTGAGTTATTGGAAGCGCAAGCTGCATCCAAAAGCAGGACACTTGGGTTTATTATATTCATATAACTCAAAACAGCCAAATGGATTTTTTTTAAGTCACCATCTTTAAATCTTGCTTTGGGTCAGGGGCAGTGACAAGTGTGAGACTGACAGCGCTGGGGATGGAGAAGCTGTGTTCAGGTAATGACCCCAGCTGCGAGCAGTGACAACACACCTTCCTCCCTGCCCCATATTTACTTTGCTTCTAACTACCTCCCACTATGGCTTGGGGCAGATCATATCCTTGACTGCTTGTTGTGGGCTTCTCTTGGCTGCTCTGTTTTTTTGGCTGCCGAAATGTCTTTGGAAAATCTAACCTCTCTTTTCCATCCAGCTTCCAGCATGGCAACATGCCAGCCCGGTCATCTACTCTCATGTGACCTGAGAAAGGAGGACAGCAGGCAGGTATCCATCTCAGCAGAGTGCAGACTTGTAGTTCTGTAAAGGGCGGTTGGAGCTGGACATCCCAGGATGACTCCTCACTGCAGGAGATGAATAGTCCTGTGTTCATGCCAAGCAGCTTCACTTCTATGCTGCCCTCATAGATCTCCTGTGAGGGCAGTGGAAGAGACCTTGCAGGGTCATTTGGCTTCTGAGTTTTTGTCTGGAGAAAGACTGCCTCTAGGTACTTCCTGGCATGAAAGGCTTTTGAGTACCTGGCTGGTGTCTTGCTGCTTTCAATGGTTTTTGGAGCAGGGAAACATGTTTCCTAAAGCATGTTACCATTTAAGTCTCCTCTTTGGATCTTGTTATGAATTTTTATACTTGGGGGASTTTTGGGTGGCCTCTGCAGCAAGAAGCATGGAAAACAGTTCAGAGTTGTCCTGCTAGCTAAGCAGTTCTGGCTGAGTTGCCACTGAGAGTTGGGATTGGTTGGGTTTAGGATGTGCCTCCTGATGGCAGACAGCATCACATCTGGATTAAGGACCAAATCCTTTCTGTGCAATGGCAGAGGAATGCATTTGGCTTCTTGACCCTCTTTAGGGCAGCCTACATAGCCCTGTAGTGAGCTGGCCCTTTCTTGGAGGTATTTGCTACTGCTGGCGCAGAGGTGGCAGCCAAGTGTGGGGCCCTTGGAGTTGCACTAGCTACTTGACCCTTGGAATTTGTCCCGCAGCTCCCCCACCTGCCTGGGAGTGTGATGCTGCTGATCCTCAAAGACATTCCTGCCTTGTCCTCACAGTATGAAAATGGAGCAGTGGACAAACCCGCGGGGTAGAAAGTAGAGAGAAATAAAGACCCCACCCTTAGCATGAAACAGCGTGGGGTTTTCATCTTGGTTGTGGTTAATGAGGGCATTTTGATCTACAATTGTTGACTGTAGAAAGAGGCTGCCTGATAAAGGGGGAAGGGACGTCCTGGGGGAGAGGGTCGCTGAATATGCATGGCCCCAGGTCTCTTTGTTTAGCTGATATCTGACTATATTTATTCTTCTAGATTACACATTCTGACTGCGGAACAAAGGGCTGGCAGGAGCTGCTCTCTTGTGCTTAATAATTTGAGTGAATTTACATTTCAATGCAGCCCTGCGCCACTTCCCACCCCCCATGGAAAGAGCAGAATTTCCCTGTTGTGGGGAGGGGGAAACTAAACTCCCACCCCAATGGCTGGGTTGGGAGATTTATTGATATTCCTCTCTGAATACATTCCTAGCGAATCCTGTATGTGTGTGCAAATGTGTGCCCACCCGCCGGATACAGAGATGTTTTCTTCCCTGCCACCCTACTCTTGTTCAGATAACACTGCTTGCCCCACCTCCCTGCTGAGGACTGTGATTCATCATCAAATAATTAACCATCAGCAGTACAGAAAGTACCTGGCTAGGCAGAAGTGTGAAAACACATCTACACCTAATGGGAACAGGATGGAAGATTTCCAGCTTGAGTGACATGCAGGAAACTGCAAAGTGACAAAGACAGAGTTTAGCCATTGCTAAAACTCCCCAAACATGCCCTGCTTTCTGTGCAAAGTCCTTTGCACTCTACTATGGACCTGAGGATGCAAAAATCATTCCCTGAGTCAGAGTGGGGTCCCAGAGGATCCAGAGATGGCAGTTTCTCACTGGCCTGTTTGACCTGGGCTTGTGTCCTGTCCTGTAGCAGTCTGGCAGTGAGGCTCATCTCTTGGCATGAATAAAATGAATTTTCATCTTGTGCTTTCCCTCTAGCTTATCTGCAAGTTTGGTTTTGTGTCTCTCAGGAGTATCTTGGGCTACATTTGCATGAATGTCCTATGTTAGCTGCAAGGCCACTCTTCCAGCATCATAGCCCTGGAGTTTAACATTAGGACAGCTGCAGTGCTGTTATCCCACACCATGTCCAAGTGATGATAACCTTGCTGGCACATGGACTTTGTGCACAGATAGTCCTGCCACTCTAGGTGGGGTACCAGCCTCCAGTCACTACTGTTTTCTATTAAATAATAATGAGAAGAGTTTAAAGCAACAAATCTTGCTTCATTCTGGGTACATGCATGCACGTGTGCTCACACAAGTGTGTACTGCCTGCTACAGAGGACATATCTGCTTGTTTTGGACCTCTTATAAGGTGGTTTGGAAGGGATGTAGACCCTGAGCATTGGATTCTTTTTGGAGTTGGGGGGAAGTCTGTATTTAGGAGTGGATCAGGTTGCTGTTCACGCATTTGTTCCTCTCCTCTCTCATCCCCTGTCGTCTAAGATAGTGCAACATGAGGCAGACCCTCAAGATTGAGGAAGCAGCACAAGTAGAAGGAACAACCTCAAGCATGGCTGAGTCTAGCACCTACTGTCTCAGCAAGGACTAAGTTCATCCACCCTAGGTGTGCTGCATCCATCTTGCTCTTTGGACAGCCAGGGTACAGGTATTTCTGTTTTGAGTCTTTCTTGCAATTTTTATTTCTCCTTGTGATGCTATGCTAAGACCTGAGTACAGTGTGGAAAATATGTGAGTTCTTGAGCTGACCTGCAAAATTTTCTCCATGTTTAAGGAAGCCTGTGTTTATCCAGCCCTGCATGTGTGCCCAATATCCTTACCACATTGGGTTCAGGTCTGCCTGCCTTCCAACTTGAACTGTAAAGCAGCTGGAAAAATGAGATTTGTTGACAAGTTTCACCTTTCCTATGTACRATGACATGTTTCAAACTTCGTATGGATGTGCTTCCCTATGCTGATTGGTGCAATGAGTCTGGATTCCTGGATCCATGGAAAGTGGTGCAGAGATCCCAACTTAACAGGATGCCCTGCTTGTAAAGTACAAGTTCTGTATGTGTAATGCTGCTGTTTCTGATGTTGCTATTTCTAGATATACATTTTTTGGTATTATAGAATGCAGGTTCTAATGCCCAAGAAAGGCAGGTAGGACCAGGATGTTGTGCTGGATCCCATATAAGCACAACAGTGGGTTTCCTCCTCCGTGGAGCTAAAGTCTAAAGGGTAAAAAATTTGGACAGACATGAGAAATTGTCCAGTACATCTGTGGCAATAGATAACTGTTTATTTTAATGGAGAAATGCATGCATTTATTTTTCATTGGTTTTGCTCTCTGCATGCATAAAGATGGAAACAGATATACATATGTATGTTATATATCACACATACATACACAGTCTGTAATATACGTGAACACAATACTGCATTGAATCACATTTTTTCATTTTTCCTAATTATCTAATTATATTGATTTTTGTGTTCTGTATATCTTGGTTTTATCTGAACTTTGCAGAAGGTGTCAGCAATACACATCTTGTCACATCCCATTTTCACACTAGCGCTGTTGCTGTATGAACCATTGCTAGAAATAAAACACGACTAGAATAGTCAACCATCTGTCTGGAAAGCACATGCAGTCCCAGATGGCACTTTCTCTCCCGCTTGCTGGTAGCAAAGTCTTCTGTCTAAGGAACACGGCAGAAACATGTACTAATTCAGAGGGGATATGTATAATGTGCAGCCTTCCCCCATGCTGGGATCAAGGACCTCCAGCAATGAGAGAGGGAGGGAAACTTTGAGCTCTGAATCTTAGTGGGGCAGGTGTTCCCTCCCTGCTGAGCATGGAGATCAGCACTGAGAGCACTAACTACGCTGCACCCATCTCTACTCCTCATCTCTGCATCTTTAAGGTTCCTCATCTGGTTTGTGCACACAGGGTCACCCTAAAGTGAAATGATTATCTCTCTCTGCATAGGGAGCAAATGGAAGAGACTTGGCAGAGTTGTGGCAAGTGAAGCTGAGGTGGTGATAAGGTCCATGAACTGTTCTGTTCACTCTGGCTTTGCAAGGCAGCGCTTAGAGAAGTGCTAGTTTTGTAGCTCTGCTAGGTGTTGGTGCTAGGTGTTGGGTCTGCAGACAGCTTGAACACCATGCCTTGTGGCTGAAGCTTTTGCACCAGCTCTCAAAGAAGAACAGAGCAGCAATTCTGTGAAGTAATGTTCTACTTTCTGGTCTTGTGACCATTTTGTCTTACAGAAATACCCCTTACAGTTTTTTGCAATATTCTTTGAGACYATCTCCATGTCCGGAAAAACCTTTTCACCATCTACTGGCTTTTTAACTCTATGGAACTTTTCCCCAGGTGTTACTTTTCAGCCAGGAGACTTGTGGATGTGATGTACCACAGAGGTTGGCCTGGCTCCTGTTCACTTGCAAAAAAAAGCTGTATGGGTGTTAACCTTCAGGAGACTGCAAAGTTTCATTTCAAAATCTGCCTTAAGTTGAGGTGTTTTCTGCCTGGAGCTGAACCAGTCATCTGCTGTTGGTGCTGAGAGGGAGCTGGTAAGGAGCTCTGTCACTGTGGTCAGACAGCAGCAGTTGTGTGTAGAGAGTGTGATGAACGATGCAGTCCTCTGAGGCTTTGCTGCCTTCCATGGGGCCCTTGCAGGAACTCCAAAGAGGCCCATCCACCTTACCCCACTTGTGTTGTCCTTCCCTGGAAGGAGAACTGGTGGAGCCCTCAGTTCCCAGCTATCCCCTTTGCATCCACAGAGTAGAAAGACAAACCGCTGTAAGCAAAGGTCCTGCAGAGACTGTGCAATGGGTCAGGCTGTTTTGGAGGCAGGAGAAAAACAACTGCTCCTTCCTTTCTCTCCGAAATGATTTCTGCCTTGGCCCAGCCTTTACAAAATGGAATTAGAAAGCTCTGCTGAGTATTGGGAGCTGGCGGGAGCCATCACCCAGCAAATTCATCATAACAGGAGCTCAGTATCTAATAAGCAGGTAATAAATGCGCTAAATGTCCACCTTTAACTCGCCTGTGTGCCTCCCCGCAGAGGCAGAAGGCAGAGCCCGGGCTGCAGCTGCTGACGAGGAGACGTCACTGGGCCTGAGAAGCAGATGATGTCAGGCCTGCTGGGGCGGCAGCCGTCTGGCATTTCTCTCCCGGCCACGAGCGCGGCAAGCGAGAGAATGAGCGCTCTGAAGCTCTAGGAGAAGAGTGGCTGAGGTGGGGAAGATGGGTTAGGGTATAATAGCCCCATCTCAAGTGCATTAGTCCTCGGGATGGAAGGCCCTGCATGATTAGTACTAGCTATGGGGCAGGTTATGAAAGGGAAAGCCCAAAGTTGTTGTTTTTCCAGTGTTTGGAACRTGAAAGCACTGGACCAAAAAGAACCCTAGAGAGGCTTGGGAAGCACAAGAACATGTTAAGTAGAGAAGCACAGGTGATGCTCCCCCTGCTCTGAGAAGACAACTGGAGGACAGTGTGTGCTACCAAGAGCACCTGGGCCTAGGTGAGGGGTCTGAGAAGAAGCATTTGTGTCCTGAGGAATCTCCCTGGCCTGTCTCAGTGCCTGGTTCTTCTTGCTGGTGGATGTGGATGAAGAGATCCTGGAGCTGCCCAGCACTGCCATGCTTTGTGTGGTCCTTATGGTCTTTATAGAAGGTCTTCATGAAGGACCCCACTAAGGAAAGCAGGGAAGCCCGTCCCTATTTGTCACGGAGCGTCAGGGCCTTGGAGGTGAATCAGATGCACTGCATTAATAGATGTAATCATCACGAGCCTTGGTCGTGCCGTGTGTAGCAATCTGTTTCCTGGCTGACAGGGTGCTCGTCGCCGGCAGCACGGAGAGGCAGGAGAAGAAGTATTGCCCGTCTGCGGCTCCGTGGGGCAGAACCTTGAAGGTGCCTGAAGCGAGTTTGATTTCATGCGTCGGGCAGGCGAAGGGCCTTGTTTTGCCTTTGTCCTTGCTGCCTCGTAGAGCTGTGCCACCGCTGGCCGGCTATTTCAGATCAGCTTGAGCTCGATAGAGAGAACTCACTAGCATCATATTAATTGACTCGAATGTTTAAAGCCCTTGTGCTATTGATTGTAGCAGTAACTTCAGCTGGAATTTGGGAAGCACTTATTTGAAGTCTAAAAAATAAGAAGAAAGCTGAACAGTGGATGATTGGATTGACTTCATTTCCAGCAGATTACACTGTAATAATTGCTTATGTCCAGTTTGCTTTCATTATTCACCAGTCTAATAAAAATACCAGGAATGATTTTAAATTTCAATCTGCTGGGTTGCAGGGCCTGCTTAGAGCAAGTACCAATGTGTGCTGGACAGGAACAATGTGAGAGACTTTGTCTTCATTACAGAGAGAAAACACCACCCTGCCCTGCTGTTTGTCCCATTTACATCCTTTCTTTTGCTTCCTTTCCTTTTAATTTTTTTCAAGAAAAAAAAAGTACCAATTACTGACTGAGGACATAAATTTTTTATTGACCTCCTGTAATTCTGTACATATCTGAGGAGCTTGAAAAGTAATGAAACGAGATAATCTTCAGAGAATAAATGAATGAGACAAGACTGCATGGACCAGAAGCCTAGTGAGATGTGAGCATCATGAAGGGCCTACTTTCATAGCAAGGAAGAGGTGCTTTGGAATTGAGGAAAGATGAGATGATACAGCTGGAGTTGTAGCTGGAGGCTCATCACACATGCTTGCTTTTGCTACCAGCCAGAGGGTAACTCGGTGTCTCAGTATCTGCTAAGACTATGGGGGCAGTGGTGAGATGCTCTGAGAGCCAAAGCAACCTTTGTGAAGAGCTGGTGTTTTTTCTCTGATGTACATCCTCTTGGCGAGGGCGTGAGGTATCCTGAGTGCACCAAGGCAGCTGATTCACAGGTTGTGGGCTTTTTCTGCCCCCGGGGTTATTAAACACCTTGACTTGCTCTGCAATGCTCTTCTCTGCATCCTCGATGTGGGAAGACCGCTGAGGAGCCCCTACAGAGTGGTCGGGAGAGCCAGGCTGACTATGAATGTCTCARTCACAGCAGGACCAGCCTCTCCTCTCGGCACAGCTGCAGCGGATAGGCAGCAAGACGAGGGATGACTTTCCTTCTGGGTCCTATGCGGAGGAATGGAAAACATAAGTGTGCACAGCAAGGAGGAAAGCAAGCAGGAAATGCAAGAATCTGCTCTTCCCTCAGACTCTCAAGTGGGAGGGAGAAGTGAGTGGGCCCAGGTGCTCTTGGTGGCAGGTCCCACGGGCTCATGGCTCCAGGTTTGCTGGGACCTTCTTTCCTCCACACTGTACTGGGGCTTACTATGACTTTGGTTGTTTTTAATATGCTGCTTTGAAATAGTGCAGCACAAACTGCTCTCAAACTCATTTATTATTTTCTATAAAGGCTCCCCCACTCTTTTTTTTTTGTTTGTTTTTTAAGACTCTGTCAAATTGCACTTTTTAAGATTCATGGTGGATCTCCTCTGCCTGCCTCTATTACCCAATTTAAATACACAACAGCAAGAGAGGTTGAATGCCACTGTGTTAACACAGTACCAGAGACCTCTGTGAGGTTGTTTGTTAAAAGCAAATTGTACCTGTTAAGGGGCTGGGAAGGGGAGCACAGCTGCTGTTAACTGCTTTACCAAATTGACTCTGACTCATTCGTTTCAAATGAAAATTGAAATGCTTTTGACTTCTTCTTTTTCTTCCTTTTTTTTTTTTTCATCCTTCCAGTGGCAAATTTGCTTTACTTAAYGCTAAGTGGGGATCATTTCTTGTGATTACTGAAAAATGCATCATAACTTTTGATTACGCTGCTATTAAGGATGCAGAATGGCAATTGCTGCTGCTCACAGAGAGGGAGAGAGAGGAAAGGCTGCTGGAAGGGCTGCTGTAACCCTTTGCTAGGCTGAGGGAGGCAGCAAAGGTGTCGCTGCTGCAAGTCTGGAGCCATGGGCTTCCAAGGCAGAATCTCAGGGGCAAATCTAGGCTGGAGGAAGGCGGGAATGACCACTGCAAAGGGACAAGGTGTCTTCTCAGACTGGTGCCTTGCTAAACTATGCCCGCGTCTCTGCAATTTGCTGCTTGCATGGGCTAGTGATCATTGCTTTAGGTGGAAGCACCTTGGGAACGTGAACTGTTGGTTGGAAAAGGGAGTGCTAACTATGCTGGAGAGGGAATCTGCCTCCYAGCAGGACGAAGGACCCAGGTCCTAGATGGTAGAGACCTTTCTGTGGGCTAGAAGTCTACGGCAGAAGTCCTGTTTATATAGCAAGTGAATGAGGAGAAAGGTGCTGGCAGCCTGGGAGGGAGATGCCTGGGCTCAAAGAGCAAGTTGCAGGCAGGAAAGGGATCATGCTGTCCTCAAGCACATTGCTCCCAGTGCTGGAGAAACCGAGGCAGGGAAAAGGAGGCATGTATGGGGATTGGTTTACATGGCTTTGTGTTTTTCAYGCAGGGATTTCCTGTGTTTGGGGACTCTGTTCCCTGCTGTGCCCTGGGGAACCTTTGAACTCCCGTATCCCTTAAAATCCAGAGCGTGAGTAACTGGAGCGAAAGGAGATGGAGTGTGGGGATATTCCAGCTGGACTCGTGAGCCACAGCAATGTCCTGAACTCAAGGTGGGTGCCAGTGAAGCTGATGAGAATACTGGAGGTAAGACYTACTTGGGTGAGGAAAACACCCAAGGTCAGTGCAGAGAGGTCTGGCTTAGGAAAGTGTGATGATGTTTTACCCGTGCTTCTGAGGACCGGTCACACATGGCACTTGTTTGACTTCTGTTTCACCAAGAGGTATTGTCACCAAGAGCTTGCCAGGGATGAGTAACCTACTTGGGTTTCTCCTTGCTGAGTTTCAGTTCAGTGCCATGCAGCAAGGCTGATGTTAGTGCAYATCTTAGATGCCTAGGGAATCTGATAGGGTGGGCTACAAGCAGGAGGACTGGTATAAAGAGGAGCACAGGATTTGAGCAGTTACCTGACTTGGAGCTAAGGAAAGCAGATAAAATAGTGATTTTTGCACACTCAGTTTGCTAATAACTTACAGAGGACCTAGTTTGTAGTGAAATGGGGAATGCTGGTGTGTGATGAGTTTAGACAGTCCTCTGTGACCCTTTTCCAAAGGGTCCTGCCTCACTATTTTTCCTGTCTCTCCTTTGGCTTTCTCAGGGCATTGCCTGCCTCTGCAGCAGCTTGAGCCCTTCTTGCCTGGGAACTACGTTTCCCAGAGTTCCTGTCCTTAAAGGACCAAAGAGCCGTAACAGGCTTTCWGAACTGCCTCGGCATAGACCTGGCAAGGACAAGAAATGTTAAAGGGCGACTGCACATAATTAACTATTATACACMGAAAAGCAACAACAGAGGGTAACATTAGCAGCCTGCTTAGAAGATGATGCAACCTTAAGGATAAGGAAAACCATTCTGTCCTGTTTCAGTTCTGCTTGTTGCACAAACAGCTGACTCCTTGCTTTGAAACAGCAGGGCTGCTAACAGCGGCGAGAGCAGCCCGTCAGTAAGCAAGGGCCCGGGAACTAGCCGTGCTGTGTCTGTGAGCGAGCACTGTGCCACGTCTGCACAGCCTTGAGAAGATGCTTCTGGCCCAGCTAAACTCACCTGTAGCTCTGTGAGAAAACAAAGGCAGTGACTTGCCGGTATGCCAAGCCTGGAAAGGCTAAAAAAATGTCAAGAACAGAAATATGAAGAATGGTGCGTAGTGAACAGCCTGCAGAGCTGAAAGGGGGAAAAGTAACAGCTACCAGCACCAACGAGACAACCAGTGCTCTTCATGGCAGAGCTCTTCCCGCTTTGTCTTTTTTTACCCACTTTGTGCTCGAAACAGAGCTAGACTGCAGATCACCTTGCTTGGTCTGTCCAGTGACATTTGGTTACAGGAAGAGGCCTGCCTAGAAAACATTGGCATCTGTGGTCTGTTGTCTAGAAAGCTCTCAAGGGGTTGCCCAGCTCAGCACTAAGCCCATCTCCAGTTGGAGGGGATCTACAACAGTCCTTCACATGGGCAAGGGTGGGCTTTTTGTGGCCAGAGGCCATGGGTTTGGCCATACACAGATGGTCACCCAATCTCAGCATTTCCCAAATCTATATGTAATATAGATTTATATATATTATATATTTATTTTTATACGTGTATACATACATATATATATATATATATAGCTGGCAGCTGAGATAAAAGGGATATAATGAAAATGTAAACGAAAAACTTTACACCAGGCCTGGCCTGACAGAGGGAAGATTGATATCCCGTGATGCTTTGTCTTGATGAGACAATGAAAAATAACCACCACGGCAGCTGTGTCAATATCAGACTTGGTAATGCACCACTAGCTGTGGGTTTTTATTTAATCCGCTTTGCTTTAAGATGATAACGGTTGTTACTTTTCAATGCCTGTCTGTCAGCACCCTGGCATTGCAATATTCCTCCGCAGCTTTGCGAGCGGGTTTCATTTATTTTAAAATACCATTTCACACACTGCTGACTTTTAACAGTGTTCCATGTGAGTTTGGGAGATTGAATAGTGACAGAAACAACACTTTTTATGAGAATACAGAATATTAAAAATGGGGCACAATATACAGATGGCAGTTTTCACTACAGCTTGTTTTTTTTCCCCCCAACCTGCTTCTGCTACTCAGCTTCCCACTGAATGCATTTGTAGTAACACCATAAATGTCACTTTCGCTGACTGCCTTGTGGCATTTTATTTAAATGGGAATTCGGCTCTGGCTGCTGCCACCGCCGCGACGAGCTCGGGTTTTGCAGGAGCGCCGCTGCACCCGGTTCTCCTGCACCCGCTGCCTCGTGGTCAGCGTGGGCCAGGGGTGCAAAAATGGCAGCCTCGACTGGAGTGTGGGTGTGAATGTGTGCGTCTCTGGAGGGAATGGGATGGCCAGTGAAAGCCACCCATGCATGGTTTCCACTTGGTGCAATATTCTCCTTCTGCTTTGCTTCGCCGAGACTCATCTTGGCAGTAAGACGTGGCTCATGGCACCTGGAGGCAAATGATATCTGGAGTTGGTAGCCATTGGTTTCAACTCCTGTGCCTCTTCTGGCTGCTTTCAGCCAAAGATCYGGCTGTTTGCTTTAGCCTTGCTGCTAGGGGGCTGAAGGAAGAGGGCTGTGTTTCCTCCAAGTTTCCTGGTGCAAACAACACCAAGGGCTTCCTGCATGGAGGACACAGTCACACAGCAAATCCGTCCATGGGGCCTGGCTGGTGCTCCCATAGTCTGTCCTGGAGGCCAAGGGTTGCTTGACTGACCAGAAATGTTTCTGTCCTGCCCCTTTTCGACTGAGCCTTCTGAGCCATGATTTGATCAATGCAGGTGGCCCTATTTAGTAACACTTGATTTAGTTAATGCAGGTGGTCCTGTTTAGTAACACCTGATTTGGTCAGTGCAGGTGGCCCTGCTTAGTAACACCTTAGCCAGTGTTGGGCAGCATCCTACACGCACATGGTTTGTCAGGGAGAGAAAGCTGGAGTAATTGTATCCTTGTAGGAGTTATTCATATTCCCACTACCCTATTGTCTACCCTTTMTTGTCTATCCTTTCCAAGTGCTGTTGAGGGATCACATACACCTTGTTACCTCTTCATGGTGGTTTCAGTTACATCTCTCTCACCGGGACAGTGTCTGACCATTGCACTCTCGGAGTGTCCATCTAGCAGTGCTCACTGAGCTACGTGCCTGCAGGGCTCGGAGGGGACCTTCTTGCTTCCTACAGCTGAGGTGAGTGAGGAGAAAAGCACTGAAATAACTTGGTTATGGTCAGAAAGAATAGACAAGAAACACAGCAAGGGAACTCAGACTTTCATTTCATGAGATTTTGCTTTCCTTTAGCTTGCTGATATTGGCAGGTTAATAYGGTGATGGGCTGAGGAGTATGTAAGGAGATGGTAAAAACTCTCTTTAGAACTTGTCCTTGATTTCTGACTGTTAGTACATTTTCCTCAYGTGTCTAGAGGGATGAATTCTAGGTGGTCCCCATCATCTTCTGATGCTTCAAGACACCAAAATACTTTGGAAGGCATCCAGCTGCCCACTTCCCTCTGTTCCTTGTATATGCTTGGAAAAGCCTAAGTGTGTACGCAGCTGGGCTGAACAAGTTTGCTGAGATTGTACAGGATGTGAGGAATTGGTACCTGGGGTCTCAGTTTGGCACCTCAGCAGAACAGAAATGCTGTCAGTGAAATTTGGGGATTAGTCCAATTGAACCTAATTAAAACCTTATGTTCCTAGTTATTTTTGTTTAAACAAAAATCACTGGTTCGCTCTGCAGAGGAGCTAGGTGGGCCCTTTTTCTCTTGATGACAAAATTTTGCTTTAAAAGGATCCTTTGAGACTGGAGAAGATGGAATGAAAGGTGAGGAGAGGGAGAGAAGGACAGAAAAATGTTTTATTTGAAAATGAAAATGTTTATTTAAAGTGAGAAATAAGATATTAAAAAAAATTGTTGTGCTTATTTGAAATTTTGAAGATTGCAGGGAAACATTTTCTTCTTCCTGCCTGTACACCCTGTAGAGGCCTTTCAAGTCACCAAATGCTTCATAAAGACCTTTCGGTGATTCGAAAAACAATTCCTGTAGAATTGTTATTTTTACCTCTGTAAAAATTCTTTTGTTTTAACCTGTGAGCCAGAGGTTCATTGCAGAGATCTGCAGGAATAWAATATGAAATATAATGACCTGAAGCAAAATTGTTCTTTCCCCCCAGTAATATTTTTGCCGTTACAGATTCTGTTA
Source organism: Nothoprocta perdicaria (assembly GCF_003342845.1). Classification (NCBI taxonomy): domain Eukaryota; kingdom Metazoa; phylum Chordata; class Aves; order Tinamiformes; family Tinamidae; genus Nothoprocta; species Nothoprocta perdicaria. The sequence continues at coordinate 222,962 of NW_020455635.1, forward strand.
TTGCAGSACTAAGTGCACCTACATATCTTGAACCTTTCTGGTAGGCTGGAAATTTGTCCTTTTCTTTTCCATTGGGACTAAGCTACTATTTCTGGCTTGTAGGCTGCAGTGGCATCAGACTTGCAAGTGGTTATATTTTAATGTACTAAAAGCTGTTTTCCAGAGCGGGCTGAATCTTCTCCCCTCTCGCCCCGAGGGAGCACGTGGCAGGGGTGGGAGGAGCAGGCTGAGCCATTACTGTGCACGGTGACTTTTTAAGGAAACTGAGAGCTGTTTGAAAATGCTCCGACATGTGCAACGTTCCAGGCAATCCTGGGAGATGGATGAGCAGGGAGAGTGCAGGTGAGGCAAGCAGAAGCACATGAGAAAATGTGGCTTTCCTGCCTCTGTCCTAACAGGAATAATTTTCACATGAATAGTACCTAACTCTTATTTAAYGCTTGAATCATCAATGTGTGTATTGTATTGGGGTTCTTTGGTCGAAGATGCTCTAGAAATGCAAAATTGCATGAAGAGAAAAAAATGGGGATGGTTTATGGCTTCTGTTCTAGGGCAAGGGCATGGAGCAAGTGACTTCTTTAGAGCCCTTACTGTGCCATCATCTATTTACTGTCTGTCATGAGTCTTTCTTGTTGTAAAAAGTTTATCATATATTTCAGCATGAAGGAGCTTAGTGCACACAAATCTGATCTATGATCTTGTTGACAGGAGCTAACTTAAGAAAGAGCAAAACTAAACTTTCCTGCTGGGGCCCAATTCAAATCCCTCAGCTACGCTTTTGAGCATGTTGGCACTGTATAAGGCAATAACAGTGCTCAATAACAGTTTGCATGATCCATCTGGTGAAAAAAAAATAAAGATTTCCATTCTGGGTGCCCARTGAGGCAAGGTGGGTAGCAGCCTTTCTTATAACAGTGCCAGCTCTGGATGATATGACCCWCCTCTGGTGTTTCCTACAAGTTTGCTCTCCTGTCCCTTGGAGGCAATGTTTCCATGGTGCAAATGGCTGTGCCAGTGTTAATCCAGCAGTTCCCAGCCTTGCCTAGCTTAGCTGTGCCAGGGGAGGTCGCTGAGCTCCAATATACCCTGTGCTGAGAATGGTCTGATCCTCGCAGCATCTCCTTGATAAGAGCAAGCAGAGTGGAAATATCAGTGGACTAATTAATCTGAGATAATGAAAGGAAGTTTCTTAATTTCCCTCTCCTGCTGCATATCTCATTTGTCCACTGTGGGCCAGGGCAGTGACACTTTATGTGAAACAAGTGGGGAAATAGGCTGGTTGAGAGGGTGTTGGTAAGGCTGGGTGAATTAGTGATGTGGGAGCAGCACGGTCACCTCCGTGTCTCTGCCGTGCTCCTTAGGAATGTGCACCTTCCTGGTGACTGGCAGCTTTGTGCAGTGTGGAAGCCTCCCTCCTAGATCCTGGGTGGCATCCTTGGAACCCTGGGAAAGCGGTGAGGAGCACTGGATTTTCTAGGACCATGTGGAGGTGATGCTAAGGCATCTCTTGCTGTTTGAGGTCTTTCCATTGGTGTCTTCAGCTGACCTATGATAATAAGCAGCCAGGGCTATAGTGGCTTCTCTGTGTCTTGCAGGTGACCAGGTTGTATATGCTGTTTGGTGCTRCTTGTCATGCGAGGACCACGTTTCAGCTCTGAGGAAGCATGTTCTCCTTGTAGGAGCTGTGGCAAACTGCAAGGGGATTTTGTTCCTTAGCCTTATATCTTCAACTAGAGAAGTTTTTAGTGCAGAATTATTGACATTTGGGCAGAAGGATCAGGATTTTTGAAAGAGGATCTTGGTGTGGTTTCTTGCCATGACTGCTGGATTTGTGGGTGTAGGAGAACCTGGACAAGTTTCATTAGGCATTTGTGGTGCCTGTTTGGATGGACCTGTGTGCCTCTCATACCATGCTGCCTGCCTGGGTGCTTCTGCCTGGTCACCCCATTTGCCCTGATGCTGGGAGAAGAGAGCCCCATATGCTGCTACCTTCCATAAATATGGCCCGAGACTCTTTAGAGGTCCCAAGTTGGCTAGCGACAGTTTCTGTCCGGGTGACAACAGCAGGGATGGCCAACAACCTTTGCGCCCACAAAGGCTGCTCTCTCTCCTGCTGGCCTGAACAGCACTGAGGGACCCCAGCTTTGTGGGAGGAGGGTGTCGAAGGCCTTGCCCTGCTATCTCCTTTCTCTCTCCCGGCAGAGTATCTGTTCAGATGCTATGAATGCCAATCCATTGCTGTTTCCAAGGATTTAGGTCTGTTTCTCCACTAGGTGGGAGGAAGGACCCATTTTAAAAATAAAAGCTTTGTGTTCTTAGCCTTATTTTAATGCTGTTGTCTCTGCAGCATCTGAGCTGACAGTAGCTCTATGTGTGCTTGTGGTTATTGTGGCCTGGGCAGGTGAGCATGGTGGCTTCTCTACTGCACCACCCAACCAAGCCTTTTTTTTTTTGTTTACAAGGGCAGAAATATCCCCTGCATGCAGCTGATCTGTTGTGTGCTAATTGTTATGGGACAGTTGACTGCTCTGCAAGTTCATTCATACGCAGTTTCTGAGAGGAGGTTTCATTTAAAGATCTTCTTCAGCCACCGTCAGAGTATGGGAGACCTCAGAGGGAAGCTGAGCAGGTCCTAACTGCTTTTGTGTTAACAAAACAAACTGCTTTATTACCCCTGGTCTACTCTGTGGCATAGATGGGAAGGCTTCTCAAGGCAGGTAAGCTCTGCTCCTGTTAAAGATAATAATGAAACTCTTGTCTGAGGTGATGCARAGTTAGGATCGCAGGCAACAGCCTTGGGTGCAATTGGCCTCCAGGGATTTGGGTGGTGAGGTAGCAACTGGGGATCGGTGCAGTGGTAGGTGGAAGAAAGTCCCCCTGCCCAGTCTGCCCTAATGAACTTTATGCTGCCTGTCACGAATAGCGTGTGAACAACAACAGCGGGGCAGAAAAGGGAAATCTGAGGCCCTGAGCAGGTCTGGGTCATGTGTATGGGAGTAAGAGTTTGTGTGTGCGGTGTTCATCCCCCTTGGGAGTTTATAGCACTCCTCTCATTGCAATATTATTATTATAAATAGTGATACAGAGACGCAGTAACTCTTTCCTGGCAGTTGCTCTTTCAGAGGCTGTTAAGGCTGCAGATGAACATGTCTTTGTCCACATTAGCACATAATCTTTCACATGGCAATATCTGTATGGCCTCACCCATGTGGAGTTTGAGTCAAAATCAGATTCACCTTCTGTTAAAACCACAGATTTGAAGAATTATATTGTATCAGAGGGGGGACATTTTTGGTAAGAGGAAGGAGACACGGATTCAAAATGTCAGCATTAAATCTTTGTTGCAAGATCTTAAGAAGGGTAATGTCTTGCTACATTTAAAAATCCACAAATATTTTATGTGAAAACAAGTGATCCACAATTTTGAATATGCTGGAATCATTCAGGTATAATCTCTTAAGTTTTCTGGCCTTGGTCCACCCTCCCTCTGGTATTTTAATATATATTCTAAGGCACTACCTGCATTATATTTCTATTCCTGTATTTGAAAATATTGGCTAGGACAGTTTTAGTTACCTTTGTATTATCTCTTGCTTGAGATCTGAGTATTAATATGATTTGGAGGATGAAATACAGGTTCACGTATTTTCCATGCTGCTTACTGTAGAGCTAGGAAATTACTAACTTGACACCTTCCGTTTGTCTCCATGTTTTCAGTTATGTGTGATGTTCCCTGCCAGACTGGGGTGAGTTATAGATGGGAACTGTTGGGATTTTAATCTTTGGTGCTGCCTGCTCTAAGCAGAGTTTTCAAAGGACTCCAATTCTGCTCTTCTGATGGGAGTTTTGCTGTCAAAGTGGGGTTGTGCCAGAGAAATACATCCCCCCGGCATTCCCCACCCCAGATATCCCGCTGGGAATCACAGCAGCGCTGCTGGATGGGAATGTCGGTGTGTTTGCAGCATCCACGTGCAAAATTGTGGGGGTGCAGAGCAGGAATGGCACAAGGAGAGCATTTATTTCTGATTGTGTATTTGTTGTTTACTGTAATTTCTATTAGTATGAAATTCAAAAAGAAAGCACCTCGCTGCKCTGTTTAATTTCTTGCATACTTCCAACTCTATTAAAAGATAATGTGCAAAACATTGTGGGAAAATACCCTAATATTTCCCAGTTATGCTGCATCTGTCTTTCCCTGTGGTGACCCTTTGACCAAATAATATCCTCTGCCACTTAGATATGCTCATTATAACCATTAGGTTAAGGACAGAGCACAAAATGTATAAAATATGTCTCAAGTTTCTAATCACAGTGGACAGCTCAGATTGGTATTCTCATTATAATTACCAGCAATTCAGTTTCTTGGATGACATAGTTAATTATTGTCTGTTGCTTCAGCAAAGCCTCTAGTTTTCTCTTCACTTTTTAGGAAAACCTAATTTCTTCTGCCTTTTAGTACATTTTTGTGTGGGGAAGTGAACTTTTGTGTGGGGAAGTGAACTTTTTTTGTGGGGAAATGTGAAGAAAGTTATATGATGCATAGTTTTCAGTGGAGAGTTTGATCTAAACTACTTTTCCAGTTTGATGAAAAAACATAGTGAAAAATCCTGGTCAGCAAGTGTGTCTAAACAAATTTTGCAGCCCTAATTGATTTCTAAGTCATGACCCTAAGTCCTAGTGTAAGAAGGGCCATTTCTTCTTGGTTGTCCAGAAGAAGGAAATACAAGTAAAATTCCATTTGAGCATTTATTTGCCTGTCGGTTTCAAAGGCTTCACAGTGAGCAAGTCTGGAAGCTCATAATTATATACTTTAATTGTTCTTCAGTACAGTTGTGATTTTCATCTGATCACTTCAGAATTTGTAGAAAATTCTCCTGAAGTGTTCAAAGACAAGGAAATTATGAGCGTTTAGCAACCCTGACCTTAACAGATGACCTTTATCTTTTTGGGAGTGCTGGGAAACTCTTATTTCTTGGAATTGGTCTGGAGCCTCGATGACTGARGTGGAGGCTGAGGCATTTGTGTGTATGGAGTAATTACAAGGCAAGCTGCTTGCTTGGGGGCACTAAAATCTGAAATRCAGGGTGACAGTAAGGTGGTGTGGTGTGTTGGCTGTCTAAGAAACACCCTGCAGGCAGAGAAACTGGCATTTGGAGGACCTGGACACGCTCTACTGTTCCTACTGAGCTGGGCAGCCGAAGGCAGGTATGGTCATGCTGTCTGCTCAGCGTGACCCTAGTTTAATCCCCAAATGCCACCCTTATAACTGCAAGTTGCCAGACTCCCATCGGGTGTCCTGTGGGGGAGGCACATTCCAGCTTTTGAGCCCCTTGGATTGTGAGGGCTGGCACTGGGGACCCCTGTTTGCCATGGGCTGCCCAGGGCAAGAAACACCAGGGCTGAACTTGAAGCCGCCGGAGCCGAGCAGAGGTTGTTTTCCTTTCGAGCCCGAYCGAGGCTGCCCGCGTCTATTCCAGTGTGTGGGCTCCAGCTTGGAGAAGCATATTCCTTGTGGGTTACTAATTACAGGGAGGAGGGAGGCCTGGTATTTCTCTCCTGGGACGTTGAAAGGTCATGCGGAAAACTGGGCTTAAATATATTTGTTTCCTTGGCARGGCAGTTGGCTGGCATGTGAGCGCTCCTGTGCTCCTTCAGCACGGGTGCTGCTCACTGATGGCAGGAGGCTCTTATTTACAGGTGACCACATCTCCAGGCTGCTTACGCCTGGGGGCTTGCACCTCGCTGCCTTCACGTGAATCTGTCCCTTGGAAGTCTGTTTTTGTGCTAACTTTTTGGAAGGCAGCAGGTTCAGCTTTGTGTTCTTGCAAATACAGAAGCAGCAGTGAAAACACCGCAAACGAGTCTTCAGAAATATTATTCCACAGCCTCTAAACAGATTTAGTTGGTTAAGAACCTAAGCCTTGCGGCCTGTGAAGTACTGAGTCCTTGCTGGGTGCAGAGGAGCCTCACGCTCCCTTGCGCTGCTGGAGAAGGTTCCTGTGCAGCTGGAGGCAGGTCTGAGCCTTGGGAGAGCAGCGAGGACTTGCTCCAGGTGGATGCTCCGGCTCCGACCGCTTCCTATGCGGTCTGTGCAGCCTCTCTGGGACCGTTGCATGTGTAAGCCTGGGGTGGAGAGGCTGGTTTGCAGTCGTTCTTAGCCCCACGGGGAGCTGTGAACACTTAGGCTAGCTGTGCTTATGGCACGTTATTCCTTAGCTCTGCACTTACACAGCACCACTAAGCACCTGCTAATGCCCTGGAGTATTTTTAACCATGTGTATCTTGATTAAATACAAACTGAGTCAAATATGCAAGGAAAAAGTGGCTTAGTTGCACAAAATCCGTGTGCATATAGCTAGGTGTGGGTGACCTCACGTGGGTTTTGTGAGCTCCCATGTAAGCTCCCAGTGGAAACATCACATTTGCTGCCTGTGATTGTCATTACTGGGATCTGCTAAGCAAAATGCTGCCTCTGTACTTCAATTTTCTTACTGCTTTACAGAGATTAAACCAAAGTAAGGGATGTGGATCCTGATCCCAAGCAAATCCGTGTGGTTTACTTGGGCCATATAGGCAAGAATAGAGCATTTTGCAAACACCTGGAGAGCAACTTAAGAGAAATACAGCTTTTGTGCCTGCCAAGTGCTCTGGGATTCCCTTTGGGAGCTGCCCCTGTAGCTCCTGCAAGTCTACATTTAGTGTGGAAATCCTGCTGCCTTCACTGTGTGGCCATTTGTACCCAAAAGACTGATGACCCCAATTTCCAAGGGAAAGGGGGTGATTCCCTGGAAATGCCCTGATTCGGGGTTCAGCTTGCCCCTGGGATATGCTAGTATGAGATGCATTGGTGAGGCTGGGCTGGGCTGCTCTTTCCTGGGAAAAGCACGTCTGAATTGCACGTGAGGGCCAAGGCAAGAGAAGAGCACAGCTCTAAGTAAATTGTCAGCAGCCTTTCTGTGTGTCCTCCCCTCGCTCCTGCTTTCTCCTCACCGACATATCAGTGATGTTTATTAAGAGATGACAAGTCTATCAGGCCTCATAAGCAGCCTTTCACAAGGAGGAGATCTTATATCCAGAGAGCATCATCAATCTTGTCTCTGCTCTGCTCTTCTGAGCAGCTGATAGCGAGCAAGGCTCCATCCTCTTCCCCCCTCCTTCCTACCCCTTCCCCTCTCCTCCTCTCCACCAGCCTGCTGCAGCACAGTGGGAGGCTGCGAAAGACGCCTTTGATTTGCATGAAATCTTGCTGGTAAAGAGAAGAAAGGAGCAGGGAGAAACCCGGCTCCTCTCGATAGGGAGCAGCGCTCTGGGGATGCGTCCCGCGCTGCCGGAGCAGGGGATGCACAGAGGGGTGTGCGCCCCGATCTGTGCCCYGACAGCGGAGTAGAAGGCAGGTTAACTCTGAGGCAGGTCAGCCCTGAGTGTTCAGAGGATAGACATACACCCTAGAAAACCTTCTGCCTGGCCGAGCCTGGTGCCTTCCCAGTGTCCAGCTGGGATGGAGCCTCGCCAGCTCCCAGGCCTGCTCTGCTGCATTTCTTCCCCGATGGAGCAATGCCCAGGGGAGGAGAGGTRCAGGAGTGAGGCTGTGGTCCTGTTGTGTCCTTGTGCGTATGCATCGCGACTCAGGGGAGGCCCTCTCTGCAACGCGGCAGTCTGAGAGCAACCGATATGGGCACGAGCTTTGTCCACGTGGAAAGGGTGCAAGCTAGAGCACATGGGTACTGGCCTTTAATTTGCAAGAGGAACTGCCAAACTCAAGAAATACCTGTCAAGAAAGCAAAAAATCTATTTCAGAGTGGGAATCAGCACATTAGCTTCTACTTTGCAAAATTCACCATACAAATATCTCTTTGGCATAGTGTCAGCATTTGATGTTTGAGGTGAATATTGAAAAGCCAACTTTTTTTTTTCCCTGAGCAAGTTGCGTCTGTAAGAATATGTTTTGTGTCCAGATCCAGTCCAGAAAAGGATTCAGGAAAAAGCAACCCAGGTCCTCTTCATAATCATCCTTCCATGGCTCTGCTCTGCTGCCAGTGTTTAAGCCTCTGGGGAGAAGACAAAGATTTGCTTTTGGGAGCTTGGTAGGTAGCTTAGCAGTTCTATGATTTTTATTCCTTGGTGTTTCCAAGAGTTTTGAGGTGGTGTTTATGGCAGTGAGAGAGGGAGCTGAATGATTTGTGGGYGAGCAGGTTTCATCCCCTGACAGCTCCATGTAAAGTGAGTCCTTTTTGCCTCCAGCTACACACGAATCCCCTGTTGTAGGAGATAAGCCGAAATCCCAAGGCAGCAGAGTTGTGTTTGACAAAGGTGATTTTGCAACGCTCGGTCTTGTGAGCATGCGGACAGAGACTTTGATACATCATGGTTAAAAAATCCTAGTAAAACTGGACTATCTGGTTTGCTTTTCTCTTTAAACTAGAAATTATAGACAGTGTCCCAGATCTAATCAGAATGCACCTCACCAAGTTTTGCATAGACAGGCAATTTCTGTTTGARGCTGTATCAGAAAAGCTGGCAATTTCAAAGAGCTCCCATTAAAACTTTACGATGAGAAAATGAACACAAACTTCATGGAATATTCAAAGCATAAAAACTAACCCTGTGTGAAATATTCTACCAATCCCTCAGAGGACACGTRCTTCCAGAGGAGGAGGCAGGAGGTTATGTTCCTTTTAAGACTTTCCCAGACCATGGCCTTGACTAGGATGTCACCACAGCCACTTGCTCAATGCATCCTCAGAGGGGGTACAATGGTTTTCTTGGCGGAGTTTCAGGGCTGACCTTGTTCCTTGGAACTCGTCGGTAAATCTCCTATCAGAGTGCGTGGTGCCAGCCAAAGGGTGCTGGGACATCTCTGTGGCTTGAGGTGGGACCTAAATGGTGGCACTGGGAGCCCAAATTGCCTTGCTGGTTTGGGCTGTGTTGCTCAACTCTGAGCGTGGTCAGACTGTGGACACAGATTTTGCTGGCCCGCCTRAAAACACCTCTCTGTCCTCCCTGGCAGGTTTCCAGGCTGTCCCTGGCAATGGCCATGACATTTTTGGGAAGGATATATGAAGAGGAAGCAAATTCTAAACTTTTTGCTCAAAGGTGCAATTTATAAATCGGTTTATTTTTAGAAAAGGCTGAGATACAGAACTGGGGACAGATGAGGAGGAGGCAGAAAATGGCTCTAGACTGAAACAGGCCTGTTAGAAAGCAAATGATTTGTTACATTAGTGGGATGCAAAGAGATGGGAGAAGGAGTTGGACCAAGAGCTTTTGACTCAGTCTGGTGTTACTGACAGCCCCAGCACTGGGTGTTTCAGTGGAAGGGGAAGAGAATTGTGCAGGAGGTTGCTGTAGGGAAGACTTACTCTCATTCTTCTGTCTCTCTTTCAAAGGTCATTCAAAGCCTGCGGGTATGTGTCCCTTCCAAAATCTTGTAGCATTATGATTCAGTGTCATTAAGCTTGCTGCCTATAATATGCCTTTTAATGTGCTTGCTTTTCCTTCTGCTCCCTTTCTTCAGGGCAGCAAACAGAACATGTCCCTGGCTTTCAGCGTTGGGTCAGACACATCTTTGCTCTGTGTCACTCAGTTCTGTATTCCCTGACTCCCAGGACAGGCCATGCCATCACTGCAGACTGTGATTTCCTTGCTGTGCTGGGGAAAACAACAACCAAATCTGCATGTCTTGTTTTCTTGAGGCCTGTATTTTCCTGAAGGAAGCTGTTAGCTAGTGGTGGCCCTTTCGGAGGCAAACGTGCTTGTTCCCAGCATTCTGGGGAGCACTGGGCTTCCCGAATCACTGAGCGAGGTGTTTGTGTGCTCAGGTTGCTCGCCCCATTGCATCTCAGCCCAGACTGCCAGCGCGAAGGACAATTAGGATAGAGGGAAGCTAAGCATTGAAGTTCTCCATCACTGCACCTCCAAGTTTTGGGGCTCAGGTGCCTTCATGTGTTTCATGTCAGTTTGTCCCCTGAAGCATGGGGTTCTGTACAGGATCTAGTCATCTGTTCACGTGACTGTTCCCCCTCCTTTGCTGTTGAAGCTGCTTGTGTCCCTGGGCCCAGCCCTTGCTAGAAGGGTGAGGTGCCTGGAACCGATCACYTTTCCCTCTCTAGGACTGTAGTTCGTGCCCCGCGGGCAGTTTCTCTGTCAATAGGGCACGGCTGGAAATATGAGTGGCAGCAGCTCYGCCTGGAATGAAAATAGGGCCGGAAGTACCTTCCGTCCCCCAGGATCAGCRGATCTGCAGAGGTCACTGTGAGGGGAGGCCGTTAGAGGAGCACACGTGAATGCCTCTGTTCAGGACTGATGTGTGGATAAAGAAAGGGCTTTTATCACTGGTGCTGCAAGTCCTTCAGTTGCAGCCAGCCAAGGTGCTACTTTGCGCTCGTGTCTCCCTTGCTGAGATGGGAGGCCTGATGTGCTTAAGGGTTGTCATTTGAAACATGTGGAAGACACCCTGTAATTTTCAGTCCAGTGCAAAACTGGGAAACAGAAAGGCAGCACAGCAGGATGCAGGGTGAGAGGGAAAGAAGTGCAATAAGGTTTTTGATCCTGTGGGCCGTACCCTGGACAAACAGGAAGGCTGGGCAGGCAGTGCAGGGCTGCTCAAGGCAACACAATACAGAGGCTGTCCTTCCAGTAACAGCCCCKCTAGCCGGGGGGAGATGCGACCTTGCACAGGCAAGGAGGAAAATTTCTCTAGCTAGAGCAACCTGAGGCTCACAAGGGTCATCTGCCTAGAGGAGGGCATGTGACACGCGTGTCCTGGGGTGGGAGGAACCTGCTGCTTCCCGTTTTGGACATCCCACCGTGGTAAGCGAGTCAGCCTCACAGCTGGCTTTTGCTCTGCCTCTGAAGGTCGAGGGCAGTGTTGGGGCTCCAGCTTCGAGCACTGGGGTGACTGGTTACACTGAGGGCTGTTGGGTCACGCAACCATCAGTGAGCTCATGGGGAACGCTTCTCTCTCTCCTGAAATGTTGTGCCTTGCATCTGACCGCAGAGAGGAGCAGCTGCAGCCTCCAGGAGAGCCCGTAATGAGGCCAGGATCTCCAGCACGGGGCCTGCTTCCTGTCAGCTCTTGGAGGAGACCGTGGGTAATTACCTCTCCTGTCTGCTCTTCTCTGCTGCCGGCTTCACTTCAGGTTCAAACGCTCGCTGACAGGGAGAAGGGTTTTTAGATACATAATTTAAAATTCTGATGGCATGCTGTCAGGTCAACATGCTGCAACATGGGAAGAGATTTTACATCATAAGGACTCTGGCATACACCTTCCTATTTGAAGGGCATGTGGTGGGTATGTTGCTGGCTTGCTCATGTTTTCCTGCAGTAGGATTTTAGCTCTGAATAGCTGCTTTTCTCCAGAGGTCTGATAGCTTGTGCTCTTCCCCCTGAAGACCTCTGTGTAGCAGGTCTCTACTAGGAGTGCCTTGTGGTATTGCTTGACCATTAAAAGTCTGGATTTTAGCCATATTCCTGCTCCATTTTGCACCTTCATGCCATTAGTGGGTAATAGTTGAGGTATTTTGGTTACCTACTGTCTGTGTGTGTGCCCATATATAAAAATGATATAGATATATTTAATAACAAAAGACTTTCCTTGTTCATCTCCCCATTGTCTGAGACCTCAATGGGTCTCCAGTCTCCAAAAAGCCCAGGGTGTGTGGCCCATAGCAGTGGCTGCCTTCCTGACTTTGTGTCATTTGTGTTTTATGGCATGGTAAACTTTGCCTCCTGACACTGGGATACAATTWCACTATTTCTTTTTCCTGTTGGAAAGCAGGTCTGTTCCTCCCAGCTCAGCAGAATTAAAAGTCTTTCCCTAAAATTGAACTAAACATTGTAGGACCTGTCCTCAGACTCCCAGTCCTCTTGAGRAGCTTACTGTAAAAGGACATTTCTGAAGATGAAGAGCAAGGGAAGAAAGCAAGTGTGTTCCAGTCAGTTTAGAAAGCACAGAAACCTGGACTTTAGGCTGTTGAGTGTGTACCTGTGTCCTGGCTTAAAAAGAGTTAAACTTGTGCTTTATTTGCTCCCTCTGTCTATCAGCTGTGCTTTCAGAGTTGGGTAATGCAGAGTTGGGTGTTGTGCCAAGTGTGATAGGTCAAGAGCACACAAGTGTTTGCACAGCCATCCCAGCAAGCAGACCTGGGGCCCTAGGCAGAGGGAAAGATCTGGCCTTAATTTCCTCACCTACCTTTGGTAGGACCAGAGAATTTCTGCTTGCCCAGGATGCACCTCTCTGTAAACTGCAGCTTGGTCTTCTCAAGTTCAGTTGCTTAGATGACTTGCAGAGTCTTACTGGAAAGCACACCTAGTCAAATAGTAGGGTCTGGCCCTAATGGTGCACTGAGAAATTTTTTCCACTCTGTGCTCATGGACCAAGATCCTTTCTTTGGCATAACTTTGTGTTACTTGTCCTTCTGGACCAGTTCCAACTGTTCCAGTGAGACTTGAGTTAAGATGATTCCTGCTGAGCTGATCAGATCTTGATCAAGTGATGGCACAGATTGTGTGAGGAAAAAGGAAGAGCCCTAGTGTAATAGGATGCAGGAGTCACTGAAGCAGGTGAACATTTTAGGGAGTGGGAGCAGAGGAGGGCTCTGTGCTCCCACAAGCCAAATGCAAAATGGGAGACAAAAGGAGAAGGTGGGAAAAGGAGATCATCTGCCTTTGAATGCCTAAGCTTCATCTTTATTCTGTTTTCTTACCTTGCTTAGTGCCCTCCATCTCCCCTGCACAGCGTCCTGTGTGCTTGCTGAGGCCCCTCTGCCTGCCTGTCCGTGACTCGAGGCTTTCAGATGTGAGTGCGAGTGCCTGGGACATCCTGCCCTGGCAACGGCATGGAAGGGCACGAGTTGCTCCAGCCCATGACCATGGAGGGCAAAACGGCATCCGATGCTGAGATTCCTGCAGCAGCCCACATTCGGGAAAATGGGAACAAAGGAGTGCGTCTGGACTGACGTGATGCTTGAAACCTGATAAGGAAGGGGCATCACARCCGTAAATCAAACAGCCGGAGTCCCTGGCTTTGGGTGTACATTTGGTGTATTTTTTTTTCCCTTGTTGTTTTCCTCCAGGACTGTTATCCTGTCAGCCAGGAGGTGGCTCTGGAGCACACTGTGGAACTGGGCACAGCTCAGCAAGCAGTAGCTGAAGCAACAGGGAGAATCTGTGACCATCACCAGTTAGCTATGGAAAGCAGATGGCCTTTCCTCTAGCTTCCAGACGGGATGCGTGCGTGTCCTCTGACATACATATGCAGAGGCAGCTTGGGTGCATTTCCAAACTCTCCTGACACTGCGCTCTGATGCAATGTTTMGGAAGTGGTGAACATGCTTCTGGTGCTGGCAACATAAGCTTGGCTCGGATTGTCCTTTGGGAGCTGGAGGCGACTCCAAACACAGCGTCATACCAGATGTAGGCTGTTCTCAAGAGCTCCAGACCTGCAGAGAGCAGAGAAAGTTGTGTGAGGCAGCTGCTTTGAGCTCTGCAAGGAAGGGAGCTGTCTTTGTGCTTGCCACGATCCCCAGGGGCCTGAGGGTAAAGCAAGSACAGCCTTGATGGAAGGAGCACTGGGAAGAGCGTAACTGCTATCTGGGACTATATTAGCAGCTTGGGCTTTGGTCTGTGTATGTATATGCCCAGGGCATATAGGGCTGCCAAGTCTTAAGTGACTTGCCCTGTATCATCCTTGGGAAGCACCTGACAGAGGACTCCTAAAAATATGGAATTTCTAGGCCTTAGTCTTCCTAAAAGTGGAGATCCAAGGCCCCAGTGTACTCCTTGGCTCTCCTCGTGTTTAACGCTTTGGGTTGCCTTGGAAAKAGAATAAGTAATTCTTGTTTTCCCACTAACAATGTGATACGTGTCCCAGTGGTCTCTTCTTACCTGGACACTTGCCTGGGGATAGCTTGGCTCATAGGATGACTACAAGCACCAAGAATCTAGATGAAGGTCATTAAAGTGCTTGTAAGTCCAGATGGAAGGAAGAACTGAAAGCATGGAGCTTGCTCTGAGGGCCTGCCAGACACCCACTGCTGCAAGAMGCTTGGAGCAATTAACCCTGGAAATGTAACGTGCCCTGCATTTTGCTCATCTACATGCTCAGAGCTGGAGGAGCCTTTGTTAGCAGAAACTGCAGTTTTCATTTTGAGGCGCAAGAGGGATGTAAACAGCGAGCACACCAGGATTCTTCAAATGGTGTGTGAAAGGGATGTTAGACAAGAAAAAGGGCCAGAGCTTGCCTGGATCAGAGCAGAGGTGCATTCACTTCAGTTTGCTTAATGGACAACAATCTGGACTCAACTTGCAAGACCAGACAGATGATCCAGGTAATTTGGTGCTGCTGAAATCTGTTTCACTTGTTCCACACAGTGAGAGCTCTATTAGATGAGGAATTCTKTCCCATGAGGCAAAGGAGAAGGGTGCTGAGGGGGGACACGGAAGAGGCCTGTGAGGAAGCACAGCAGTCTCTGTGCCTTTGCAGCAGAGCCTTCAAGGATTTTGAAGTTTCCCCTTCCCAAACCTTTCTGATTCCAGTGACCTACAAATGCCAAGGCAAATTTTGGTGCTCACGTGCACAGCAAACAATTTCCATTGCTTGTGCTTGGCTGGGCAGAAGGTAGGATGCTCTGAGGACTTAGTCCTGRTGCTTGTGCTGTGGCTGCCCTGCCCTGTGGGGTCTGGCAAACCCGTGCCCCCCAAGCTGGCATTTGACTCTTGGTGTGCTGCAGCCTTGGCTTGTGACTGAGATGCTTTTGGTGCTTCGTGTGGCCGGACTCTGTGCCCTGAAGGCCTTGGCTCCCCCAGCAATAGGGCTGGGMGAGAACAGCGCCATGGGGCAGTTGTCTCTGCTGGCTGAACAGTTGCTTGTGCAGATGGGGACAAGTTGTGCTCAGCATCGCCTCAGCTGGTCCAGGGACCCCTGTGGTCGAGCAGCAGTGTCCTTGCCACCAGCAGGGGGAGGCTGCTGCAATTAGCAGCTGATTTGTGTGTGTCCCCTGGTCACAGGAACGACTGGGAGTCGCYGGGTCTGTGTTCAGGTGGCCGTGTCACGGACAAAGCACAATGTGATCCCTCAGGCAAGGCGTACCAGTCGCCTAGAATTATGTGGGCTGAAGAGACAGCCTGCAGCAAGCTGAGGAGGGCAGGCCATGCTCACTTAAACAACTGTGCTAAGCAAATATAAAATGCAGATCCAGTGCTGTTGCTGAAGCAACTGGAGCCTTGCACACCAGCCCAGGATTTGCTCTGCTGTCCACAGAGATCGGCCTGCCCGGGAGAAAGTCTGGCAAAGCTCTAGTCTCTTTATCTACAGGGCTGCAGCTGGCAGTGGCAGTGCAGGGCAGACGTTAGTCCCCTTTCCAGTGTCTGGGGTTAATGGGAGTCTTGTGCTGACTTTGTGGGCTTGGAGGTATTTCCAAACGCCTTGCCCATTGAGCTGCAGTGAAGTCTGCGCTGTGACCAGGGACTGCAGCTGGACTTCTGCCTTCTCTGCTGGCCACCCGTCTGCAGGCWGCGGTGGCTGTGGACGGGCCTGGCTGCAACCTGCCGATTGCTTGTCCTCCACATCCTCTTTATGGAGGGGAAAGTTGGAGGAAGAGCAAGAAAAAGGATTTTATTTCCCCTTTCCAGTCCCTGCTGTGTGTGGACCTGAGACTTGSTAGTGCTTTTTAGAGTAGAGAATGAGGGTTGTTTCATCACTGATGGTCGTAGTCTGAAGTCTGGAAGAAGATTCCTGAGAAGGACAGGCTTCTAGCCCCATGCCCTTGCTTATTAAACCAGCTGGATGTAGATTTCTAGCTATTTTGCTTTGAAGTCTGAGGTAGGGCCAGCTCCCCTCTGCAGTTTGAGATAGCTTGCAGATATTGAACTGGGAAACCTGGACTTGTGGCCATATTTCCAAAGATGCAGTGCTTCTTTTCTGGTTGTCTCCTGCTTCCCTCCAAGTGAAAGAGAAAGGGATCCGCTTCCTCAAGCTCCATGCGAGATGTAACTGGAATTCAGGCTGGACAGTTGGGCACAGAGCCTGCGGTGGGCTGGCTGTGCAGGAATGTGTGCTCTGCTAGGGTTAAATGCTTACATGAAATCAATAGAAGTTTTATTGCCGTCACATGACTSCAGCTGGAACTCTGCCACTCGTAATAGAAGTTGCATTAGGTCTCCCCCCTCCAACTACAGGACAGATATATTAGTCTAGACAACTGAAAAATAGTGGTATATTGGGAGGCTGCGTTTTCATTATGTAAATGGAGTTCTACAGGAGGATTAATTGATTATTCAGTTACTGTGGATCTTGGCCATCCTGGTGAGATGAGAGAATCTGATGGAAGCTCTCCAGTGGTACTACGGGGTAGTMAAAAGAAGTCCTTAAGCGTTTCTTGTCCCCTACAGACAAGGTACATGGCACGTAGGTGCACGTTGCTCTCCCAGACAGGGGTCCTGCCTACCAAAGTGGTGTGAGTGTCTGCAGCATATATGTCTTAATGTTTTGTGATTGGTGACTAATTCCTGATATAAGCAATAGAAATCTGCCCGTAAAAGCCAGAGGAAGCTGTCTCAGCCTACAGTAATGCTGTTTGGAGGGTGACTCTCGCCTGTTGACTAGGTCTTGCTCATAGCAACTGGAGACYATCCACAAGACTTGTAAGAAAATGTATTTCTGCAAGCCCTGGGCATGAGGTGAGATGAATCCACCTCTGGAGATTCACTCCTAGTTGAAAAGTGAGTGCAATGTATTGGCTTAGCCTCAGTCCATGATGTGAATGGTACTGCTACAAAGATCAATAGTTTGAGCACAGAAGTTGAGGGAGGGAAGGGACCACAGTGGGGAAAGGCCTGAAGACAAAGTGTGCAGAGATAGGCATGAGGCGCTACTTCGGAGCGGGGATTAACTACTAACAGAAATGGCTGCTTGGCAAATGCTGCCGCTCTCATCTTGTTCACTTTGCATTTGTGCTTGCAATTTTGAGGCAGAGAAAGGACCTTGTTTGCAAGAAGGGGAGGTTTTGGGTCCTTCCTTGGCAAGTGAGGTGGCAGCTCTCTTGTACAGGTGCTGAATGTCTCSTCTTGGTGGCTGTGTGTTAGTAGCACCCATGGAAGAGTCAGGATTAGGTGTGCCCAAGGTAACAGCACAAAGCAGAGTCCAGCTGGGGCTGGCTCTGGAGGAGCTCTGCTCGCTGCCAGTGGCCCTATGTGGTATCTCCCATCTGCAGGTGAGCAAGCAAGGCTGCCATATCTTTACAACTAGGTATGTCCCTCCTGGCCAGGATATCCCATTATAACGTGGAGAAAAAAAATTGGAATTAGAAATACCTATAGTGCCCTGCACGATGACAGGAAATAGATCTGCACAGTCTGTTGGACTYGGGTTGCTGGAGGAAGAAATATCAGCTGTGGTGAGGTAGATGCATTCACTTTCTGCTGTCCTGTTGCATGGAATATAATTGCTTTATTGTGTCTGTTCTCCCMAAAACATTTTGCTACTTCTGCCCCAGATCAAATTTTGTTAAGAACATTTTAAAACACATCTTGGCTGTTGGCCTGAAATTCATCCCYTGTGGAAGCTTGTACAAACAATCCTGACATTTGGAGACTGAGTGTGGAAAACCTGAAAGGATGGCAAATGGAAATTTAGTTCTTGTCATGCCAGTAAAGTGCAGGTGCTGGAACTCAGGGCAATGTATCGCTTGATTTGGGTGGGGAAAGAAAAACTGTTGGTGAGTTGAAAATGTTCTAATGTTGAGGATATAATTCCTGCAGGAGGAAGGTTGAGGTTTATCAGCCTTATGCTGACAACAAAGGAAAACTTGCCTTTATTTCCATGCCTGCAAAAGCGGTTAAAAAAGATCATTTAGCTGTTTCATTAAAATTAACACTCTTCCAGAGCAAGAAACTTTCTGGAGATCAAAGTAAGGATGACAGTGATTAGGTCCTCAGTCTTCTGTGAGGAGAGAATGATCCATGGCCAACTGTTGTGCTAAAAATATATATCATCGTAAAGAACATAAGATGGCTTTTTAYATGCATGTCCTGAGGATGTTGTGAAGGCAGCTGATGAGACAGGAGAGTT
Organism: Nothoprocta perdicaria; assembly: GCF_003342845.1. Classification (NCBI taxonomy): domain Eukaryota; kingdom Metazoa; phylum Chordata; class Aves; order Tinamiformes; family Tinamidae; genus Nothoprocta; species Nothoprocta perdicaria. The sequence goes on from NW_020455635.1 coordinate 241,030, forward strand.
CAACTGGTTGCTAGATTGGCAAGTGCTTATGTCAAAGTTTTCACTGAAGATCAAACTTAKGTGATTTTTTTCATTTGTGTCTGCTGAAGTTTTGTTCGGTACTGACTGTGTGAAGGCAGCTCAGAACATGCTCTGTGTGTCTAGCATATCTTGTGCTTTGCCTGTGTTTATTTGAAGTAACCAAACACTGGGGACGTAAGTGCAGTGTACAACTTTGAAGACATAAGTTGTGTTTGCAGGACAGAGATGCATTTCCACGTCCTTTCATGGTTTCCTGAACAAAGGCTTAAAAAAAAAAAAGTGGTAATGCTGTACTGGGAAGGGGAGAAGCATAATGTATTCTCAAAAAGTTTGTATGTCAGCAAAATGCCTGCAAACCATTCAATAGATTAATCCTGTAGCTAGCCTAAAAGGAATGGATTTCTAGCCATAACTGAGATTGGGAAAAATTGATTTCCATGTTCTTGTTGACTGAATAAGATAAAAACAACTGCCTTGGCAGTCATTACCTGGCCAAGAATTCAGATTTCTGCTGCCTAACTGCAGAGTCCAGTTGAATACTAGGACCAGCCCAGGTAAAGTCTGATGCAAAAGGGGCATTTCAAGAACCAAATTTTAAAACTTTCATCTGCTGGGAATGGGACTTGCATCAAGGCACAACTACTAAAAAAATATTGGTGGTTTTCTACAGATATCTGGCTGAATGCTTTGGTTTGGTCTTTTCCAGAGCTATGAAAGCACTTTTGATAACTAAAAAGGTGAAGATAGGGGAAGGATCTAAGGATAATCTTTCTAGAGCAGAGAGCTGTCCTGACTGCTGCTAGACATGGTGGGTGTCCTAACTTCAGCTCTTGAGCAAYGCCTCACACTTCTCTGGGATAGCTGCTCATCGTTAGGACTCAGTGGTCTGCTGTGATTGATTTTGGAAGAGCCTGGTCAGTGGCTGAGGTGAAGACTCTAGAACTTAAGCTACCCAGTTGACTTCCTCTGAAATTGCTTTCTCTAGCTCTAGATATAAAAGCTTAATTTCAAAGACTTGAAGTGTATTCTTGTCAGCTGCTCTAGCCTGCTCGTGCTCAAGTTCAGCCRGGCTAGATGGGCTCCTCATGGTGGGGTGCTCTGTGGAGAGCTGGCCTCTGGGTTTGGTGAAGAGCTCGGAGGAGCCTGGGGCTCCATCCTGGGGCGGGGGCAGCCGTGATGCCAGGATGGCCCTGACTCAGGGAGATGTAGCTAGTAGCACATGAGGACACTATGGTTCTCAGTAGAGGCATCAAGTGTCATGGGGCAAGAAATGCCACCTGGGAAATGCTCTGCATCTTCACTTTTCTTCATTCAAACTGAGTAATGAACAGGGTCTTTTCAGTGTAGCATCCACCATACCTATTTTGATCATTCAGACTCCAAATGTGAGCAGGAGAAGAACTGTTCAATTTGGCCTAATCCTTTTTCCACTTCTGTTTTATGTACAGCTGCAGCACTCTATAAATATCAGCCCGGTCTTTGAACACTTGGGACTTGGAGAGATCTTTTAGGCTTCATTATTATACCACTTTGGGAGCCTTCCTTTCCCTCAAGACCCCTCACAGCTGGCTCCCTTTGGAGCTTTCTTTTGCAGAGACATAAGTAATACAAACAGCCTGAGGTCTGGCAAATCCAAGCAAATTCCTCTCACATCTCCAATCTCTCATGCTGTGGATCAGGCCCATGTGAAATAGTACACCCTTGTTCTCCAGTTCCGTAGGCAAACTGGGAATTGTGGCAGTTTTTGACTGACGGCAAACAGATCACTTGATAACTTTCTGTCTTATTGACATAACTCTAAAAATACGCTGGAAACTGTAAATAATAAATGTGTAGTATCTGCACTGGAGCAAGTAAACAGTGCCTGATGTTGTCTGATGTTTCATTGGCAAGGTGTCCTCAGCGATGCTCCAGCAGAATAATTTTCCAAATGAGTGGGTTGCGTGACAGGTGGATGTGCTGAGCTACCGCAGAGGCGCTCCCGGGGCTCGCCGAGGAGCTGTGTGGGACGCGTGCTGCTCCTTGCTGGAGATGGCAGCACGTGGGCCACCACGGACACCCTCCTGCCGGCTCCCGGCAGCACTGCAGGGAGGGGAGAGGGTGCCCGGCAAGCTCGTCCTGGGCTTGCTGACACGAGCGTGTTGCTAAAAGCTTTCTTCTCCCCTCCGTGGTGGGGATATATCCGCTTCTGATGCTGAATGACACGCTGATTAATAATTCATGCAGGCAGTATTGACTGTGGGGAGCTAGTCTGGGAAGGCGTCAGTAAGAGCCCTTCGTGTGGCCTGGGCGAGGGCTCTGTCTGCCCACCCAGGTGCAGCGCTGGGCAGTGCAGCCAGGCCTCCCGGCAGGCGGTGCTGGTSTGCGGCCAAAGCCTTTCCCAGTATAAACCAGCAGCTATACCCCCCGGGCTGTGCTCCTCCCCACCCGGAGTGTGCCTCCTTTCTCCTGCTTTCTCAGGTGCGCTGTGGTAGCTGGAGGCTGATGAAGAYCAGCTGTTATCACAGTTCACAGCTTGCTGCTGGAGCCCTGTGCCAGCTGYCCTGGGGACACTGGGAGTTTGGGTCACCCTGTTGCAGAACTGCCTCTTGATTTGGGTYGGCTGCTCCTGTGCAGTTGCTATTCTGACATATTGTTGTGTGCAGGCACAGGCTGTGATCTGCACGGGGATGCTGTGAGGTAGGAGGAGAGCAGAGCCAGCCTGAACCCGGCTGGCCAATCTACAGAAGGACCAAGAAGGGCCTTGGTAACTCATCTACCAATGTGACTGCAGTGGAGTCACATCACTGAAGTCCTAGATTGCGTAAATATGGATTTTAGAGAAATGCCTGCCTTTGAATGCTGCTGTGACCCTGCATGGGGGTGTCACCCTGTGTTGTATGTTGTTACTGGCAGCAGAGGTTCCCCATCCTTGACTTTTTGGAAACTTTTTATAGYTTTACTGCAGAGTGAATACCTTAGGGTTGTGCAGTGACAGCTGGGGAACCTGTATTCGCGAGTGGCACAACGAGGAGAAAAGTGGCAAGCATCTAAGGGCTCTTTAGCAAACTACTTTCAGATAGAATAGTCACATAGCCCCCCCACTCGGAATTTGCCTTTCCCGTCTCCTTGGCTTGATGCRTTATTTTTTTTTCCCAAATAAGATGTAAAACGGAGCTGCTGGGCTTCTGCAGGCACTAGACCCTGCAGCACTGTTAACAAGAGCAGAGATGTTAACCTTGGATCCTTGCCCAAATTGAAATGGATGTAATCTCTAAATGGCTAATACCAAAATGAAATCCACTTACAAGGGAATGTTTGTTCCTCTCTGTCCTGCAGTGTTGATGTGTTGAGCACAGAGGGCATAGCAAATTGMGGGTGGATAAATTTTGTGTGTCACATGTGGTGGGAAACAAACCAGGCCTGTGTCTTTCTCCTTTCTGAACCAATATTGTTCTGTCTCCAAGAACACTTGGCAGAAATGAGCTGGAGTCAAGCAAAAGCCATAGTAGACCAGATTTTGATTTCATGGACTCTGGATTAGTCCTGAGCTGTACTGTCCATTGGGGAAATACCGTATGCTTTGTACTTCCCGAGATGTAGTATGGACCTTGTAATCCCTGAGCCCAGGTTGTGCTGTCATCCAGTGATGGAAGGTGCATCAGGCTTGAGTAAAGCTAGAGGGCACTTGGCTCAGAGATAGCGTTGCTCTATCCAACCCAGCTTGGGGGAAAATAGCTGGCTTCCTAGGGGCTGTAGTTAAAAGAAACACTGGAGAATATCCAGCAAAACTGGTTTGGTTTGCAAAAACTAGTGATTTACACACACATATACACACATACCTCCTTAAGGTTCCCTTTCTGGAGAGCTGGGAGGAATTTTAGTCACGGTGTCCACGTGAACACCTATCCCTGGCCTCCGTGGTGATGCTGGGGGCTGCCAAGAGCAGAAGGGCACTAGTGAGGAGCCCGAGGCAGGGGAGTGCCTCGGGCAATGGATGAGACTTGCTGTCTGCTCGTGAGCTGGGAGCTGCTTACTTGGGAGGAGCAGGAGATACGTGGTGGCAGTTTGGAGATGCAGAGCAGCACYCTGGCATGACTTAATGTCTGGGTAATATAGACCCTGCTTCATGAAACCTTCACTCATGGACCTGTAGCCCTGTGAGAAGGAGCTGAAGGAGGAACAGCTCCTGAGGGCAAGAGCGGGACGAGCAGGCAGAGCTCAGGAGGGCACTGCACAGTGAGCTGTGGGATGAGCTCTCACTTAWGTGCTTGTGCTCAGACCTCAGTAGGTCAGGAAGACACTGCGAGGCCAAGTGAGGACACCAGGCGTCCCTATGCTGCAGTGCAGGAGGCATAGGCTGCTGAAAACAGCCCTGTGGAGCCCATGTGTGTGATATGACGGGATAGGCTGGCTCCCCAAAGAAAGGGCTGCTAGTGTGTTTGAAGCTGGGACCTAAACTGTAGCAATGCACAATTTTGCTGGACCTGGCAGTCCAGCAGGGCCAGACCAAGCCTTGGGAAAGGGCTTTCAACCTCAGTTTCTCCAACTACTTGCTCTGTCTACTGCAAACGTTGCTTTGGAGATGCCGAGAGGGTTCCCCCCCACCCCAGCCCTTAAAAAAAGCATATGTTCTCACTACTAACAAGCAGGTTTGTGAAGAGTCTATTTTTAAGATGATTATAGGGTATCGGTAGCTGTTCCAGTGTCAACTGTCGGTTTTGTTTCCTTGTCGGCAGTAAACTGTTGGCAGGTTTGTGCACCAGAGGTTTACTCCTTCTCAGCAGTAATTGCACAGCACAGAAATTATCACTTGCTCTGCGCCTGCCTCTGCTGGTTTCCCCCTCTGAGCCTGCTGTTTGCAGGCAGCTCCTCCACACTCTTTCCACCTCATGAAGATCCACATCGTGGTGTCTCCTGCTGTCAAAAGGCAAGGCTTGGTTGTTCTCAACAGCATAGGAATGAGAGAAAATGTGACATGATAGCACATGTGTACTTTGGATTGGTGTGTCCCACCTTGTTACATGGAGAAGTAGCCCAGAACTTGATTCTTCTGTTAAGCTGAGCGCAGAGATGGGTTTTGCAGGCAGCTTTCCTCCTGTGTGTCATACAAATCCTACCTATAGCTCCAGCTGGGATCTCCAGGGTGGTGAGCGTGGGTGACCTGGCGCCTGGGTCTCTGGAGAGCTGGTGTCAGCTTGAACATGATATCTGGCAAATTGCTCTGTCTTTCTGCATGTTGCATCCCTGTCTGACTGGCAGGGAGAGCAGCACGGCCAATCTCCACAAGGCGTTTTCCACATGGCCACTGAGAATCCCAAGTCCTCTGTTCCTTTTGTGAAAGAGGATGTGAAGTCTCTCTGCTGCAGCAGAGGCTGTGCTTGCTACAGGGCACTGGAGCGTTAACTCGTGCCATCTCTTTCAACTTGCTATCACATTGCTAAACCAGAGGTGACTTATGGAGGAGGAAGCAAATAGGATGCTTTACTGAGAATTAAGGAAATCACAGTGTAAACGGCAACATCCTTTCTGTTTTCCAAGGGCCTAAATAATCCTGTGATCTGTGACTGCACCGCCGCATACAAAGAGATGGCACGGGAGCACGGCGTGAAGGGTCTGCCAACAGGAGGGCTTGGAAGGAGGAGTCCCTTTCCTTCCYCACAGGACAAGTCCAGTAAGGAAGAGGCCACTTGGAACAGCCCTGCTCCTTTCCCTGTGACGTGCAGGATGGCCGGCGTCGTGACGACTGCTCTCTGTCCTTCGGTGCGAGTCCTTGGCACACCTCTGCGTACAGAGCCGGCCTCCTCTGTCTCTCGCCCCGCACGGGGAGTTTTCAAGTGCCGCTGAACTGATCGGAGAGAAGCAATTGTTGTGTTTCCCAGGCTGACACCTCCTGCTGAGCAGCCTTCCCTGCAGGAACGGCAGTCCTCTCGCGTTACTCTGGGGACACGATGCCTCAGTGCTGATGGGACCAGACAGGATCCGTCACTGTGTTGATGCATCTCCTCCACAAAAAAGCCTAAATGACACCAGTGTCTGAGAGACAAGGAACAAAGAACAAACAAACATGAATTTCTGTTCTGTTTGCTCCCCTCTGGTCATCTCAGTCATTCAAATATGGAGTGGCACTATAGGTTTCATTTGGGGAGGAGGACTTGGGTTCTCTTCTACTGGGGAAGTGACATGAGTTAGTCCTTCCACGGATGGCCGAGGAGCCCTGCTGACCAACATGCTGCTTCTACTGGGCAGTATATATGGACTGATCTGTCTTTAACTCAGTTATAGAGTATGCCATCCTTGGAGTAGTTCCTTGCAGCAGGCCAAAGAAGGGAGCGGRTAGGGCCTATGGGGTGGTGGTGGTCAACATTTTTTCCTGTTATAATATAGGACCATAGAAGAAAAGGTTGAGAAGGACCATTGCCAAAGTCAAGTGAGCCTGTCTCTCTGTCCCAAGCCACAATAAATTCTAAATAGCTTCTAGTGTAAATTTTTTTTTTTTTTTAAAAGACCCTTTGGGCTAGAGGTTGTTCAACCTCTTCTAACGCTTCCAAAAAAAACAACAGCAACAAAAAAACAAGCATGAAATATATATTTTTTAACCTTTCTTCCCAACATCTGACTTAAGTCTTCCTTGCTTCAATTTTAAACTTGTTACTTACATCTCTGTGGTGGACATGTCTGACCAACCATTCCCTTTCTGTTTGCARCAGTGTTTGACCTTCTTGCAGGCTCCTGTCGTGTTTTGCCTTGCTGCTATTCTTGGGTCAATGAGGAGCAACTAGGTGGCCATGTTCCTGTTAATATGTGTGCATGACTGTGTCACTTCTCTGCTCATTCTCACCAAATGGTGTATTTCTCTTTGAAAACAGAACATCAGCCTTCTGACGAAAATCAGCCCTTTACAACGAACACCTGAGATGCTCTTGCTTGAACAAGATGTGTGGAACTTAGCCCTGTTAAGGATCCTGGCAATAAACCTTCAAGGCGCTGTGGCCTGTAGCTCTTGAGTACAGCTTGTCTGGTTCAACCMGGCAAGGGGATTTCCTCCAGATGTGCCTTCTGGTTTTAAAGTGGAGATTTGAGGAGATTTTCCTTCTCTTAAACAGCTGCTACCTTCTAGTTTTGGAAGTGAAGGCATTTTATAGATGGGTGGATTAATGCTTGTAAAAGAGTTTTGGCTGTTCAGCTTCACAGGATTAAAGACTGATGTGTACTGCTTTTTTTTATCCTAAATTTCATTTAGGATAAATGGAGTCTATTTTGCACCTTCAACAACTCCCATCAGGTAGGTGGCTTGACTCTCATCTCAGTTAAGTTGTACCAGTTGAGCTGTGTGTTYGAGTTGTGTGTTCTGTAACAGCCTCTCCTTGTGTGTGGCAGCAGCATTTGGAGATGTGCCATAATTGTTCTTTCAAGTCACAGCACTTCCAAGTGCGGTGGTGGTGCCTGTGAGACTGGAGAAGAGGAGAAGATCTATTACAGCTTCCTCTAATCCCTGGTAGGACGCACTACAGCTCCCTCCAATCCATTGCCCCATATTTTTAAGACATGGATTTAGATGCTGTGATTTGAGACTACAGCACTTCTGCCTGTTCTACCAGTGTGGGGCTCTGCATTGTGGCACCTGGCTAGAGCAGTAACCCAGTGCAGTTAGGCACACCATGTGCCAGGTGTGCCCACTCTAGGTCATGCTTTGGAAACAGGTCTGTCCTCACCTGATCTGCTGTTGCAATCATGGATGACAGAGCTGCGCACCCAACCTAACAGTGGGTGTTTTTTTTGGAAACAACATGCCAAGGCAGAGCCACTGCTATTTATTCTTCCAGTTTGGGTTATCTGCAGGTGCAAAACCTGCAGATGGAAATCAGAACCAAGTTCTGTTCTGTGCTGTGTATGTCCAGAAGCTGTACAGTTTCTGTTGTCTCTTTCATTCTGCCATGCCTAGCAGTCTCCATGAAATGTGTAGATGAGGCACTCRGGGACATGGTGGTGGTAGGTTTACAGTTGGATTTGATGATCTTGAAGATCTTTTTCAATTGCTATGATTCTAGCAGGCCGAGGCAAACCAAAGGGAATTGCTGCATGAAATTGCAGTGCATCTAACAGAGGTAGAGGGAGTTGCTAAGAACAGGCCGGTCAGGCTAGAAACATACAAATTACTTAAGGATATCCAGACTAAAATCCTTCTATATAGTCTTTTGGGCCCTGTAGGCCATCTGCAGGTGAGGGCCTCACAGAAAGATTGTGAAGAGCTGGCTGATTAGAACAAAACATGTGCTTTCAGCAACCTGAGAAAATAAAAAATAGAAAAAAAATAGAAAAATAGAAATAGAAAAAATAAAAAAATAGAAAATAGAAATAAAATAAAAAATAAAATAAAAAATAGAAAATCTTCTATTTAAAAAAAAGAGAAATACTTCAAACTGAGCAGCCGGAGGTCTGAAAATAGCCATAAGTAACCTGTAGCTCTATCTAATTCCATAAATGTCTATCTCGGGGGTTGGATGAAGAGCTGGGCCCACCAGCTTGCCTTTCACTGGGAGGCAAACCAGGCTGGAAACTAAGGGTACAAGGGTGATGGTAGCAAAGCTTGCAATGAAGCCAGTGAGTCTTGTCCCTGGCTGGCCCCTGTTGGGAAAGAAATATGTTTACAGGCATCAGGTCCCCTACCTGCTGCAGGGACCGCACGCTGGTGATGACACTTCAACTGTGTTTTAATAATCAGCAGCTGTTATTAAGTACTAGCTACTCCACCGGCTTAGATGCATCTCTTTAAATTTAAACGGGATTAGATAAAGTAGAGAGATTATTAAATACCCAAATGAACGTTAAGCACATATATTGGAGGCTTAACAACTCTGCAGCAGATTGTTAAATTGCTCTAAATATTTCCTTACTAGTCTGGGGGTATTTAATTAAAACAACCCCTCTAGTCCTCTGCAAAGTGCCTCGCAGGCTTGCAAGCCCTGTGCAGGGTGGGACCCTAATTGGCAGTGTTACCATTAGTCTGAGCTGTGCTTGAGGACAATTAAAAAAACAACAGCCCCCCTCTCCACCCCACCCGGGCAAACCACCCCAAGCCCCTCTAATTAGTGTGAGAAATGACGACAAAACAACTCCGAGTGTCTCCAGTGACAGGTGCACAAATAACAAGGCTGATGAAAGATTTTGCAATTAAGATTGTGCTATGAAGATTAATGGGATATTTTCATAAACTGATGTAAGATTGCCTGTAACCCAGTTGTCTCCACATTGCTCTGTCTTCTGCTCACCAACTCTTCTGCATCCTTTTTCAGAGTTCCCCCTGCTCCCTTGTTTTTTATTTTTCCTGGTCTCCATGGGGTTTTGTTGTGAATCCAGTGCTGGATTCAGGATTCCTGTGTTTCCTAGCATTTTCCTTCTCTAGGCTGTTGTTGTCTGAATACTGGGTTTCTGCTCCATTTAAAGTTCCTGGCTCTCAGGAAGTTCACGTGGGATGACTGCACAGCTCCATTCCAATGCAGGAAAGTGCGATTCCTGTCGAGCATGGGGTAGTGAATGACTGCAGATATTTCCAAAGTAGATCAGCCCTGACTTGCACAAGAAGGACCAGGCCRTGCCAAAATGTCTTTTAGCCTGATATTTGAAGGTGATGATGTTGAGACCATCCATGGAGCTGAGGCAATTATTCCCTGCCTCCCTATTTATATATTTGTGGTTTTGGAGCCGTTGGATTGGTTTCCTTGGCACTGATGACCCATGATCTCAGAGGGTTTAGCTTCCTGCTAGCTGCATGGGAACGCGTGGCAGAGGGAGACTCTTAACACCCTRAAGAGGAGGAGCACGCACGTGTGCTCAGCCCTTATTAGCCCCCAGAGGATCTAGCTGCACAGCACACACGTGTAGCACTAGGGACGCGTGTTTGTGAGGATTCCAGAGGCCCGTGGGCCACRTTGCCCACTCCTCCTTCCCAGCAGTGTCTCCCTTGAGTGTGCCAGGAAAGCTCTGAACCCGGATCAAATGTGATACGCCCCTGTTTGATAGGCAGCCCGCCAAGAGTGGGACCTGACACCCCCCTCTTTGATGAGGGAGAAGGGAGAGAGGTTTGTGCCTACYTCCCAAGCCTCTTTCTTTCCCAAAGATGTTTGCTTCTCGATGCTGTCATTGCTACTTCATTATTCCTAATTGCCTGTTAATCTTGATATCTCCAAGCTAGGCTATTACATGGAGAATTTACATTTTTAATTTAGTGGAAGCAGTGATTGGACACAGCTCCCAGCCCTGTTTTTCCTCCTGCCTTGATTACTGTGATGCAGCAGATTTGAGGTCAGAGTTCCAGTTCATCTGAGCTTACTGGTTGGCCCCTGCTCTTACTTGCTTTCCTTCCTGACCTTGCCATTGGCTCAGGTGGTGGCTTTTTGCTGTGACTTTCCTGTGTGATTTTGGAGGACRTTATTAGGAGAGTGGGTCACAGGGGTGAGATAGGGATGTTGGTTCTGTCCAGCTAGAGCAGAGTGTCCTCTTTCTCACTGCTTGCTTTTTCCCCTGCCATGTGTCCATGCAGTGACGTGTTAGAAGAGATGACTGGCTTCCCCGGCGGCCTCTCACCAGCTGTGGACCCCGAGACTGCCCGGAACCTGCAGAGATGGGGATGTAAAATTCCATGTGAAAGGATTTCAGAACAGTTAMACCTGTGACCCTGAAACCAGGACAACCACTCCCACACCATCCTCATTGCCGCTCTTGGAGAGGTGTGTAACCAAGACCACAGTAAGTTGCTCTTAACCTCCTGATCCAAGAGCTCTCTCTGTGCTTCTCCACATGCCTGCATCCCTAAAGAAGTCACTATGTTCTCTTCTTTCCTACAGCTTGTTAACACTTTTAAAATGAGAGTTTATGCTGTACAAAGAACTTGCCTTAGCAAGTTTTCCTGTCTGTGTGGAGGGACCTGCGCACTTCAGGCTTCACACACTTTTTTTGATCTGTGTTTAAAAAAAAAAAAAAGAAAAAAGTCCAGGAAAAGGCGGGAGGATGGATTCCATCCTCTTGAGGAAGAGGCACTAATTGGTGGTGACTTAAAAATACCACTTTTCCTGAGCATAGTGACTATCTGATAATATTCCACTCATGAAAGCAAATGAGCAAAAATTAGGTCTCTCTGTCTCTTGTCCATGTGCCTTTTTGACCTGATATCTTATTGTCTTTACTTTTAATTGCTCAGCTGTTGCCCTATTAGTGTCACCACTTGGCACAAGGCAGGGGTTGTAGCTGAAGTGCTCTGGCTGCCGTTGTGTGGGGTGTCAGGCTGGATAAATACAGTGGTTCTTCCTGTTCTCACAAATCTCCTTGCCCTCCCCCTGCTCATCACAGAGAAGCTGAAAGCAGTCAGCAGAAAGTTAGAGCAGCCCGAGACTTAATGGACTTTCTTGCTGGCTCCGCTGTGTTCTGCAAAGCCTCCTCGTGTCAGCTCCTGACAGAAACTCACTACTCAGCTCCGTAATGAGTCTGGGTCTGTGGGTCAGAGCTTCCCAAGCACCACCTATTCCTGAGCTTTGGAAAATCTCCCGCGCACTGAATGCTCAGGGCAGACAGGTGCTGTAGCTGCTGACCTGCCCACCTGCACGTGCGGGTCTGGGAACTCATCCTGCACATGCAGGTCTGGGAGCTCAGCCTGCCGGGTCCTGGGCTTGCTGGTCCCTGTAACCCGCCTTGTCTCTTCCCAGTGTGACAGCCTCTTAAAGCGCTGTCATCGCTACTGGGTGAATTCCTCAGCTGAGGTTATGATGGAGGCCAGATACGTAGAGTGCTGAGACTGGCTGTGGGGAAATGATGCTCCTTGGTTTAGTATAATCTGTCTCCAGGTCTGCATCGTTCCAGCTATGCATTCCAGGGCTAGGTGTGAAGGGCCTGTGTTATCCTTCCCTCTGGTTTTGAGGCCTCAAATTTGTAGCCCCCTTGTAGCCCCTGGCAGAGGGAGAGTCTTCTGCAGTTCTCCCTGGGGTCATGGTCTAAGAATCTCCCTGCCATGTGGCTGCCTGCTCCATCTCCTGTGCCCAATATATGTGTCACCAACCGTAGTTCCTGCTGAACTGTAGCTGCTTGTCCTCCCTTCCCAGGACGAGGGTTGCTAATGCCTCTGCAACACGTCACACAGAAAGCACCACGAGGAAGAGGAGGGCTCAGCATGTGCTTGGACTTCGTGGCCAGCTCTAGACCAGAAGGTAGGAAAGGGCTCTGTGCCAAAGTGTGCACAAAGATGCTTTTCTGTGCCCTGCCAGAAAAAGCACAGACRGTGCCAAACTGAGCCTGCCAGGGAGCACGTCCTGTTGTCTTAGTTGCTCCTAGCTCTGCTGTGACTCCCATGAGTGGCTCCCTCTTTGCACTGGAGAACTTAGCCCAGTGTGTGGCTGTGTCTGCCTGTACAGTGCTGCTGGGTATCCACGTGGAGATGTGCTGATGCAGTTGATGGCTCCCAGCAACTAGTGCTGGACTGGCCTGAGTGGAAACTGGGGAGCAGTGTGGCAGTGTGTGGRGAGATGCATCAGTCTCAGGAGCCTCTTTTGAAAGTTATCCTGCTGCATGTGCAACCTGAGGGAGACCAGGGCCTGAGGGCAAAGCAGGATGTGGCCTTGTCATTAAAGATGCTTTGAAAGGAGCAGTGTGAGTGGGAAGCAAATTTGTGTTGAAAGGCAAATTTAGTTGTTGGTATTTTATAACCAGGGTCCCTGACTTTTGCAGATGTGGTTTTATTATCCGCTCCCTTCTTAATAGCTATTTTATAAATACTGTTATGGAGAGGTCTTGGTGGTAATATTTAAAGGAAAGCTCAGCTTTGTTTTATCTCAAAAGTGCTTGCTTCCAGCTCAGAATAAGGACTGTAATGCTACAGAAAGAAGCTGAGCTGGAACAAAAGGAAATCTATTCATTAACTTAAATCGTAGTAATTTTAGCATGACCCAAAAGGAGCCTGATGAATCTAACCCTCTATTTTTCCCACATCCTTCCTAGCATGTGCCCTTTTTTATATCTGAGGTTTGAAAGCTGACTCACWTCTAGATTAGGGCAAAATCTGGGGTGGTTTTTTTTTTTCTTAAAGATTAGAGTCAATGCTTTTGCAGCAGTTTTAGTGGGGAGAGAAATGATTGTCATTGATTTTGATGTGCAAAAACTGAAGTTAAGCTGTCTGCTTGCCAGTTTCCTAGTCATTGGATTTAATTTTTCTGTGTGCTTAGACACCGAGAGGTCAAACTAGGTTCCCTGGGACCTGATGAATCTCCCTGAGTYGATTTGTCTGATTTGTGCTGGTGTTCAGAGATCCCCTGTTCCTGATGAGGGGGATCTGCTACTGCTGAGGCAAGTAAGGAGGCTGGGCCCCTGACCTCCCACAGTTTGACTGGCATTCCTAAGAGCCTCTAGACCTCTGCACCCACCAGCATGGGCTAGGACCAGAGCTCAACTTTTCTTGGAGGACTTTTATTGCTGTAGCTTTTCTTTTCTTTAAAAAGGGGGGCTTTCTGTTCTGATGCAGCCAGAGTTGTAGAGATGAGCAGAAGGAAAGGAATGTCTCAGAGGGAGAAGGGAGATCCAGGGGTGCAGGGGACCCAAGCAGGAGACCCAGCAGGTCTTCTGCTCTTTTTTGCCCTCTTTCTGTGTCTCAGTTTTCCAGTCGGTAAAACTGGGGGGAAAAGGGGGTTGATTACTTACGTAGAAGCTCCTGGCATGCAGTATTTTGCAAAGGCTCTGAAAAGTCTTCTCGATGGCAAAGCACAATGGGAGTGCAGACAGCCTCATCACTCAGACAGCAAACTCCTACGTGTGAAAACGTGAGCTGAGAGTTTGACGTATCTGCTACCCAAATGCTAGCAGGTGATGAGCAGATGGGGCCGCCGGGCGCTTGCCTGAGGTCTGCCTGAGCAGAAGGTGGAGGGGGAGCGGGGATCCGAGCACCGGGCTTTGCTGTGTGTGTTCTYGATAGCTGACACGTGGTTCTCACCAAACATGCAAAAATAGAAGCTGTTGACTTATGCGGGGCCGTGGCCCAGCACCGCTTTATCTGGGTGTACAGATGTCATGCTCTCAGTTATTTATAGGCAGTAAGCAAACCTGGAGAGAAAGATGAGAGGTAAAAAATGTGGAAAAATGTCATGGCAATGCCTGCAGGCCTGTGGGAACCTGGAGATGGGCGGCACAGATCTACCCTATCCCACTTGGCCAAGTTGCACCGATTTAAATGTTTTCCAGTGCAGCAGAGCGGGAAGCTCTGACCTACCTGGGAGATGTATGTTTGGGACTGCTCTGCCTCCCTCAGTGGCTCGTGGTGGCTCTGCCATTTAACTCATGTTACCTCATCCAGAGGCAAATGTCAGCCTGGAGGTAACATCCAAGATTTCAGAAGAGAGCTGTTGCCTTGCTGCTTAATGTTTGTTTTCCTGGCAGGAATTACTTTGTCCCATGCGGGCTGGTGTTGGGGATTGACTCCAGAACCAAGAAACAGCTGAATAGGTATGTTGTATTTTGGGGATGGAGATGTGCTCTTCTTGTGGGTAAGCAGAGCTTTGTGTTTCCCAAAGAGGTTTGTCTTGGTGCTGTCCGGAGTCCTTTTCCACGGTGGTTCCAGTCTTGCATGCTGTGACCTCCCATTCTACTTTCATTCTTGAAATTCCACCTATATGTCCCAAAGTGTTGTAATGGGCATAGAAAGGATCTGCCTTGAGACATGCAACCCCCAAATCCCCCGCAGCCTCCTCTCTGCTCACGAGGCTTCGAAGCTCCACGCGTGTCTGTGTTTCTATCTCTTTGCCCCAGTGCAGTTCCAGGAGAAGCTGGTTGAAGCTGGAGTCCCCTGAGGGAAGCAGAGCCTCGGTGCTGTGGAGGGGCTGGAAGGCTGGCCGGTTTTGTTGAGGAGAGCACAGGGCTGCTCGATGAGTCGATGCTTATGGAGAGAGCCAGAACGCGCAAGTCCTGCTTCAAGAGGAGGGCAAGTGTGAAACTTCAGAAATCTGGAGTGACCCCTGCTCTGCCTGGGAGGCATYGAGCTCTCCCCTGCCCATCTAAGGCTGGGGATAAAAGGAGCAGAGTCCCCTCCAGCTTTGAGTGGGAGAGCGACCTCTTCCCGTACCCGTCTGCTAGTGCCCACCCCAGCATCGATGCCCACGGGTCCCCAGCTGCTGGTGTTAATGTGTTTGGAAGGGAGGACAGCACACCTGATGGCAGCTCAGAATAGGAGGCAGATGATTACAGTTGAAGAGGTCGTATGCCATTGTAATCCCTCCCCCCCCAAAAAAAATGATTCATCATTCCCCATGTAATGCCATCTATTTAATAAAGCCATATTTCACTTTGTGCTCATTTTCAATGGGGCTATTTAAGTAATGGTGTTGGGTTTTCTCTTCCCCAACCTCCCCCCACTCCCATACTAAGTAGGGTTTGGACGGAGCACTTGAAAAAAGCTATTGGAGCTGAAGACTTTTTTTATATTTACAATATCTTTCAGGCCGTAGCTGAATGGGGTATTATTTATGTCAAATCACTACTTACCCTGAAATATGGGGAGAAGGAAAGCCAACAGCTGGATATGGTAATGAGTAAATAAACCATGTGTCTCTTTAATGATAGGGACATGAATTTGTGCCGCATGGGGAAATGGACGGTGATAAGATGTCTTTGACTGGAGCTGACCACAGAGCAAGGGCACCCCCAAATTTATGTTACCAGAGGGCTCCCTTGACAGCTTGCTAGGAAGGACGATAGTCTGATGCTTCAGGGGTGGAAAAGAGCTGGGTTCAGGATTGGATTTGCTGCCTGTTCTCCATGGGGTTCTGGCCATGTACAGAGACAGCAGTGCTCGCTACCTCCTGCTTGATACTACAGCACAAAACTTGCTGTGAAAATCTGGATCCTGAGGTGGCAGTTTCTGTGGATGTCTTAAATACTCAGGGCTTTTGGAAGAAGGTTGTTGAAGAGTAAAATCCAAAGGGGTCATATTGGAAAGAAGTGTTGGGAATGGGAATGTCTGTATCCCCTGCGCAGGAGGAGAAGATGCACTTGATTGTTCTCACGGTTCATTTGTTCTTTTATGTTATCTTTTCTTTTTTTTTTTCTTTTTTTTTCTCAAATTGGTGTATGTGTGTGGAGAGAGAAGCGCATCTGAGGACATGAATTTTGAMAGTGTTTGAACATGCTACAAGTGATGGTATGTGACTTGTGACTTCACCAACTGTTTGGTGGTGAAGGAATATTTCTGTCTTGTAGGTTATGCTGCAAGGGCAAATCCAGTGTGGGCAACTGATGCAAACAGTGAAAGGAAGTTGCTGGCAATGGGAAATCTCCAAAGATTCCAGAAAGCTGAAGACTGTGTAGGTATATGAAAGCTGAACAGGCATTGTGCATTCAGTCTCCTGTCCAAGGGAGAAACAGATGATATTTCCTTCTCTGGCATGTCAGAGTTTGTTCAAAGTTGGTGTAGAGCTTGGGGTTGGTGTTGTCTTGGAGCTTCAGTTCTTATACTATTTTAAGTTACATATACAGTCCCCTATTTAAAGCTGTAGGGTTTTGTAGGTTTTTTTTTTGTTTTTTTTTTTGTGGTGGCTTGTCATATAGAGATATGCTATGTTGTGCCGACTCAGGTCAGAGGGACTGTCCCTGTCCCAAGCTGCTGACACACCATGTCTTAGAGCAAACACTTATACACAGGTAAGTGGGCCCACTTCTCTTGAAACTAGTCTTATATCTTGTTCTCCACACCTGYGAGAGAAAGAGGACCTGCCCAACTGGCTGGATCAGTCTGAACAGAGTAGATTCCTCTTGATGGTGGCTAAGACCAGATGCTTTGGGAATGTATGAGAGCAGGGCGTTTATAGAAAGATTCCTCCTGCTGTATCTACTTGTCTTTTGGCAGCCCTTGATTTAGGGACTTCCCTAAATAAATGAGTCTCTTAATGTCTAAAAGAGAGTTGACTTTCAGCATGGGAATTATTTAACCTTTTGAAATTCATTTGTATGTGTTCACTGAGCCTCTGCTTTTTTGAAAAACAAAGTTATTCCTGCCCTCTACCATTGTTTTGCTGGGAGAGGACCAGAACTGTTATTTGTTATAGCTTCTCCTAAGATGCTTTGATTTAGGTTGAAAGGATCATTCACCTCACAATGCACAGACTTTTGCTGGGAGCCACACATGAAACCTAAAAAGATCTTATTGTATGTATGGGCATACTTTTTTGTCAAGATGATTATTATGCCAAGTTCAGAAAGTGAAGTCTTTGGATTTCAAGAAGCCACAAAATAAAAATAACCCTAAGACCTCCTGTCTCAATAACTCCTGTTATCACACCAGGAGCCAGAAAGGAAACAAATAAGGAAACCCTTAAAAAAAAATTAAGAGTCTTAAAATATCCCATTCTCAAAACAATTTCTATTTTTGTCCCACCTAATTGTAATTTATCTCAGTGGAATTGGAAGGATGCGGAAGCCAGGCTCTGGAGGCAGCATGGAAATGCTGAGTGGCTGAAATGTGGGTCTTGTTTTGGGGAGAGCTGTGGTGTGTTATGGGTGTTATGGGGGCTGTCATGCTTCCTGCAGACCCTTTCACTTTGTTGTACTGACTGAGTCTCCCTTGCGGCTCCTGATGAAGCTGTATCCTGTTTAGACCATAGGCTTTGGTTCCATAATGACTTGAATGGAGAGTCCTTTTGGGGATGCCACGTGAGGACATTGGGACTCTTGCCTGATTGGTGGATACAAGAGGATGTTGGTGATGAAGTAGTGAGGTATCACATACCATGGCTGGGGAAATGGAGTTTGGGTCAAGTCCTAGCTTTGGTATCCCTTCCTTCTTCCTTCCTTCCTTCCTGCTAGTCTTCACATACAGAGCTGGGGTGGTAGTTCTCAGCTGCCTTTAAAGAGTTTTTCATGTGAGGTGACATGCTGGTAGACATGACAGACATGTTGCTGCCAATTTTTCTGTAGAAATCCAAAATGTTCTTTCTTTATGGTATACCGTAGTATAACTTGGTTCTTAACACCGTGCCCATGTCAAATGCCACCTAGTTCCACCTGTGATCTTGGTTTGGGTTTGCTGGAGCAGAAGGCTCTGGCCTTCTGCGTTGGATCTATATAATCAGCTGCTAAGTCTGAATGCCTTTTGTTTAGCAAGAGGAAATTGTTTCTGTCTGCCTTTTACATCTGTACTATCACCTGAAGGAGCCCTCGCTTTAAGTTTCTAGGATTGTGTGCACAGAGAGCAACCCTGGTGGGAACTGAAACCAGAATGTCTCTCCTAAAACAAATACCAAACATCACATCTAATGAATGTTGTCAAGAATGTAAGATTTGTGGGTAAATCATAACATTGGCCAAAGGGCCAGCAGAAAAGGATAAACCTGCCACTTACAGATGTTTGAGACAATAAAAAAGGAAACTTGTTACGCTGTTTGCAGGTACAAGAAGAAAAGCCCCTTGTTGCCTGGCAGACCCMCAAGCTGCGACCTCCCGCTCTCCCRGGAGGCAGGGAATGGGTTAAGTGTGGAGGCGAGCTCTCGGCTTGCTCTGTATTATGTCCAGGTGGCATGACGTGTGAACAGACGAAAGATAAAAATCGCAGCGGATAAAATCACAGAGGAAATGGCTCTGTCTGAGCCTGGATCACGACGCCTTGCGCTGACCCCACAACCTGAGCTCCATCAGTCAAGTTGTCCTTCCCTTGACTTCTCACCCCATGCTCTGCTGCTGCTGCTGCTCCATAAAAGAGGAGGGTGGTGGGAGGAGGGGAGAAATGGCTCAGGCTGATGACTAAGGAGGGTCTAAGGACACAGGTCAAGTTCTTTCTGCTGGAGTCTGGAACAGCAAACTGAGTAATCTACCAGACCTTTATACAATGATCTTCCCCATAAAAGGACTGAACAAGCAAGCGGCTGTCCAAGGGAGTAAGCGCAGTTGTTGTCTTACCTTGGCTGGAGAAGAGGGTGGTGGATCACAGCTGGGCTGTGGAGGCCTTCCGAGATCTTTGCTGGTTGGTAGTAAGCGTGGTAGCAATGTGAGGGCCAGCAGATCTACCACTTGTCCATCAGGATGGTCTCACTCAGCCCACCAGGACAACACAGGGAGGTGGGTATGTGTAGCAGCCTTGCGAGAGACCAAGCTCTTTGATGTAATTATGTTGTTGTGCCCTTGGTGTCTGGTGATATTTGAGAGGTAAAGTCTTAGAGGGCCTCACCACATCTTCCCTGTGGACATTTCTGGGAGGAATGAAACTTTCGGTCTCCTTGTTCATCTGAAACAGGTGGCACCTGTGACAGAAACAAAGTGTGTCACTGTCCCCAAGCCAGGCAACCACAGCTGTGGGGACAGGCACTCTCCAAGCTGGATTGCACCTTGTTCTCAGAGGAGCAATGTTCGCTGCAAGGGGTGGAAAATGCTGGAATTTGCTCCCTTTGTCTGATCCAAAAGAGCCTAATTTGGGGGAAGGCCTTCTGGGCACGCTGTATAAGACATCTGTTTTACAGGGTGTTTAGAACAGGGCTCAGCTCAGTCTTCCCAGAACTGGAAAGGGCTGGAAAGAGGTTCCCAGTGGTAGCTGGCTGAGTTCCCCTGCCGTAATCATCTTTTACAGCCCTGGGATTTGAGTATGTTACCAGTGACACTGTGCTAGGACAATAAGAGGTGGAAGGGATATGTTTTGGTAATTAGGCTCTAAACTCCATGCACTTCAAAACAAAACAAAAAATGCTTTGCCTTTACTTTGATATAATGATGTGGAGAACTATAGCTCTGGTAGCTTGTAACTTGATCTCTTTAAAGGARCTTGCCTTTTCAATCTTATTTTAACTATTTCTCCATTTATTTCAGTTTAGCTTACTTTAGCCTGGTTTAAATGGAATTTACACACCAGAATAACCTACCTGGCACCCCATGAGCTGCAGGTAGTATTTATTTTGAGAGAAGGCTGCAGAAGCAGAGGAAGCTAACACTGTCTCCTGTTTTGTGGGCACAGAGCTGCAGCAGTAATGGTTTGGGCATCTGCAGATGCAGCTTTTGAGTGGCCTTCAGTCCAGTGGAGGAGTGTAACAACTTAGATTCAGCATCTTTTGAATTAGCCACCCGCTGTGTGTGCATATGGGGTCTGTAGGATCTGAAGGGACTAATACTCTGAAGTCTACATATACCTTACTAACCTTCCTCAGGAATGGAGGCATCTATGGTGGTTCTTGGGACTTGTGATGGAAGATGAAAGTTCACAAGTCCTGTCTTTCCTGGAGCTTTGCTCATCTGGGTCTTGTGAGGGATGTTGGCTATTTTCTGTTTTGTTGCTGCMTGCACTGGTGCCTGTGCAGCAATAATGACAGGGCCTGCATCTCCAAAGCAAGGCCTCCTGGTAATAGGAGSATGTGTGTGTCCTTTAACAAGTGATTTGGAGCTTTTTGAACATGGCTTCTCGGCTTTACTTTGCAATGAGGAAGGGCAGGGCGCAGCGAGTAGATCCTGTGGGGATGCAAAGGTGGGTCTTGGTTACAGAGCTGTAGTCTTTGACAGCGAAGCCAGCAAGAACAAGCGAGCTTAGAAAATGCAAGCAGTGGTTGAGACGGTAGAGAAACTGCTTCTGTGTCCTGACCAAGATGAAAACGGAAGGGAAGGAGTAACGTAGATTCACATAGTCAAGCAGGAACATGGGGCAGTCCACAGACACAGACATGAGTTTCTGGGGCAAGATGCTTCTCTGTGAACAAACCCACCCCCAGTAGCCTCCCAAAGCAGAGGACTGGATAGCTGCATGCGGGTTCCTGTCAGTCTCTGCGGATTGCCTCCTGCTCGGCAAGCAGGCGAGGGAAGCCTGTCCGTGCRTGTCTCCACTCCCGAAGAGGCTGGAAAGAGTTGCCATTTCTCCCCAGGGAAGGCGGCTCCATGGCATGACCTCCCACCTGGGGAAATGAGATCAGCAAATGACTCCTAAGTAGCGTGTCCATCACTGTCAAATTGACCATGGATGTCAAGAGTGAATCAGCTGTCCCCGCAGTGCGGCCAGAGCCAGCCCCTTAGCTGGCTGAGTCAAGCTGTGCTGACTCCCTGTGATAGCATTTTAATGTGAGGGATGACAGAGGCCTCCAAGTTAATGTGTGCAAAGAGGTGACAGTTTTGAATGTCAGCCAAAGTGGAAGGCCTGCCTGGAATTTTGTGGGGAATGAAGAGGATGGGCATGCAATTAGCCCAGGCAACGGCGTCTGCCAGCGGCCTACTGTTGCTGATGGCTTGTGCTCCTGCAGGATGGAAAGCTGGCTGCCCAAGCGGCCCTTTCCCGCTAGACGTTGGGGAACGCACGCGGAGAGGCCTGTGTGCCTGCAGACATTGCTCTTCTCAGGAGTTTCTCAAGGTCTGCAGGAAGAACTCTAACCTGGAGTTTGAGGTTGCCCTCTTTGGAGGACCTCTGGGATGTGGAAATGCTGATAGGAACATTGTGCTCTTCTGGGCCATACAAACAATAGGAGGTGGAGATAAGATCGGAGCCGAGCTGGTGTCTGCCTGCCGTTATTAAGAATAATCGGTGTGTGTATTTAGATGAGGCTTGGCTCTCAGGAACTTGGCTTGCTGCCTGTACAGCTCCATGGAGTCCCACAAGGAAGGCACTCCTGGTGATTAAAATCTGATGGTAAAGAGCATCCGAGTAATTCCTAAACAGCTTATTCATGAGAGGGAGCAAAAGCCCCCCTGATGCTCATAGTACAGATAAGGAAATAGCTGGTACAAATCAGCTCAGTCCAGCCGAGTGAATAGTCCTGTCTCTCTCCCTTTTGCAAACTTGGGCCAGACAACTCGCTTTGCTGTGCCTCTATTTGCCCCTCGTTTCATGGGAGAACAAGGCTAGGAAAATTGCTAAGAAAATAAATAGCTCCAGGTCTGCAAAGGGCCTGAAGTCTGCAGGTGGGAGGCATTCCTGCAAGGGGATGAAAACCATGACAAGATACTGAACATAGCCAAGAGCTAGGCTGAATTTATTAAAGAAAAAATGAGGAAGACATCTATGGTCAGCTTGATAAATCTTCTACCCCTCCAAGCTGCATTTCTGTGTTATTGTTTGCCTGCGATGGGATCATGACAAACTCCCTGGGCTTAGGAGCTAATTGCTGAGTTCACAGAGTTGCAGAAGTTCTTCTGTGCTGTCTTGTGGTCTGGCCCTCCAAAAGCCAGTAAAGGGCCTCTGCATTGCAGGGTACAAGCACTTCCTTTTCAATCTGATAGCATTCAAACACATCTAAAGAGGAATTGTGTTAAACAGTAATCTTCAAAACAGATGTGTTTAATGTGAGAAAGGATTTTCAGAAACCTAGGTTAGAGAACAAGATTCTCTGCCTCTTCTACAAGGGCCATTGATGTCACTGCTGCAAAAGGACGGGATGATTGGTTTAACTCTACTCTCAGTTCACAACAAGGCCATGACTTGGAGACCTTTCTGTCCTTTTGCAACCTTCAGTATGCTTTGACTCAAATATTTATCTGGGAAGTCCCAGCTTTGATGCAGGGAGGTACAAGAAAGCTTTGTGAGAGAGATTCCCTCAGTCCTGAGCAGTATTTCACCTGGGAGCTGCTTAAATAAAATCTGTCGTCTTACACATAGATGACACAGTGTAAGGAATGACAACAGCTATTGCCTGAAGGCTGATGACTCCCCAGTTAGAGGATGTGACTATAATTATGGGCAAATCCCATCAGAAGAGGTCTGCTGGCTTTTGGGAGGTCCTCAAGACTCCAGGAGCACTAACAGGATTTCCATGTTGCTGGGATGGCACTATAGGCCTGAGGGAAATGATGCTGACAGAACAGGATGGAAATCTTGACTGCTCAGATCTGCAGGAATTCACCGTTTGCTGTGCCCATGGGCATGTGGAAATGAGGTTGATGACGGCTTTGCSCACTTGTTCCTTGAACACACAGTCCCACCTTGTCATCACCGTGACATTGAGAGGTGCAGGATGGCAATAGGCCACAAAACCTTCCAAAAGAAAACCAAAATCCAAATGTGGACCACTTCTTTCTCAGCACCTTCAATATTTAGGTTAGCATTTGTCTGCTTTTCTGACTGTGGAAATCTGTGTGGATTTTAGCTGGATTCTGAAGTGAGATGATATTTGTACTAGGAAAAGTTYGCTTAAGATAAGGTGGCGAAAAACATCTAAGATGTATTTCAAGTTGCTTACTTTAAATCTAATGCTATCTTTAGGAGACTGGAGAAATCTTGAGTTTGGTTTAGCAATTTTTCTTGGCACCGCCTTGATCTTTAGATCTCTMCTGGTTTTGAGCTCTCTGGTCTGTTTCTTTTTTAGTGACCTTGGAGGAATGCTGGAATGTTAAAGCTCTTAATCCTATTGCATGAAATACCAGTCCTGCATGTGTTCAGGTGCAAATCTGTGTAGTCCAAAATTATAATTGTACTGCTCTCTAATTTCAAGTCTCACTTTCTCTGATAGCTGTAAATGTCTCTTGSAAGGCTCAATGTAGAGGGAAGATCTGCAGTGGTTGGTTATTATGATAGGACTTGCTGCATGTTCCAGCTTGTTTCCAGCACAAGACAAGAGTTCAGAGTGGATTTGATAGTATTTCTTTTATCCTCGAGGAAATCCTGTGTTTTTTGTCATGACAGTTGCAAACAGGAGTAGGGGGTGGTGTATGTGCTGCTCAGGGTGCTTCTTCATGAAAGGGATGTTTTGAAGGCAGCCCCACATCTTAGAAATGTGAGGAAAGCCTTGAGAAAGGGCTACAGACTGAAGGGAATTAAAAGCTATTTGAAGCAGTGACAAACAGGAGGGTTASTAAGGATCTGCAGGTAAGAAGGAAGGAATATTTCCTTAGAAGGAGAGAATGCCCATCCAAGCTGGATTTCCCCAAGACCATGAACAACATACAGATTAGGCTGATGTTGCTGTAGCCCTGCTCCCTCTTCACTGCCAGAGGTGCGTCTCCCTTCTTCTCCCGTCACCAACTTCCTAGAGGCCCCAGGATGCAGGTGCGCTCAGCTCGCCCTGGCTCCATGGGGTGACTGCCTCTTGTCCAGACCCTGCGTCCGGGCAGCTCTCACCGGTGTCTCTCAGAGGCAGCATGGGAGGATCTGGCCCAATGTGGCTGGTCAAGGTCCACTTTTCACCGTCCTGCGATGTTCAGTGGAGGGGAATGTCTCATCAGTCCTTGTTATGCAAAGTAGGCATTTTCCTTCTCACCAGCTCAGTTTGCACCTAATTCTGAGTCTTGTATGAGATCCCAGGTCTAATGTTAGGTCAGTATTGAGAGGAGGCACCATGAGCAGACAACCTACCTAGATTAAACTCTTGGTTGCTGTCATCCCTGCCTCCTCCACCCAAAGGCGGGAGCTGGGAGTGCTCCTTTTCCTCAAACTCGAGGCTGAGAGCTAATGCAGAGGAAAGATGCGTGCAATCGTTTATCCTTCTCATCGACAGATGGGATCCGACAGCTTTTTCCCTTATGCAGTCACAGACTCCACAGCTTGCATCTTTTCCCCTTTACTGCCAGGAATAACTTTGAGGGGGGGCTTTAAAAATGGTTCATTAATACTTCAGAAAATGTCATTTTGTGTGTGAATAGCAAGGACTGTTTACAGTACCTTTTTTTTTTTTTTTTAAGACAGGTTCTGCATTTTAAAGTTATGGCCTCAGGCCTAAGAAACTGAGGGCCTTTTTGGGACAGGTGAATTATGAATCAGCCTTGAACTCCCTTCATAGCACTGATTATTAATGTGTCCATATTGCAGGGGGCAGTGACTTAACCAGCAGGTTGAGCAGGGAGCAAAGAAGGAGACCTGAGGTCTCCAAGTGTTTATGGCAGGGCACTATATTCTTTCTCTGCCAGACAGATGGGAGACAGTGAGTCCCATGGACCTTGGAGAAATTAATGGGGCCCTCTGAAAAAACATCCTGCTTGGAAATGAAATGTTAGCTGTACAGCCATGCGCTCTGTGTGGCTTCTTTTATTTTTATTGGCCCCTCATCCATTCAAGTTGTTGCCTCCTGCCTTCAACCCAACTCCTGGTGCTGGGAGAGGTTTTGGGAAGCGCAATTTGTGGAGCACTGGGGTATCAACCAATGAGGCTTGTTTAGGAGAGACTGTTCCCTTTTCCAGGGTATTTGTGGGCCASCTGCAGCACCCATTTGCACTGCCTGGGGCTTGGGGAAAAACTGGAGATCCTTGGGTGATCCCGAGGTTTGTGATGAATAAGGAGATGTGGACATTGCCTAAGCTCTGGTCTTTCTATATTGCAGCACATCGGATGGCCGGAGCCCATGCCCRTCCTCCGTGAACCCTCCCTCTGTTATCTCCAGGTATTTGCAGGTGCTCGTGCTGCCTATGGTGTTGGCGGTTCCATGAACCACGTTTACTGCAAAAAGGGTTTGTTTTGCTGCTTCCCAGCAGAGTTAGCTTCTGAATGACAAGGCTTTGAAGGGATCTTGTGCAGGCGCCTCCTTTTCCATGCGCAGCCCTTCCCAGGGCTCTGCCAGCTCCAGGGCGGCAGCTGCTGTCCTGGCTTTTGGGCTTCTTTCACTTTTGCTGTTATAAAACAAATTACTCAAGGTGTTTGGAAGATGATGAGGCTTAAGAATATCACTGAAGTTTTTGTTTTGAAATACAATTTTAATTGAATTTGTAGTAAAAGTCATTTCAAGATGAGCAAAAGTAAACTGTTATCTCAGAAATATTGCAACATTTTGGTTTTTCAGAATAAAAATATTTCAATATGAAGAGCCTTCAATGTGAAAGGGTCAGTAGTGATTCGTAGAGTGTTTTGATGTTACAAAGTCTGTTTATAAATTGCATATGTRTATGTTGGGGAACATTTCTACCTGCTTGCACCAGCAGATGAATAGGCAGGACTGTCATTGGAGGAAAATCTTAGATTTTAAATAGACAAATTGGCAAGTTATTTCATCTGTGGATGCTTTTGCCTGCTAGCAAAAGAACAATTTTTCACTTGCCCAATTCAGCCTTTGGCCAAGCCAAAAATTGAAGCTGGGTCTTTTGAGTTCTCGTCCAGTGTCCCATGACAAGATCCCTGTCTTTTCTCTTTGTTTGTGGTTTGTGATTAATCGTCCCAGTCTCTTGATATTATTTCTGCTCTGCTCCCCGAGTGTATRATTCGAAACTTTATAAGCAGGCCATAGTAAATGCATGTTACATACAAAAATATGGGTATTCATCAAAGTAGCACAGCTGCTCCGGGAACAATGGTGCTAAGGAAGCCCATTCATACTAATTACAGTAGCACAAAGAATTGTCGCGAAATTTGCTGGCGGTTCCAAAAAGTGGTTTGGCTTGACCTGAAACATTCTCTTTGGGGAAGAAGTTTTTGTCTAGTAGAACATTTCAGTTTAACTCCAAATACAGCGTTTTCTTTCAGATCCTAAGGATTTGCTTTAAATTGAAATGAAAAAGCAGAACATGAAAACGTTTCATTGTAGGTTGAAGTAGAACGCTGTTTTGTGTGTATGTGGCTGGATGCTTTGTTTCTGGATTTCAGATTTTGGATTATTTTAGAAGGAGCTTGGCAAAAAGGAGCAAATGGGTGAACTGTTAATAGGACTGACATGGCCTTTTGGGAAACCTCCCAAATCTGAGCTCTTTAGTTGTAGAAAGATTCCCTGATTCCTCTGCAATTGCTCAGGAAAAACACCCAGTCAATGGGTCTGAAGCTTCAAGTCCTGGCAAGCTGTCACCGCCCTGCTTTTCTTCTAGGAAGATGTTCTGTGCAGGTAATCTTGGTTAGGCCTGGCCTAACTGGCCCTGGTCTGGACTCCTCTTATCGTGCTACTTGTTATGGGAAGAGAATGGGGGAAATTCCTCTTCTAAATGTTGCCGAGCCCAAAGGAAACAAGTTGTAATTACCCTCTGCATACTGGTATTTCCGTGTAATCTTCTGATGGCATTCCAACCATAAAATAATATTTTCCCTTCTGAAAATACCTATTTAGAAAAATGTTTAGAAAGTTTGGAAATGCATAATTAAGGTATCTAGCCAATTCCTGGGTTTTGCCTTGTAATTATTGTTTGTTTATTATCACCCCGAATGACTTCCGCCACCCACTCAAGCTTAACTTTGCCCCGCAAATCTGTCAAAATAGACACACATATCAACACTGCAAATTACTATTACAACAGAAGGAACAAACTTCCTTTTTCTCTCAGATGAATCAATTTTCAACATAATTTCACAATCGTGCAGTAGGTTGAATGATTTACTGCTGAACAATCTCTGCCTGCCTTCCTCCTTCATTGCCTGCTCAAACCTCCAGGTCCCTCGTTGTGTCATGGGTACCCCCAAGAACTGTTGTCATTTATAGCATAAAACATCGTATCAGACAAGACCATTCCYTGAAACTGCTTGGGTGCTGGGACAGTAGAAGGAAAGTCTGCTACAGATACCTCATTTTAAGTGGAAAAGCAGAATGTTTCCAGCCAACAGCCACTTTCCTGCTTTTCTACTGGCCTGTGGGGTTCCACATGCTAGTGGATGGAGAGTCCAGGAGAAGAGGTGCACGAGCTGAGGCTTCAACATTTGCTCCTCCATGTGAGTCAATGGGAAAGCATTATTTTGTATTGTTTCAAACACTGATTTTATTGAACAGCCATTCTGATGACTGTGTTGATAAATGGAAATTATTGCCATGTGTAGACAAGTTTCTCTATGTCCATGAAGCCAATTACAAAACTACTTTTACTCTATTTTTTGTACTAATCCTCCTAAGACTCACCAACAGATGCTAACTCTTCTTCAGCAGCAGAGGATAACGTGAGTTTGTCTTAAGGAGACTCTCACAACACAGGACGATATTTGCCAAAATAACCCTTTCAGTTTGCTCTGTTCCTGCTCTTATCTCAAGTTGTTCTGTCCTTCTTACCAGTGTCCTGCTGATTCCTTTGGCCTTAGCATCCTGGGACTTGGCAAATMCTTTGAGCTGGTTAGGTTTTGGCAAGCACCAGCAGATGTGTTGCTGAGCAGTTCCCATGTAAATCTGTGTGGGACTGTCCCTGTAGTGGCCGTGTCAAAATCTGGAAGGATCATGCTCGTGCATACCCACATGTTGGTCCACGTACATTTATTTCCATTTTCTCGCCTGCATGTGCTTACTCGCAACAAGAAGATTTCCTGAGTATATCAGCTAACTAGCAGCAGCACTTTTTTATTTTAAGAAATATTTCTTCCCTTTCTATGCTTTATGGCATAGGGAAACCATAAAGACTGGGCTAACAGCTGATATCAAGGCTGGGCCACACAAATTGCTGATGGAGATGCAAACACACAGCAGAAATCTCCAAGACTGATTCCTTGAGGAGCTTTTGCCGAAAAGCCAGCGGCAGTGAGCCAAGATCTCATGGGATGGCTCCCATCTGGGGTGTTATTACAGGTTCCTGTTCATGAAACCCTTGTTCTAACCCGCTGGAGAATGTTGCATGCTGCAGGATTTCTTCAGGATGATCTGTACCACGCTTCAGGCAGGGCCTCCCAGAGGACTGGCATGTCACAACAATGTAAGGTCACAGCTTGATTCAGCTGGTAGGTAAGCGGGGACAGGGAAGGATCTCTTTGTTCAGCTGGAGCTTTCTCTTGGGATGCCAAACTGGCCCTGGCCCAGATAATACAGGGGAAGGGCCCCCATTTATGGCAGTTGACCTATTTTTTCTCTTCTGCTTCTCCACTTCATCTTTGGGCCTCTGTTGGGCAGCTGCAGTACCTGTGATGTGATGCAGGAGGTTGGTCAGATGCTCAAGCAGCCTAAGGCCTGCTATTTGCAATGCAGTTCAGCTCTGGGACCCTCATACCCTTCTCTCTTGTCCTTGAGTCCTGGGGTGGAGAAAGGCCCACTTTTTTTTCTGAGACTAAATAGTGAAACTGTTTCATCTCCTGGGCAATGGCAATTCCTTGGTGACATGTGCTCAGAGAAACGTGTTTGCCTTGTTCTGTGGCTGTGCTGTGGGCAGCTTCACTGGCCAGGATGTGATTATTATTATCTTGCACTTCTGCACTGCAGTGTAGTGATGACTGCAATTTATCAGGCTATTCCCTGGTGGACTGGATTTGACCTGAGCGCTAGAGTGTCTCGGTGCTTCCAACCAGCTCCAATCACGTGAAGCTCACGCCAGCTTTCCTGGAAGGCAGTCTGATCTGGCGGGAACTGCCTGACACATCGCCATCAATGCATAATAACCTTTACTTTAAAAAAAAAAAAAAATAAAAAAAAAAAAAAAAAAAAAAAAAAAAAAAAAAAAAAAAAAGGAAAAAAAAAAAAGAAAAAAAAAAGGAATAGAAAAACAACTTTCTGCACATGATCCCACGGTAACCCTAGCAATATGGGCATTAACATCCAGAGAGCTTTCTCCTCTGGAAGGGGAGAGTTAATGGGTTTAGATTATTTGTGGTTATCTGGATTTCAGATTGACACCATAAATATTCAAACTCTGAACCTGGCTGGATGCAGCCGCTGTTGACTTTTGTATGACCTAGCTGGAAACTTTAAATCAGCTGTCGACTTGACTTTCAAGGGAATGAAATGCTCCAAATCCACTAGATAGCATCTCCTTGGTGTTTTATTACCTCCTGAGAACCTCACTTTGGTAGGGACCCAAATCCAGCCTCCTTTCAGAAAGAGGAGCTTTGTTAGCCTTGTGAAGTCGTTAAACCTGCCGCGTGGGAATAAGAGTGTCCTACCTTGTGGCAGTACACAGGGCCTATTATATAAAATGCACATGATTAATACATAAGTGAAATGAGTCCAGATGCAAGGCTASCATCATATTATTAACAGGCTAAGATAGATCTGCATCAACAGTTTTCTCTGTCTGCTAGGTCTTCATTTTTTGAAGTATTCCTTTGTCTTTTAAGGTAGCCATTATAGGACTTCTGTGCAAGCACTAGAGATACTTTTCTTGTCACACATGGTGCGATGCCATTGTGTTCAAGAACACGTGGCCAGTTTGTTGAATGCTGTGTAAATCAGAAATTAAATGCTGTGAGCTGCCCCAAATACGGATAGGGCCAGCAATGCTGTGCCAGCAGCTGTGGGTTCCCACCCTGGTGAAGGACGTTCTTGTGCCCAGTGACTAGGAGCAGAGCAGCCCTGYGATACCGGATTCATCACAACACTCAGCCTGCGTTGAGGGCCACTGTCAGATTAATGGATGTCACAGCAGCCACAATGTCAATAAAGGTTATGGTCTACTCTGAAGCAAGAGACCCAAATATCATTTAAGTAATTGCATGGTGACGGTGGGGGAGATAGCAATAACATATCTGGCTGCTCAGCATGTGCCTCCTACTCTAATGAGCTGGACACAGCATCCAGGGATGATGCTGTGAAGATGTCGCAGAGCAGAAAGAGTTTAAGGTCAGATGCACTGCAGGAATAGAGCTGGGGACTCCTCGCTGAGGAGGGACATGCACTGAGAAGTCAAGACCTCCATAATTCCAGGGGATATTTTGAAGGGCTGCCTGCCTCTCCTCCCCAAGCCTTAATCATCTTGGCCTACCTTTCCAAAGAAGTTACTGCATTTGATTACTCAGCTTTGAAGCAGGCATGGTTTTGCAGCAGTGCTGAGAACTCGAAGCTGACTGTCATGTGGTAAGAACGGTGCCCTCAAGTCCTCACAACATAGCGGGGGTGGCCCAAGATAAGAGCTGTTATTGAAAATGCAGGAATCTGTACTGACAGCTTTGGTCTAGTCCTCTAATGTAATATTTTATTTGGTCTAAAAGATTTCTGTTTCAAATTCCCCAGGGAATTTAAAATAACTGTTCAATGAGTAGCC
The DNA here is from genome assembly GCF_003342845.1 of Nothoprocta perdicaria. Taxonomy (NCBI): domain Eukaryota; kingdom Metazoa; phylum Chordata; class Aves; order Tinamiformes; family Tinamidae; genus Nothoprocta; species Nothoprocta perdicaria. Next base: position 271,801 of record NW_020455635.1, read on the forward strand.
CTTGTGTGAAGCTAAGTGTGAGAGGTGATGGCAATAGGCTTTTGGCAAATGATCCCAACAGAGCCTTGGAAAGGCTCTCTGTCCAACCTCACAGGTTATCCCACAACTTCTCCATTCGTTTGTTTGACACAAAGCCAATCACAGGCAAATGGTTGGATCTTCAGTGACTGGAGATGCTCCCGTTAGGTTCACATTTCAGTTCTACTTCCTTTGCAGGGATTTTTACTCTTGTGGTCCTGAGCTATTGCTAAGGCATCAAAATCTCTCTCTGCTGGGGACTAGGCTCAGGGATGTGGAAGTCTCAGCATGGCTGAGCCATCGTGTAGCCATCTCCTGCCTAGACAGGGTCTTATCTGTCAGCCCGCGGGACAGGCAGTGGGATTCTGTAGAGATGTTTTTGTCCAGGCTTACTCCTGGTTATGAAGATGTTTAGCCTTCCTAATACAAATTCTCATGTCTTATACTTTCAGTATCATGTATGAATTGCTATCTGACGCGTAAGATTAATTGAATATGTAAAACAATAGGTGCTAAGAATTAATACAAGGCTTTCTAATGCAAGATGACTTTTATTCTAGTTTGAACACTTCATACAAAGGCTATAAGTACATTAGCTTTATTGATCTATATTCATAGAATTATTTAAATGTACCCTCTGGTGCTGCGTGTCAGGGATTTTCCAATGCTTGCTGCTATGCATTTTTCATTAGAGGCTAGCAAAGGCAGCTCCAAACTTTGACTGTCCAAGCAAGATCAATTGCATCTTGACAGCCATGGCCAGGCAAGTGCAGTGTGTGTTGAGAGCTGACCACTAACCGCTGGCTCAAACCATGTGCCCCAGAGCGGTGGTTTTATGGGGTCCCTCGTGGAGGCTCTCCTGCCCTGTCGGCGTTTCAGCCCTGCTAGAGCATGCTGACTATCAACATGCTGCCTTTACTGGGGTTTTTCTTCTGCATTTGATTTTAAAGAATGAAAATGGATCTGTTCCTATATATAGATGGGACTCATATATTAAAATCTTGTCTGTACTGTGCATACTAAACCTGGCCTGATCTTTCAAGGTCAGATGGTTGGCAGGTGCCAAATGTCTGTAGCTGGTTGAATTTTTTTTTTTTCCATCCAGATATGACTGGAATGTTTTTTATTTTATTTTTTCCAATTTTATCTTAAAATGCTTGTCTCTTTCTTTTTTTTTTTTCTTTTTTTCTTTTTTTTTTTTTTGACTTTCTCAGAGAGAGAGGAGGAAATGCCGGCAACTTTAATTGCTAATGAAAATTGTTCTCATTTTTTTTTCTCTTAACGGTGTTAGTTTGTAATCACTGGCCGAAGGAAATTTGAACCATTTTCAGGGAACTTGAGATGAAAAGAATTAAATTTCCCAGAGAAAAAAATGAAATTTGAAGTGTTTTTTAGCATTTATAAGTGAGATAGGTGATTAGATGAACTATGATGGCAAGGAAGCTTGTTTCCTACAGACTTGCATTGAAGCTGGGTGCRAGATGGAAGCTCTTACAGGCTCCCATTCCTCCAATGGGGCACGTGTTAAACCATGGGGAGTCTCTAGTGTCTCATGCGATGTGGAGCTTGCACTTGAGGGAGGACACCAAGAAGGGCTCTGTCCTGTAGCTGACAGTCTAGAGAAGTGAAAACTGTCCAAGTTTCCGTGTCTCTGTTACGCTGAGTTGAAATCAGCTTGCAGGTTCCAAAGTGATGAGAACACACAAGCCTACGGAATAATTGCATTAGACTCTTTCCTTGAGAACCAAGCTAAAAAGCAGCGGCGTATTTTACAAAGCTTATTAAGATGATCATTTTGCATCTCATTCAGTGTTCACAGCCCTTTYAATGTTCTGTAAGGCTTACGTTAGCGTTTTTAAAGTTCCCGTTTTAGCGTGAGCGGGGGGCGTGCAGCTGATGGGCCTCTACGGAGAGAGCACACGTGGTGCGTGCGTGCTGCAGGTCTGAAACCTCTGCAGCTTGGGAGGTGTTCGGCTCCCTCCTGCTGATGTGGACGCAGTTGTTGTTGCCTAAAGACTCCTCCAAATCTGGCTTCACTTCCTTCGGTTATTGGATGGTACCATTGTCTACCCAGCACTAAAGCCGCTGAGAAGGCTATGGCTCCGTCTCTCTCTCCGTCTCTCTCTCTCTCCGTCTCTCTCTCTCTCCGTCTCTCTCTCTCTCC